>NW_022900934.1:18312136-18333056 GCF_012274545.1 Fukomys damarensis
TCAGTCAGGGTCTAACTATGTAGTTGAGACTGACCTGACCTGGAACTCACTGTGTAGCCCAGGCTGGTCTCGAACTCACAGTGATCCTCCCGCCTCAGCCTCCTGAGTGCTGGGATTACAGGCATGCGCCACCACTCCTGGCTTACATAAAATATCTTCTTTTTTTAATCCCCTTTCTCTCTTCTCACTCTCCCCTTCCTCCATTTGCCCTTTGCATTTGAAGAAAATCTTTCTTTTTCCTATATTTTATTTTGCTCTTTATAAAGGGAAACCATGCAGTATTTAAGCTTTGTGTGTGACTTATTTCACTTAATATTATGGTCTCAAGTGCACCCATTTTCTTACAAATGACTCAAGTTTCTTCTTCTTCTTCCTTTCTCGTCCTTCTTTCTTTGTACCAGGGATAGGACTCAGGACCTTGTGTTTGTGAGGCCGACACAGTGCCACTGAGCTATATCCCTAGCCCAAGTTTATCCTTCGTTATGGCAGAGTAATACTCCATTATATAGAAATGCCACATTTTATTTATCTATTTATCTGTTGATGGATATATAGGCCACTTTCAAGATTTAGTTATTATGAATTGTGTTATGATAAATGTGGATTTACGTGTATCACTGTAATATGATGTCTTTTGACTCTTTGGTAAGATCTGTAGAAGGGGAACAACTGGGTCGAATGGAATTTTCAGTTTTAGTTTTTGAGGACTTTCCATACTGATGTCCGTAGTGGTTGTACCAGTTTAAATTCCCACCAACAGTGTAGAAGGGTTACTTTTTTCCTTTACAGCCTCACCGATATGTGTTATTTGCTATCTTAATCATAGCCATATGTATTTATTGGCCATCTGAGAATTTCTGTTCATTTCAGTTGCCCATCTTTTGAGTCTTATATATTTGGGGGAAGGTCTAATTGCTTTTATTTGTCCTAGATATTAGTCTTCTGAGTATTGGCTCAGAAAGCTTTCCCATTCCATACAGGTCCTTGCCCTTGTGAGGCAGGTGGTGGAACCACTGAGCCAAGTCCCTGGCCAGTGCAGAAGCTTTTTAATTTGATATGATCCCATTTGTTAATTCTTGGTGCTATTTTTTGTGCCATTGAGATTCTGTTCAGAAAGTCTTTGCCTACGCCTATGTCTTCAAGAGTTTTACCTTATTTTACCTTGCATCAGATTTTTTCTATTTTAATGTTTAGCTCTTTGATCTATTTTGATTTTAGTTAGTATGGTGAGGGATATGGATCTAGATTCTATCTTCTACAATTAGCCAATTTTCCCAGCACCATTTATTAAAGAGGCTATCTTTCCTCCACTGTATGTTTTTGGCCCCTTTGTGAAAGAACAAATAGTGGAGGGTGCTTGGGGTTGTTTCTGCATTTTTAAAGCTGCTCCATCAATGCACATATCTGTTTTTGTGCCAGTACCATGTTGTTTTTAATCATTGTAGTTTTGTAATATAACTTCAAATCTGGAATTCTGATTTGCTCTTGTTATCCAGGATTGCTTTTGCTATTCTGGATCTCTTCTGGTTCCATATTAATTTTAAATAGTTTTCTCTAATTCTCTGAGGAATGCTGTTGGTGTTTTGAATGGGACTGCATTAATCTATTAGTTTTTTTTCTTTTTTAAGACAGAATCTCACTGTGTAGTTAAGCCTGGCCTTGAACTCATGGCAATCCTCATGCCTCAGCTTCCCAAATGCTGGTATTACAGGCATGTACCATCATGCCTGACCCTCTGTATTAGTTTTGGAAGTATAAGAATTTTAACTATGTTCTACCTATCCAAGAATAGAGGCTATCTTTACATTTTCTGATGTCCTCATGGAGCTCCTTTTCGAGTAGTGTAGTTTTCATTGCGGAGGTCTTTCATTTTCTTGGTTAGGTTAATTCCTAAGTATTTAATTTTTCTTGGTGCTATTGTTTTCCTAGTTTCTCAGTGAGTTCATTATTGGTATACAGGAACACTCCTGATTTTTGTGTGTTGGTTTTATATCCTGTTACATTGGTGTATTTAGTTATTTTAAGAGTCTGGGTGAAATTTTTGAGTCTTCTATATAGATGATCATGTCATCTGCTAATAATGATAATTTTACTTCTTCCTTTTCTCTAATATGTCCATTTTGTTTCTTTCTCTTGCCTGATTTCTCTGGCTAATATTTCAAGAGCTATGTTGAACAAGGTTGGTGATGGTGGACATTCTTTATTTTTTCCTGATTTTCCATTTTGCCTTGTTTAATAATGATGTTGGCAGAAGGTTTATCACAAACTGATTTTATGATATTGAGATAAGTTTCTTCAACATCTATTTTTTTTAGGGTTTTTATTATGAATGGATGTTGGATTTGTCAAAAGCTTTTTCTGTTGGATTGATCATGTGATAATTTTGTCCTTGGTTCTGTTTATGTGATGCATTACATTTGTTGATTTGCATATATTGAGCCATCCTTGCATCCCTGGGATGTATGATCTTTTTTTTTTTGGGTACCGGGGATTGAACTTGGGTCCTTGCGCTTGCGAGGCAGGTCACCGAACCACTGAGCTAAATCCCCGGCCCTGTATGATCTTTTCAATGATTTGTTGCATTCTGTTTGCCAATATCATGTTGAGGATTTTTGTATCTATGTTAATTAAATAGACTGATCGGTAGTTCTCATTTTTGGTTGGATTCTTGTCTGCTTTGGGGGTCAGGGTACCACTAGCTTTCCAGGAATAACTTTGGGAGTATTTCTTTCTTTCAGTTTCTTTAGAGTTGGAAGAGTATTAGCATTAGATATTCCTGAAGTTTATGTAGAATTTAGTAAAGAATCCATCAGGATCTGTGCTTTTCTTAGTAGTTTTATTACTGCTTCAGTTTTATTACCTGTTACTGGATTAGTCAAAGTTTCAACATCTTCTTTGTTATTTTTGGTAATTCATATATACTAGGAATCTATTCATTTCTTCTGAATTTTCCACCTTGCTTGTATATAGGTTTATAGAATTTGGCATACAAAATTTACCATACAGATTTGCTAATAAATCTTCTAGACTTTGGCGATGTCTGTTGTGATTTCTCCTTTTAAATTTCTAATTACATTGATTTGGGTTCTTTCTTTCTCTTTTTGGTAAGACTGACGAAGGGTTCATCTATTTATGTTTTTGAAGAACCAGCTCTTCAGTTGGTTGATTCTTTGTATATTTTTTTAGTCTCCTTTTCATTTCTTTCTGCTCTGATATTTATCATTTCATGTCTTATACTAGTTTTGAATTAGAATTGTTCTTGTTTTCCTTAGACCTTGTGATGTATCATTAGGTTATTTATTTGGGCTTGCTCTGTTTTTCTGATGTGGGCATTCACAGTTATAAGCTCCCCTGTTAGAACTGTTATCTTTTTTTCTTTCTTTTTCTTTTTTTAGATAGGGTCTCTCTATATAATTCAGGCTGGCCTTTAACTCACTATACAGCTCAGGCTGTCCTCAAATTGTGGCAACCCTCCTGCTTCAGCCTCCTGAGTGCTGGGATTATAGGTGTGTGCCTCCACAGCTTTCATTATGTGCCATAAGTACTAGTATGTTGTATTGGCATTATCATTTAACTCTGGGAGCTGTCTTATTTCTTTTCTTTTTTTTGATTTTTTGAGATAGGTCTCACTATGTAGTTGAGACTGACCTGGAACTCACTATGTAGTCGAGGCTGGTCTCAAACTCACAGCAATCCTCCTGTCTCAGCCTCCTGAGTGCTGGGATTACAGGTGTGAGCCACCACACCCGGCTACTGTTTTATTTCTTCTTGCTTTCTTCTGTGACCCATTCCTCATTCAAGAGTATACTGTTGAATTTCCATGTATTTGCATAATTTCTGTGGGGTTTTTTTGCCATTGAGTTCTAGTTTCATTGGTCTGTGATCTGATAGTATGCATTTTATAATTTTGATTCTTATGAATTTGAGCATGCTTTATTCCCCAGTATATAATCTATTTTGCATAATGTTCAGTGTGCTGCTGAAAAGAACATGTATTCTGTTGTTGGGTAGAACACGCTGGAGATATCTGTTACATTCATTTATTTGAAGGTTTTGTTCAGCTCTCTTATTTCTTTGCTAAGTTTTTGTCTTGTTTTCTTTTTGCATCAGTGGAGTACTGAGGTCCTGTACTATAGTTGTATAGTTATCTGATCTTTTAAATCCAGTAGTGCTTGTTTTATGAAGTTGGGTGTGCCATTGTTTGGTGGTGCATATGTGTTAATACTTAATACTCTTCCTGTTGAATTGTTCCTTTAATATGTAATGACCTTCTTTGCCTCTTCTGATCAGTTTTGGCTTGAAAGCCCACTTTTCTGAGTATAGAGCGGCTACAGCAGTTTTTGGGTTCTTTGCATGCAGCGTTCTCTATCCTTTGTTTTTTAGTCTATGCATTTCTGTTTGAGTTAAATATGTTTCTTGTATATAGTATACAATGGGATTTTGTTTATTTTTAATTTTATTTTAAAATTAATTAATTGTTTTTTTGGTACTGGGGATTGAACTCGGGACCTTGTGCTTGTGAAACAGGTGATAGAACCACTGAGCTAAATCCCCAGCCCTGGAGTTTGCTTCTTGATCTATTCTGCCAGTATAGTTTTGTTTTGTTTTTTGTTTTTTTTTGATTAGGGAATTTGAGACCATCATGTTGAGAGTTATTACTGAAAGTACAGACCTACTCCTGTCACTGTTACTTTCCTGTTGCTGATTTTATCTTCTTTTCTTCTTAACTACTCACCTTAACTGATGTATTCATTCTGTTGGACTTTTTGGCATTGATAGCTTCATTTTCTGTTTTTAGGATAATCCTTAAGACTTTTTTGGAGTGCTAGTTTAGTGGTCATGAATTTCTTTAGGTGCCCTTTATCATGGAAAAATATCTTATTTCTCCATCAATTTTGAAAGATAGGTTTGCAGGATACATCAGTCTGTGTTGGAAGTTATTTTCTTTTATTGCTTGAAACACTTTACTCCAAGCTCTTCTGGCCTTTAAGGTTTGTGTTGAGAAAGCTGGTGTAATTCTCATGGGGTTAACTTTACGTGATTCATTGCTTTTCTCCAACAGCTTTTAAGATTCCATTCTTGTGTCGTTTTTCTGTTATTTTGAGTATGATGTGCTGTGAATAGGTTTTCTTTTCGTGGCTATTTAGAGTTCTGTATACTTCACTTAGCTGTATGTTAAATTCTTTTCCTATGTTTGGAAAGTTTTATGTATTATTTCAGTAATATTTCTTTATGCCATTTGTGCTATCATCTGATTTTTCACTAATTACAACTAATCTTAGTCTTCTTTGCAGTGATTGGGTCCATTTTTTATGTTTTCTTATTGTTTTTCCTGTATCACTCACCAACACCCTCCCTGTCTTCTAGTTCTGATACATTGTCCTCACATTGGTCATATCTGCTGCCCATATTTTCAACAGAATTTTTAATCTCCTGAAATTTTGTTTGGTACCTTTTTATGAACTCTGATTCTTTTCTGTGCTGGACATTCATGTTTGATATTGTTTTATTTAGTTCAGCTAGCTTTTTATTAGTGTCTTCTGCAGACTCACTATTTTATGATTATTTTATTAGGTCCTTTATATATTTAGTTATATCTTTTTATATTCATCAAGCACCTTATTGATCTTTTTTTTTAAAAAAAAAAAAAAAGCTCTCCTTTTTTATCCTTTTGACTAATTTGGCTGTGGGGCTTTTTATTTTTTCCCCCTCCGTGTCCCGTGCATCAGTTTTGGGTGAGTTGGGATTTTTTGGAGTCATTTTGTTGCCTTGTCTTCTCATGTTTTTATTTTTGTTTCTTTGTTTTTTTGTGCTGGGGCTTGCAGGTTGATTATAGTGGAAGGCTTTGTTGCTAGTATGGAGATTTTTTGGTTAATGTCTGCTTTTCAAGATGCCCTCTGGGTATGGCTAACTATAGGCCTTGCCTCTGTTCCAAGATCCAATCACCTCCATTTATTTGGGTGGGAGGCTACAATGTTTTTGGCCCAGTATCTAGTTCTCTGAGAATGAGCCATAGTATTGTTAATGGCACAGGCATGATAATATTGTTGATAGTATTGTTAATGACACAAAGTTATTAGCATACTGAGAAGACCATTTAACAGCAACAGTCATATCACCTTGTCTATAATAATAAAACCAGCAACAATAGTAGCATAAAAGACAAACTGGATATGGACACACCATTAGAGCCAATAATGTACCAACCTTAGCCATAGAAAAGAGATGTATAATTATATGTTTAAACTATAATTAAACAACTGAAGATGAGGAGGAGAAAAAAATGAGATAGGGCATCCTATTGAGGAGTAAAAGGAAATTAATAGTACTACATAACAGTAAAAGGAAAAAAAGAGAAAAAGATGAAAAAAGCAGAAAAATAAAGGAAAAAAGAAAAAATCATGAAAAAAGTTAAAAGGACAAAATAAAGAAATAGAGAATAAACTCCAAACTCCCAAAAAAGCTGATGAAAGAAAAGCAAGAGGAAAAAAGAAAAAAAATTAAGTCAATTTACAAAATTCCTCTGTGTTTTTCAGGAGTGGCTTCTTTCCAGGATCTGTAGTCATGGAATCCAGCAAGTCATGATTTTCTCCATTGGCTTTTTAGGGTCTGGTGATACAGGCCAGGTCTTTATTTCTCCCTGGAGCTGTCCAATCTTCCATGTTTAGCTTTTCTTCCATGCTTACCTTTCCTCCCAGGGTGTTGGCCTCATCTGTGGACAGGGAAACAAAACACATAATGGGCTTTGAGTTTATGGATGACCGCAGCCAGGGGGCAGAATCCATGGTTGCAGGGGTGGCTAGGGGCTAGCACGGGCTCCTCCTCCATCTGTGTGGGTTGCCCTCATAAGTATTCCTTATTGCACTTTTCCATCCTCCTCCTCAATGTCCATTGATTAACTTTTCAAATTTTAGTGTTTTCATTCTTTGGTACCCTTCCCCTCTATCTTTACTGGTATAACCAACCATTAAGCCTTATGGACCTTTAGTTAGTTAACTCTATGCTATTATTAAGTGGCTGCCTAATGAGTATCAGACTTCATTTGGGATTAATGAAAATATTTTGGTAGAGGTAATTAGTTGTATAATATTGTGATTTTTTTCTCTCATTGAGTTTATTGGTACATTTTAGGTATACAGTACAGTTACATTCATCATTGGGATCTTGTACCTTTACATGACAGGTCTTGGTTCTCATTTTGAACAATGTTTTCAAATGACATTTAGAACAACATTTTTCTTATGATGTTACATGGATTTTACCTCAATTTAAAAATTGCCGGGCCGGGGATTTAGCTCAGTGGTTCCACTGCCTGCCTCACAAGTGCAAGGACCTGAGTTCGATCCCCGGTACCAAAAAAATAAAAAAAAAATAAAAAAATAAAAATTGCCTCAGCCGGGTGTTGTGGCGCATGCCTGTAATCCCAGCACTTGGGAGTCTGATGCAGGAGGATCACTCTGTGAGTTCAAGACAAGCCTGGACTACATAGTGAGTTCCAGGTCAGTCTCAACTACGTAGTGAGACCCTGTCTCCAAAAAACAAACAAACAAAAAAAATTGCCTCATATAGTTTCTGTGATCTCACAAATAACTGTGCCTTTGCTGTCATAGTTACCTTATGACTGTTGGAACCCATGTGTTTTGTAGCATTAATTAGTACAATGGGACGTTTTTTCTAGCCCATGGGCAGGAAATCTCAGAGATGATGATCTCAAGTGGGTTTTTCCCCACAATAACAATTAAGGAATGTAGTTTTGCTTTTTCATTTTTATTTGTTGAAGGTGGGAAAATCTACTTGAATGAGCCCTGTGTTATTTTAAAATGTAAACAAATCTGATACGGGTTAGTTTCTTCATTTAGTTGGGAAAAGCATGTTTAAAATAACTTCATATTATTTGGAAATAGAACAGTTTTTGGTTTTATGAAAATTTATAATTTTTAAAAGAATTTTAGTGAAAACTACCTATGGAATTGTAGTCATTTTTCTGGTGGTTTTCTGTGTTGCATCAGTAGAAATTGTTGTGGTACTTAAAAAATCTTTGCAATTTTTTTTATTGTTAAAATTGGTGTCAGGATTAATAAAATGCTGTTTTTAGATTAGTCAAGCAAAATTTGTGCAAAAATTTAAAACGTTCATTTCTTTTTTAAAATGTATACCTGGTTTCTTTGTTGTTTTGAAGGAAAATCTTTAGGTTTTGTTCTGGTAAAGGATCTGAGATTGAGAAGGGTTTCTTACTCAGAATGCTAGAAGTCTTTTGCTGTTGATATGAACCAGTCTTCCTCTCCCCTTCCCTTCTTTCCTCCCTCCTTCCCTCCCAGTGGATGAGGCTGATGTTTTGGCTGTGTTTCTTTGGCATTTCTTTTCCCAAATGTATTTATGCTAGTCATTTTGGGCTCTCACCTGATTCTTCTTGAGACCCAAATTACATGGGCCAGGATGTAGCTCAGTGGTGCCGTGCCTTCTTGGCAAGTGCAAGGGCCTGAGTTTGATCCCCAGTACCAGGAAAAACAAAAGGCCAAATTATGCTATCCAGGCTGAGTCTGCAAATGTGACCCAAATAAAGCTAAGTAATCTGGAGGATTGAACCCAGAGCTTTTAACATCGTTAGCACCGTGTTCCAGTTAACTGAATTAAAGAGTGAAAGAGTAAAGTCAGGAACTACCCTGCCATGATTTTTTTTTTTTTTTTTTTTTTTTGGTGCTGGGCATCAAATTTGGGACCTTGCGCTTGTGAGGCAGGAGGCAGAACCACATGATAACTTTTTAGCTTTTAAGTTGTGGAGAATTAGAAGTTAGATTATTCAATAAGTTATGAATTAAAAAAATTCAGCAGGAGTTGACTAGACTTGAGCTACTTTAACTAACAATACTAAGACAGCAGTAAAAGAAAGTGAAAAAGTTGAGGATTTAGTTCAGTGGCACCTGTCCTGCGTTCAATCCCTGGTAGTGACAAAAACAACAAAACAATACAAAACAAGAAATGCCTAGAGCCAGGCATTTAGCTCAGTGGCATAGTATCTGCCTGGCAAGCGCAAGGTCCTGAGTTTGATCCGTGGTACCAAAGAACAAAACAAAACAAAAAAGAAAGTGAAAAAGATGGATGAGATCTTACCTTAGTACAAAATTATATTTTCTCAGGGACTCTTGCCTGTGAAAAGAAATACAGCATGTAGTGTATTTCCTAAGTAATTTATTTAACTTTTGTGTTCCTCAGTTTCCTCATCTGGTTTATTAGAATAATAGAATCTATATACTAGAATCATTATAAGGATTAATTATAAAGTCTTAGAATGGAGATTGACATTGTAAAAAATAGATAAGTATATGTTAAAGGTGTGAGAATTCTAGTGAAAACTAGTAGGTACATTGGCAAAGGATGCTTTAAAAATATATTTTTATTAGTGCCTATTGATTTTACAAAATATTGGAATTCAATATGGTGTTCTCATATATGTATATAATATATTTTGATCTTATCAATACCCATTACCTCTCTTTCACTCCTCTCCCCCTCATTCTTTTCCTCTTGTGTAATAACAATCTCCATTCTACTTTTGTGCCACTTTAGAAAAAAAATATTCCAGGGCTGGGGATTTAGCTCAGTGGTTCCACTGCCTGCCTCTCAAGCACAAGGTCCTGAGTTTGATCCCTGGTACCAACAACAACAAAAAAAATCCAAGTATTAGGGAAAGCATTTATTTGTCTTTTTGAGTCTGGCTTATTTCACTTAATACAGTAATCTCCATTTCTCTTGCTTAACATGGTGAACTCCAGTTCTGTCCTTTTCCCCCAAATGACATAGTTTTGTTTTTTATGGCTAAATAATATTCCATTGTATTTACATATACAATACCATATTTTCTTTATCCATCCTTTTGTTGATGGGGACCTACACCGGCTCTATATCTTGGCTACTTTTTAATAGTCCTGTAATAAACATAGATATGCAGGTATCCCTGTGACAGTGGTGGCGAACCTATGGCATGCATGCTGCAGTGGGCTATTTGTTATCATTGAAAGCTCTACAAGGTTTGCCATCACTACCCTATAACATGCTGACTTTCACGTGGGTATATACCAAGGAGTGGTATAGCTGGGTCACGTGGTATTTCTAGTTTTAGTTTTTAGAAGAACCTCCATGCTGATTTTTATAGGGGTTATACTGATTTACATTTCTACCAGGAGTATAGAAAGTTCCCTTTTGTAAGGATTTTTTTTTTTGAGGGGCATGCTGTATATATTCACAGGTATTTGTAGTCCATAATCTACCAAGACCACACATTAGTTAATTTTATCATTTCTTCAAAGCCACCTCACATCTAGCTAGGAAGAAGGGATGGAGATTCATTGGTAGAAAAAGTGTTAAAATTATAGATTTTAATGAATTAACCTGTTCTGAATTCACCTTGCTTCCAATAATATATTATTTATTTATTTATTTATTTTTTGGTGGTTCTGGGGATCGAACTCAGGACCTTGCACTTTCCAGGCAGACATGATGCCACTGAGCTACATCCCCAGCCCTCCATTAATATATTCTAGTTTCTTCTTTTTTTTAATAGTTATAAGCTACTAGTTATATCTTTTTATCCTTATCACCTGCCTTTTTTTTTTGAATAGTTATAAAAATGAATTAGGAAAGGAGGCTAACCAGACTGGACAGCTCAGCTTCCTAGAATATTCTTTCTCTTTTCATGATGATATGGTGATTCTTTTATAGGACTGAACTGCAACTGTAGAACTGATGAATGAATTTTTAAAGATGCGTATTAGGCTGCATAACATGATGGAGGAAACTGGAGAAAACAGTGAAGTAAAGGAAAAGTTTATTTCCCAGGTAAGTAATGTGATTCTGAATTTTAACTAACTTATTATACATCATTTACCATAACTTTGTAATGCCCAAGTAATGATAGCCATATTTAGTCTTTATGTTGCTTTTAAATATTTTTTACTTTCTCTTGTCAATTTTTATTGCTGAACACTTTGTTTGTTTGTTTGTTTGATTGTTTGTTTGAGATAGGGTCTCACTATGTAGTTGAGACTGATCTGGAACTCATTATGTAGTCCAGGCTGGTCTCGAACTCACAGCAATCCTCCTGCCTCAGCTTCCCGAGTACTGGGATTATAGGTGTGTGCCACTGAGCCCAGCCTTTTATTGCTGAACCCTTTGATAAAATTACTTTATTTTTGGATTAACCTAAAAATCTATGCTGAAGATATAGTCAGGTTGCCAATGGATATTGTCAAAGCACAGCTGTGTGTTATATCTTTGATGTATAGGTTTCAGTCAAGAATCAGTAAGTCTGAGTGCAAAATATATGCTTTGAAAATTCATATGAATACCAGTTATCCAAACCATATTCTCTAGTTGCAATATGTGTGGCATTTCTGGAATAGAAAACATTTTAAATGCTAATTTAATATAGAAGATAAAGCAGATTAGCAGTCAGTGTAAATAGACTTGACTTGATGAGACAGATATTTTGGTAATACTTTGTATGTATTTGTGTGTGGAACTGAGATTGAACCCAAGGCTTTTGAACTGAGTTACATCCCCAGCCATTTTTATTTTTTATTTTCAGAGTCTCACTGAGTTGCCCAGATTGGGAATCAAACTTTTCAGTCCTCCTGTCAGGCTTTTGGAATGCTGGGATTATAGACATGTACCACCCCACCTGGCCATTAATGCTTAATATATAAAGAAAATCTTTTATATTATTTTATCTTATGAAGCAAAGAAACTTTCCCTGTTATTCTGAATAAAAATTTTTGGAAAGAAAGGGCAGGAAATGCAGAGTCATTGACGGTATAGAAGGCTGAGGGTTAGGTGTCACCACACCCTCAGACAGCTCCATGGCAATATTACTCCTCCACAAGCCCCCATGATTTTCCCACACTTGTAATCTCTGGAACTTGTTGCCTTGCAGTGTTGATGATAAGGGTCTTTCCTGTATGGATTGTAGCAGGGCTACTCTTGGATATATGATAACTTCTGGATTAATGTTTCTTTGAGTATTAAAGTTAGATAAAACTACTTAGTGGCCTTGTGTATCAACCCTCTGAACTAAAAATAGCATAAGGTACACATTTTCTATTGCTTACATTGACAGGCCTGACTGTGTTTCAGTCAGTCCAGAAATGCTTTTGCTTCTGGACAGTTGTACTTATTCTCTGTACTTAGAATACTCCTCTGCCAGAAATCTACTTGGCTCCTGTCCTCCTTCATGTTTATAGTCCAAAAATTACCTTACCAGTGATGGCTTTCATGACACCTTCAACTGAAAATTATGCATTACCACACTCTAGAATCATTGTATCCTACTTCGCTTTCTCCATATCAGTTATCATGTCAATATAGTTGTTTGATTGGCTACCTGCCTGCCCTGCCTTCACACTCATATACCTTTTCTTCCTGAGCTCTCTAAGGACAAGAATATTATCCACAGGATCTAAAACAGTGCTGGAGAATTGATATCCAGCAAGTATTTATTGAATGAATGAATAAAGCATCCTTGTATTAAGACAATCATGTAAATTTAGAGATGATGTGATTGGATTGAAAATAACAGGGAAAACATTGTGGAAGAAGAATCTTAAATTACATATTAAAGTTTAATGAGCAAGAAGGCTTTAAAACCATAGTCAAAAATAGATCTTTGGGGCTGGGAATGTGGCTCAGTGGCATAGTGCCTGCCTGGCAAGTGCAAGGCCCTGAGTTTGATTCCCCATACCAAAAAAAAAAAAAAAAAAAAAAAAAAAGATCTTTGCCAGGCACAGTGGTACAGGCCTATGATCCCAGCTACTCAGGAGGCTGAGGCAGGGGATTGCAAGTTCAAAGACAGCCTAGGAAACTCAAATAGAATTAAAGGAAGAAGGGTGTAGATATAGCTCAGCACTTCCTAGGTTCAATCCTAAAAAAAAAAATGCTTTGATCTAGAATGTAATTTAGAGCTACTTCAGTTTTATAGTTGGCAGATTAGATTATATTTATACTAAAAAACCAGACACAAAGTATTAAACAGAGGGCCAGGGACTTAGCTCAATGGTTCTGCCGCTTGGTTTGCAAGCGCAAGGTCCCAAGTTTGATCCCTGGTACCCTCCCCCCACCAAAAGTATAAGACAGAAATGTCTGGAAAAGCTTTAGATGGTGAAAGATTTGTGAAGCAAGCAAAAAGTTAGAATGATTGAAATGGGGAATGACTGGAAAGAAGAATTCAATGGTCAAGAGAGTTTACAAGGAGCACTCGCGATGCCTTTTGTGTTAGGGGTCTGGTAGGATGAGGACATTGTGTATGATGCCTATAGGTGCAGTGGGGGTTCACTCTTACCTATGCAGGATATTTTTTTTTTTTTGTACCAGGGATTGAACTCGGGTCCGTGTGTTTGCGAGGCAGGCAGTGGAACCACTGAGCTAAATTCTCAGCCCTCAGAATTGTATTTGTAGGAATTTATCTCACATATAGCTTCACATAGGTATGCAGTTAATCGTGTAGTACTTCAGCCTCTACTAAATCCTTATCATTTGGTTAGGGACTCACTGCCATCAATCTGTTGTGGCCATGGATCATGTGCCTCTTTGATGGCTTAGGTGTTAACTGCCTGCTCAGTCTAAACTGCAATCGACTGGATATATTTTCCCAGTAGCTAACTGTATCTCCAATTGTGTTTTCTCTTCCGAATTCCTATTCCCTTACCGCAGCCTTTGTTTTTCCATTTGCAGATATTATTCTGCTTAAACTTTTTGTATTGCTTTTTTTGCTATTTAAATAATTAAATATATAATAGTGGGTAGCTCTACTTGGCTACACATTGAAATCACCTCAGAAACTTTATAAAATATTAATGCCTAATTCCACCCCTAGAGATTCTGAGGCAGATATTTTTGGGATGAGTTATAGTTATCAATATTTTTTAAAGTTTTCCTAGGTCACGTTCATGTGTGCTTATGTTTGAGGATCTACTAAGTATTTTTCTATATTGGTGGTGACTAGTCACAGTAAACTCATTATAACCATTTAAATTACTTATTTGGGCTTTATAAGTCTGTAGTGGTATTGTATATAAAAATATTTCATCTCTGCCTTTACTTTATATGTAACATTTATCCATTTTAGGTATAATTTTAAAAATTATATATATATATATGATTGTAATACCATGTTTTGAGGTACGTATGCATTATGAAATGATTACTACAATCAAGCTAATTAACATATCCATCTTTTCACATACTTACAGCAATTCTTAATTTCTTCCACTCAGAAATGTTTTATAACACAAGTCAAAAAACATTCTTAAACAAAAAGGAAAATGTGCTCCACGTCTCAGTTCCAGAGACAGATTAAGACAATTGAGTGAACACCATTCTAGACAATCTCTTGATATCTGTATATATTAGTGCATTTTTGAAAATAAAAAATTAGGTAATGCTGTAATGTACTATTTCACTTAACAGCATACTAGACACCTTTTCACTTCAAATTGATGTCAACATCATGCTCTCATAATGATGTAATTAACTTTTTTTCCATCGTGGCATTACCCTTTCTTGTATTCCCTTCTTCCCACCCTCTTATTTTGTTTACCTTGTCTAATAATAGTCTCCTTTCTACTTACATGCTTTTTTAGATTCCACATACAGTATTACAGAAAACATTTGATAACTTGCCTTTCTGAGGTGGCTTAATTCACTTAACATTATCTCCAGATCTCCAGTTCCATTCATTTTCCTGCAAATAACATTGTTTTATTCTTTATGGGTGAATAATACTCCATTGTATGTATGTATATATATTTGTGTGTTTGTGTATACACACATACATAAATACACACCATTTTCTTTTTACATTCATATCTTGGTGTGCATCTAGGTTGGTTCTGTATCTTGGCTATTATGAGCTGTGCTTAATGTATTTGTGCAGATATCCGTATAGTATGCAGAGTCTCACTATGTAGTTGAGACTGACCTGGAATTCACTATGTAGCCCAGGCTGGTCTCGAACTCACAGCAATTCTCCTGCCTTGGCTTCCCAAGTGCTGTGATTACAGGAATACACCACCACGCCCGGCTTTATTTGATTTATTAAAAAAGATTTTGGTCCAGTTAGGTGTCTTATTTTTGTGAATAAATTTTGAATTTAATCTGCAGTTCACTTTTGGTTAAGATAGCCATTTTAACAATATTAATTCTGCCAATCTGCAAACATGAGAAGTTTCTCCACCTTCTAGTGTTTTCTTCCATTTCTTTCTTCAGTGTTCTGAAATTTTCATTGTTGAGGCTTTTCACCTCCTCAGTTAGGTTGATTCCTTTTTTTTTTTTCCCTGTATTGGGGTTCAAACTCAGGATCTTGTACTTGCCAGGCAGGCACAGCACCACTGAGCTACATCCCTGGGCCTTAGGTTAATTCCTAACCAAGTATTTATTTTTTAAAGCTATTGGAAATGGGATTATTTTCCAGATTTCATTCTAGATACTCTATTATTGGCATTATACAAAAGCTACTGATTTTTCAATGTTGGTTTTGTATCCTAACTCATTTTTCTGTTGCATTATATTGGAAGGATCATCTGATACTATATTAATTAATACTGCTGACAGAATACTTATTTATTTTGTGCCTATTTTTAATGACACCATAGCTTGTTTTTTCCCTTGAAATATAATATTGACATTTGGTTTTAAGTAGGCACTCTAATTAGGTTAAGAAGGTATACCTTTATTATTAGTTTTAGAATTTTAAATTTAAAAACAGTTGCTGGATTTGAAAACACATTTTTAGTACATGTTGACATGTACTAACTTTATTTCTTAATTTTGTTTATTTTTTTCTTTCACGTTTCTGTGCATCAATTTTTTTTTCTCTCATTGAGTTTATTAGTACATTTTAGGTATACAGTACAGTTACATTCATCATTGGGAACTTGTACCTTTACATGGCTGGTCTTAGTTCTCATTTTTTCCCCTTACCCCCGCCCTCCCTTCACACCCTCCTTCCCTCCTCATTTACAATCATTTTATTTCCATTTTTTCATTTTCTCATATATTTTTTGCCCTTATTACTTTTCCCCTACCCTTCCCACTTTCCCTATACCTTTAGCCCTTTTCTTCCTTTTTCACATTGTCAATTAATTATATCATTAGGATCTTATGTGCTATTACAGTTTTTCACATCATAGAAACTATTTGGTATTTTCCATGTGTGACTTATTTATTTCACTTAGGAGTATATCCTCTTTATGTATCCATTTTCCTATGAATGATTCTAATTTCTCATTCTTTATGGCTGAGTAGTATTCCATTTTATAGAAAAACCACATCTTTATTCAGTCTCCAGCTGATGGGCAAAGGGGCTGTTTCCAAATTTTAGCTGTGACAAATTGTGATGCTATAAACATAGGTGCACATGTATCACTGTGATATGATTCTTTTAATTCTTTTGGAAAGACACCCAGCAGAGGGATGGCTAGGTCAAATGGAACCTCTAGTCCCAGCTCTTTGAGGTATCTCCATATTGATTTCCATAGTGGTTGCACCAGTCTGCACTGCCACCAACAATGGAGAAGGGTTCCTTTCTCCCCACAACCCCGCCAACATTTGTTATTGGTTGATTTCTTCATAGCAGCCATTCTTTGTGGGTGAGGTGGAATCTCAGTGTTGTTTTCATCTGCATCTCTCGAATGACCCTGTAATATATATGCCTATCTTATTTTACTTGTCTTGCTGCATTGGTCAAATCTTCAGAAATGGCAAGGTGATCATGCTAGCCCATTTCTCCTTTTATGACATTTGGCTTAGAAGAGATGAATTATATCATATTGTCTGTCTACATACCTGTTGTTTTCCTTTGTTTTAGTATTTTTATTAGGAATTAATATTATAAAATGATTTTTACTAGATATTTTTATTTAATGTTTTGATTTTATGTAATATTTATCTTGAGCTATCATCATTCCATTCTGTACCAAGTCCTCATCACTTTGGTTATTCTTTTATCATTTAAATTTTTTGCTCATCACAAAAACATTTTCAATCTATAATTCACTCATAGTTACCTGAGTTGGGTATGGTGGTACACACCTGTAATCCCAGCACTTGAGAGGCTGAGGCAGGAGGATTGCTGTGAGGCCAGTCTGGAATACATAGTGAGACCCTGTCTCACAAAAGCAAAACAAATAAAGCAACAAAAAGTTAGCTATAGCCAGGGGTTTGGCTCAGTGGTTCTGCTGCCTGCCCCGAAAGTGCAAGGGCCCGAATTTAATCCCCAGTACCCCTGCCAAAAATTATCTATAAAGCATTATTTTTTATTTTACTGGAATTTAAAGTAAGTTACTTTAAAATTATGTAACATTTATGGACCAAAGAATTAAACTCATCTGATAATCTGGTTCTGCAGATTAATTAATGTTGGATTTATCATGACACTTTCTAGATATTTTTCCTTTCCTCTCATTCATTCTCTCTTTCTCTTAATCATTTTCTTTCTCTTTATCCCCTATCCCCACTCCATATCTTGCCAAAAAAGGAACCATACAAAATCCTGAAACTGTTATATTTAACAGTATATCATAGCCAGGTGTGGTGGCGCATGCCTATAATCCCAGCACTTGGGAGGCTGAGGCAGGAGGATCGCTGTGAGTTCGAAACCAGCCTGGGCTACATTGTGAATTCCAAGTCAGTCTCAACTACATAGTGAGACCCCGTCTCAAAAAAAAAAAAGAGTATATCGTGGACATCTTTCTATGTCCATGGAAATATATGTACTGAATTATGTACACTTCATATCTGAAGGATTTTCCTAGTGTAGAATAATCATGATGTATTTATCTAGTCCCTTTGGTGGATATTTAATTTATTCCCAATTTCTTCCTAACACTACATGAAGCATCTTGGTACACATTTGCATGTACAAGTATCATATACAGTAGATTACTAAATATGGAATTTGTGAATCATTGATAAGAGTTGGGGTTTTTAGGCTGTGAGCTCCTATAGTACTTAAAATATGATACATGTTATGTACTATATACTATGGATTTTCTTAGTCTGAGTTTATATCAGAGGTACAAAAAGTCTCTAGCCCCTCCAAAGAAAAAAGTACTAGCACACAAAATTTAGTAACTTGCCTGAAGTTACTGTGATGGGACTAGAATTTAAGCCCATGGTATATGACTCCAATGGTACTAAGAGAAGAAAACAGATTTAGATGTAATTTACATCAAATAATCTACAATACTAATCTCTGAGGTAGAATTGTAAGCGGTCCAAATGACTTTTTTTTTTTAAACAATGGAGATGTGTTATTTTTGTAAGCAGAAGGAAAATAAAACTCACTGAACAAATAAAGTAATACAATGCTTATGTGACAGAAATGAGGAAAAATCATATTACCTAATTATTTGGGCTTTTTAAAGAGAAGAAGCATGTTTATACATGAGGAAGCCAGTAGTTCTTTAAGAAATGTTTGACCACTGTGTGTGCTTGTCTGTAATCCCGGCACTCTGGAGGCCGAGGCAGGAGGATTCTTCCAAGTTCAGTGCCACTCTGGATTATATAGTGAGTTCAAGGCAGTGAAGGCTAGTCCAAAAAGTGATAATAATAAAAATAAAATTTTGAC
Organism: Fukomys damarensis; assembly: GCF_012274545.1. Lineage (NCBI taxonomy): Eukaryota > Metazoa > Chordata > Mammalia > Rodentia > Bathyergidae > Fukomys > Fukomys damarensis. The sequence continues at coordinate 18,330,753 of NW_022900934.1, forward strand.
AGAATTTGCATAATATTGAATATACTACTTCTTTATGTCTATTTACTATAAAAGCAAACTTTGTGGTAAAGCAACTTTATGGTAGAAAAAAACACCTTAACCAAGTAAGCAAGGACAACAGTACCACCAAGACATTTCAACATAATGAACTTCAAGATATACACTAAGAGTTGTATAATCTTATTTCTGTGGTATTTTTCCCAAACTGCATAACTTTAGTATAAGCATAAGAAAATATCAAACCCAAATTAAAGGATAGTCAACAAAATTACTCATTAATACTCTTAAAAAGTATCAAGGACATAAATGACAAGGAAGTACTGAAGAGTTAAGAGACCACAGGAAACTAAGGAGAAATGGGCAACTAAATTTGCTGGGGAATCCTAGATAAGATTCCAAAAGAGAAAAAGGACACTGTAGAAAAACCTGGTATAATTCAAAAAGATTTTGGTTTAGTTCATAATATTATACCAGTGTTAATATCCTGGTCCTGTTAAATATACTGTGGTTACATAAGATGCTAACATTAGGGGAAACTGGGTCAGGAATATATGGAAACTCGTTGAACTATTTTTGTAACTTTCCAAAAATCTAAAATTAGGTCAAAATAAAATTTTAAAAACCTTGAGAAGATTTTCTTACAAAATTTATGTATCTTCTCTCTGTCTCCTTTTAAGTGAGAGACACTATTTGGTTCTGGGATTCTGTTTCCCAGATCTTCTTTTAGGAAAGGACAGTTCTGGGTGAATGACAGGAACAGTGAGGTGCCTGGAAAGTTATGCCATCTCTAAAAATGAGAGGGAAGAATCTAGTTTGTCTCCATTGAATTTAATTGTTATTAAGCCAGTTCTGTGTCACCCAATTAAGAATTGAATAATCTTGTATTTTTGAACTTGCAAGGGTGGGGACTAGACCTCTTCAGTCAGTGAGTATTTTGTGAGCAACCATCACATGCCAGGTACTGTAGGCCTTGAGAGTACAGACAACAGTGAACAAAACAGTCATGGTCCCTGCCCTCATGGAGCTCACAGACCTGAAGATTGTTCTTCTTGGCCTGACTCAGCCAGCTCACTCACTTCACTCCACTAGGTGCCTCCACTAAAAAGCTTCAGTGTACATAAAATAAAAGTACACCTTTAATAAATTTATTAATTTACTAAATTAATACTTTTATTAAAACAATATTTTAAAATAAAATATTACTATCTTAATTTCCTTCCAAGAGGTAGATTTTCCTGTATACTTGATGCATTTAATTTACATGATTTTGGTGCCTTTAAACATGTAACTCGTTCCTGTCCTGTACACTCCTCTCAGACTCTGATGGTGAAGACACTTGGCTCAGGCTTAGTGGGTTTGCTCAGTGCGTGCAGCCATTAGAAATGTATTTACAGCTCAGAAAACTCCAAGAGGCACAGTGTGACCAGCTGGCACCATCCAGAGGGAGCCAACTTTTTTCTGCTGGTGTGGACATTTGTTCCTGTCTGAATTTAATCTCTTGGGTCAGATTCCAAGTTGTAACCTCAAAGTAGTGAACCAACTAGAGTGGCACTAACTAACCCAATTCCACAACATTGTTATTAACCTCTTCCCTAGCCCTTCCTCCATTGCTCTGGGCCTTTTTGTTAATGTAAATACATCCTCATGGTTTAAATTGGTAAAATGCTGCTTGTTTTGAATTCTTAGTTTCTCTATATACTGTGAAGAATATAGTGGATAAATGAAGAGCAGTGTTTATTATTTTTTATTAGGTAGAAAACTCAAAGATAAGTTATTGGTTAACATAATTAATTTGCAAACTTCAGCCCTTTAGATCCAGTGGAGTATATGATTGCTTTTTTCCAAATACTTTTGCAGAATGAAAACTCTGTTTATCACTGGAGCTTTCCACCATCTGAGCCTAATCTCATTCCAGCCACATATCTTCCAGTTCATGCAGTATACCTTTTGCTAAGCTCTAATAGTCTGTACCATGTCCTTTCACATTACTGAGGTTCCCTCCTCTTCTCTGCTCCAAATCCCAGTTCATCAAATACCACCCTCCATTGAAGTTTTCTTGCCTTCCTCGGTCTATCAGTCTCTCCTTCAGGTATCCCAAACCCATTGTCATGCCCCTCTTATAGGACACATCATAGGTGACTGGTGATAACTATCTTGATAGTTTTCTCCTCTTCTGGGTTAACAAGTCCTTGATATGGCAGGAACTTGCACATTCATCTTCATGTTCTCTGAGCACCTAGCATAATGAGTTTGTTAATATTGGGTGTTTATGCTGTCCTAGCCATTGTCTAAAATATATATATA
>NW_022900934.1:18333193-18340480 GCF_012274545.1 Fukomys damarensis
AATTAAATACATATATATATACACATATATTTAATTATCATAATAACCCTGTGAGAGTGAAACATCCCTGTTTTACAGATAAAGAAACTTGAATCTCAGGAAGGTTACAGATTTTCCCAAAGCTACAAAGGTAACGTGGTGGCATTGAGGTTTGAAGCCAGTCAGCCAGGAATCAGGGCTTTATACTAGAAAAATATGCTGTAGTGCCCAAGCCCCTTATTCCATACTGTATTGGTGTATCAACAGCTAGTATTTATTGCACACCAGCTGTGTGGCAGGAACTAGGCTAGTCACAAGTCCCGTTACGCACATGCAGTTACTGTTCCATAGATGAGGAAACTGAGGTACAAACTGGTTGGGGTTAAGCAACTTGTACTGGGCAATGTTACAGTGTGAGAGTAGTGTTTATGGATAAATGAAAAAATAAATAACAGAGTTGAAAAAGATAACTTTTAAAACCCAACTTTTAAAATGTATATTGGTCACCTTTCTTTTTTTTTCAGTGGGAATTTTTTTGCAACACTTTATTACGTAACTTTGCAAACATATTGCAAAAGTTGAAAGAATATTATAGGGAATAACCATACATACACTCATCATGGGGTTTCCACCAATAATATTTTACTGTGAGCACTTCCTATCCTTCTATGCAACCATCATATTTTTTATGACTTCCTTCATCTTTTAAAATTTGTGCGTCTCTTAGTAGTTAAATTTTAACTGTACGTTTGCCTGGTTTGGGCAAATGTACAATTCCGAGTAACCCTAATTCCATACCAAGGCATTAATCAGAAAGGTGCCTTATGTTCCTTCCTGGTCAGTAATCACCTCTTCTTTCAGAGGAACATCCTCTATCTTTGTGTTGTATGTTTATATGCTGTCTTGTACTAAAATAATTTAAAGTGACTGATTTAGCTCCATAAAACACAGAAAGAAAACAAATGAGAAGTAGGTAGAAAAAAACTAAGAAGGAATATTAAGTACCATCAGAAGATCATTATGATATTCTGAGAACTTTTATAAGTAATATATTACTCAATCCTCACAAAGAAGTATGTGTAATTATTTCCATATTATAGGTGGAGAGGCTACCAAATTGTGTAGCTAATAAGTAAAAGGACACTTGACTCCAAAGTCCATACTTTGACTCCAGAGACCGTCTTTTTACCACATTAGCCCAGAAAAGCAAGACAACAAGCAAAATAAAAGCTTGCTTTAAATTTTAATATGGTTTCAAATAATAGATGCTTAAGTGTTTGTAAAATTGTTGCCTCACCTTCTGGTTAGTTTGGCCCTGAGAGATGACAAGGGCAGCAGCACTAAAATAGTCCCATAGTTCTTGCAAAGCACCTGAAAGTTAAGGTTGGTTTTTGAGTCGTCCTGTTGTGACCTTATAGATAGAATACCTTCATTTCCTCGGCTAGAGAAAGAGACAACTTTTTAAAAGGACTGATGATAACAGTGAGAAATTTTGAAATGGTTTTATTGACTGCTAATAAAGACTCTAGCAGCTTGAAAGAACTTTAGCTAGATGTTTCAATTTTGACTTTAATAGGGTTTATTTTTTTTAAGTTCTGTTAAAGAGTGAAAGTAAAATTTGGTAAAAGAATTGTAAGTCTCTAATAATGGACCTTAGAAAACTGGGCTTCTGTATTCAATGTTGGGTCTCCTTTATAGATGTCAGGACATAAAAGAATGAGTGAGGAAGAATTGAGGATTACTTTGAGATTTATTACTTGAAATGTCAAAGAAGTTTTGGACCCATTATAAAGAAAGGTCACAAAGTCCCTGGATAAGTTAAGGAGATACTTTGAAAAAGAAAGGAAGATGGAATGCTAAATTGATAACTACACAGCAATGTAAAATTAAAGAATTTCTGCTGGTCAGTGGCCCCCAGCATGGTGGAATGTTTGTGCTCATTTGGACCTAGGAACACCAAAGTTTTGCTCATGTGATCTTGGGTAATGGAGTGAGGAAATACAAAAACCAGTTTAGTAGCCAAACCTGTGGGAACATAGTGACTTTGGAGACTGTAAGAAGTGAAGCAGATACCCATCAGGCTGACTCTACTATCTAGACTCTCCTTCCATTCCTCTGCTCCACTACCGTATTCCCACTTCTTTCCCTTCCTTCTTTCCTGGATCTCATCCACAATGCTTGCAAAAAGGCCATTTCTGGGTCATCCAATTCTTTGGCCTGTACCTCTGGTCCTCTGGAAGACACAGGAAGGATGGACACACTCCCCAGTAGCAAGATCCACATTAATGATACTTCCAGTGGTAAAGATTAGTTCTTCCTCATGAGACAAAACACAATGTCTTTTTGTTTTTTGGGTACTGGGGATTGAACTCAGATCCTTGCACGTGCAGGCAGGCAGTGGCACCACTGAGCTAAATACCAGACCCAGCACAATGTCTTTAATAGCCTGCTTTAACTAAAGAAAAATTTTCAAAAATAACATTCTCATTATAAAAGTAATTTTTATGGCAGATGATCTAGAAAATATAGGAAATCATAATAAAGATAATTGGGATTGCTATTAGTAATGTCTTTTTTTTTAGACATATCTTCCTATGTAGTTCAGGTTGGCCTTGAACTTACTAGGCTGGTCTTGAACTCATGGTGATCCTCCTGGCTCAGCCTCCAGGATTGTAATGCTGAGATTACAGGCATGTGTCACCATGCCCAGCTAGTAATGTCTTGGTAGTATTCCTTTTAGCCATTTATTTAGAATTGTTTAAAGTATGAAGCTGTGATATATATTCATTTTGTATGTTGTCTTTAAAATATTTATTTACTTGTCATATCTTATTAAATATGTTCTAAATAACTTCCTATATAATTCATAAGCATCATTTAAATGAATTATTTCAGTACTAGGGATTGAGCCAAGGGCATTTGCACTGAACTGTATCTCCAACCCCTTTTAAAATTTTTATCTTTTAATTTTGATATAGGGTCTTGCTAAGTCTCTAAGTTACCCAGGTGGGACTCAAACTTTTGATATTCCTGCCTCAGCCTCCCAGTGTGCTGGGATTGCAGGATTATGCCATCACGTTTTAAATAGGCACTGATAGTGTATTATATGGACTATACTCAAGCCCTTTTAATTGAATTTAAAGTTAGATTCTGGGCTAGGGATGAAGCTCAGTGGTAAGATGCCTTCTCAGCATGTTCAAGGACCTAGATTCAATTCCCAGTACCATAAAGTTAATTAATTAAATGTGAAGTTTCTTGTGAACAGTGTACAGTTGGGTTGTATTTTGACTACCTTGCCTGTCTCTGCTTTTTAATTGGCATATTTAAACTATTTGCATTTAAGGTAATTATTGTTATGTTAGGCCTATAATTTGTACTTTATAATTTGTTTTGTTTTTCCTTGCCTTTCTCTGGGTTTCTTGAACAATTTTTAGAGTTTATTTTGACTTTTTGTAGTGTTTTTGAGTATCTCATTGTATCATGTTTTTAGTGGCTGCTGTAGATGTTACAGTTTTACACATATGTGATTTATTACAATCTACTTTTAGCAACATTGTAGCACCTTGAGTAAAATATGGAAACATTATGCCTATGTAGGTCCTCTTACCTTCCCTCTTAAAATTTGTCCTGATATCAGATTATGCTATAATATTTGTTTCAGTCAAAAATATGATTTATGTAACCCATGAGGATAGTCTATTATAGGTACCCATATTTCTGCTTTTCCTTTGTCTTTTATTCCTTCCAGATCCTCTAGGCTTCATTATTTGTGAGTTGTTTGAAGAACTTCTTTTAATCATTCTTTTATGGGTAGATTTCCTAGTGAGACTTTTTTTAGTGTTTTTGTTTTCTTTTCTTTTTGATTTCTGAAAATGTCTTTTCCCTTCTGACATTGAATTCCATCACATATGAATTCATGATCCATAATTCTTCTCTTTTAACATTGAAAATGTTATGCTACTTCCTTTACCTCCATTGTGTCAGATGAGAAATCTGTTGCCATTTGAATTGGTGTTCTCATGTAGTTGCCATACTGAATGTCTTTGCTTTCAAGAGTGTTTGTTTGTTTAACAGTAGGAAAAATTATTGAGAGAAAGAAAGCTTCTAAGAGAGAAAGGGAGGGGGGACCAGAAAATGGGTTGCCCGCCCACCCCACTTTTCAAAGAAGTTTTATCAGCAAAGCCATATGTTGAGGTGGGTACAGAATGGGACAGAACTATAAGACACAATGAAAATTTACAAGGTGAGCATGAAGTGGGGCAAAACCACAAGCAACCAATAAAATTACAAGTACAGTCACCCAGGTAATATTGATTAAATGGGGATCAAATGGGAAAACAAGTCGCATACTCTGAATTTCCCATTTATAATATTAATCACTGCTGTCTATCTCTAGGGGAAATAGTGCCTCTTCTTTTTATTTATTTATTTGTTTGTTTGTTTATTTATTTTTTGGTACCGGGGATTGAACTTGGGTCCTTCCTCTTGAGAGGTAGGTCACAGAACCACTGAGCTAAATCCCTGGCCCCTCTTCTTTTTATAAGGTTAACCAGTGAATGTGCCTCAATTGTTCTCCATGTTGGCTCCTCAGTTTGGCTCCTTGAGGGCAGCCCTGTCTAACTGCCTACAAGATATCTAAAGCCTGTCTACAATACTCCCGCTCTGAAGAAATACTCCTAACTGTTGTGAGGGAGCAAGGAGTGAAAACCATTCTGACTACTTCTAGTTGTGATTGGCAGTCAGTTGCTCTATAGAAGGTCTATCTAGAGGCCCTCAACAGGCACCAGGCATTGTCCTCTTGGATAGCCTTATAGCTTTAAGTCTGGAGAAGACAAAAGCCAAAGAAATAGTTAAGAATACATGGGCTAAATACTAAGTCCCCAGGGCTGTTATAAATATAGCCAACAAGTGTTTTTAGGAAGAACTAGTAATAACCTTCCACAAAGGATAAGGATAAGGTCCGGGGGACTTTAAAATCCAATATAGAAGTCATATTGTAGTTTAGCAGTTAATGAACTTTTTATAAAGCCAGTCTGATGGATCCCAGTAAAAGAAGTCTAGGACACTTGTATTTGGTTCCATTTGTATGACCATTTGGAGTCTGGCAGCCTCTAGGCAAGAATAAACAAAATTTTAAGGAAATTAGACCATGTATAATCTAATCATGAGCACTAGAATGGAAAGGCAGGTTGGGGAAAGAATCACACTTAGAAACTGAAATAGTGATTATAACATTTTAGCTCTTAAAGACTTTTATTGATGGAGGTTATTTGTCATAAGTCTATCCAGTCTTAGCTGTAAGATGGAGACAATTTGCCAGCACATACAGCGCATATGAAACAGAAGTTACAGTCTATGAGGTAAAAAGACCAAAGTTAGAACCTATGAAAGCAAACTCTTACCTCCTACCAGTAATCTCAGTGGAAGACCTCTAACATGATAGAGGGCAAGAGATGTAACTTCCAAGCCTGCTAGGTATCCAAAATGTGAGTTCATACACTCTAAAACTGAAGAGTGCATTCTAGGAACAACAGAGATTATTAAGAGTAGGAAAAATTTATTGAGAGAAAGCATCTAAGAGAGACAGAAGGAAACTGGAAAGTGGACTGCCCCTGTTTTTTTTATTTTTGAGACAGAGTCTCACTATGTAATTCAGGCTGACCTTGAGCTAACTGTGTAGTACATCATGCTGTAACATAGCAGGGTGGTCTCAAACTCCTGTCCATCCTCCTGCCTCCTAAGGACGGGTGATGAGGACGTCGCCTTGCCCAACTTTCAATAGTTTTTCATTCTTTACTTTACAGAAATTATGTATCTTAGTATGGATTTCTTTCGGTTTACCTTTTTTGGAGTTTGTTCAGTTTCTTGAATCTGTAGGTTTTACATATTTCACCAAATTTGAGAAAATTTCAGCCATTATGTTTTTTAATACTTTCTCGACCCCTCTTTTTCTTCCACCTCTTCTGGGACTTTGATAATTTGGACATTAGATCTCTTTTTATTGCCTCATAAGTGTTTAAGGTTCTTTTCATTTGTTTTTCAGCCCATTTTTTCTCTTTTGTTTGTATTGGGTAAGTCTTTATTGATCCATTCTCAAGTTCACTGACTGACCTCTCTGCCCTATTATTGAGCCCTTCTAACAAGTTTTGTCTAAATTTCTATTACTGTATTTTTCAGTTCTTTTTTTTAAATTTTTTTTCTTTTTATTGAGGTTATTGGTACAATCTAGGTATACAATACAATTACATTCATCATTGGGATTCTGTACCTTTACATAACAGGTCTTGATTCTCATTTTTCCCCTTGTCCCTGCCCTCCCTTCACCCGCTCCTCCCCTCCCCATTTACAAACACTTTATTTCCATTTTTTCAGTTTCTCATATTTTTTTCCTCTCCTTTATTACCTTTCCCCCACCCTTCCCACTTTCCTTACACCTTTAGACCTTTACTTCCTATTTCACATTATTAATTATCTCATTAGGATCCTGTGTACTATTATAGTTTTTCACACCAATGAAACTATTCGGTATTTCAGTTAAAGAATTCTCTGTATGAACATTAAAAATAGGGAATCCTAAAATAAAACTAAAAAGGAAAGTAAAAGAGAAAAGGCAATGATGTAACATTAAAATAATCCTTAATTCTGGAGATGCAAATGGTCCCCGAACATATTTAAATTGCTTCTCGCTCTTATAGTCTTATTCTTTTTTTCATTATTTAGAGAATACTTTATTAGTTTCTGTAATCAAACCCACGTAGATATGACCTTACATATTTAGTACGTGTTACCCCTGTACACATGGAAAAAAAATAAAAGTAAATTAACATTTCTAGACCAATATGGTTGTCCATTTCTGTACAATGCCAAGTCAACACAGTAAATTGGGATGACTTTTTCCAAAGTTGGCAGCACCGTTAGTTTCCCAAAATTCAATTATATATATATATGTGTGTGTGTGTGTGTGTGTGTGTGTATAGACTAATAATAGTATGTTATGCATCGATAGCAGCAACAGCTTTTCCAGGTTCTGCAGTCATCTGAACAAAATTATAGACATTCAGCACTTTCCATTAAAAAAAAAATCAAAGGAAAGAATAATATCCAGACAACAGCAAAGTTCTGTTGCTGTTGTACCTGGCACCATTTTTTCTATTAGCCTCTTAATCATCATCTGGAAAGAGAACATTCTAGAGTAATATCATTAAATGTAGCTCTGATAAAGCACGGTCCCTACTATGTATCATAAAGCAGGTACGAGATATTTTATGTTCATAGAGGTATGATACAGTACTGTCCTACATCAATAAT
>NW_022900934.1:18341350-18344113 GCF_012274545.1 Fukomys damarensis
TTTAATCTCCTGGATATCTGTTTGAATCTGTTTTATGGATTCCATTTCTTTCCTATGTTGGGCATTTATTTTTTCCATTTCTTTCTTATGCTGGGCCTTCATGGCTTCTATCATGGTCCTGAGCTCATCTATTTTTTTGTTAGTTTCTGCTCTAGAGTCTTGAATCACGACTTCCATTTTCCTCACTATCTATGGTTATCTGGGAAATTATTTCTGTTTTGAATTTTTCTAGAGTCTGATTGATCTGTTTTGTTACTTCCTGTACTTTGAGTTCAGGGTGTCTTGGTGGTTCACTGTTAGCCTTTTCATCCTCATTTGCCCTACTGTTTGCCATTGGTGAACTGGAAGTCTGTCCTTGTGTCTTGCTTAAGTGTTTTCTCATTTTAATTTTTGTTGTCGGACTGTCTTTGGTTTAATCTCTGGATTATCACCCAACTCTTCCTGATATAGTTGCACCCTAGCTTCTGTGTCTCTAACGACCCACAGACATTCTCATCTTCATAACATCAGAGAAAACGGCTCATCAAATCAACGGCCTTCTATCACCCTTAAATCATTTGAATTAAATTGAAATCAAGAAGCAGTCCAGAACATGTCTGCAGTGAGCAAACTTTTCAATATAGTATATTTACCATTTAATGGCTCAGACAGAGCGAGGATGCAAGACCTCTGATCTCAGTTAGCTGATTGCTGAACCCCATGAAACTGACTGACCTCGGGGTGCAAGGTCCAGATTGAGTTCCCCATCCTTCTGAATGGTTGAACTCCGCAACGTTCTATTACAGGTTTCCCACGCCCTTTCTTTAAAGATGTTCAAAATTGGGAACTCAGAAAAATACCCTTGATGACCACCTCTGTCTTTGCAGAGTGGGTCCAAAGACTTGCACAGTCAGGAGGTCTGAGAGTGTGGCGGGGGGGATTATGGGGGTTCAGGGGCACCCGCGTGGCTACCTTCCCGGCGCTTGAGCGATGGCTGCTGGGTCGGGAGCAGGCGTGTTTCTCCTGTATTTTTCAGTTCTATAATTTATTCTTTTGTAACTTTTACTCCTTTGATTAGATTTTAACTTTTTTCCTTTGATTCTAGAGAATGTAGCATTGCTTGTTGAAGCATTTAAAAATCCTTGTAAGTTAATTCCAACCTCAGATTCCTTTTGGTGTTGGCGTTGACTGTCTTTTCTCATTCAATTTGTGCTTTTTCTAGTTCTTGGTATTTGGTAAGTTATTTTCTTATTTTAACTATTATGGTAAGAGACTCTGGGTTCTATTTATTTATTTATTCCTCTTTTATTACTATTCCTTATTAATTTTAGAAAGTGTTGGGCTTCAGTATTTATAATATAGTTTGGTCATATCCACTCCCTCTTGACCCTCCCTTACCCCACTCTTTCCTTCCCCTTATTCCTTTCCTCTTTTCTAATAATCTGCATTCTACTTTCATGCAATCTTTTTTTAGATTCTACAAATTAGAAAGAACATGATATTTGTCTGATTCTGGCTTATTTTGTTCAACATGATGATCTCCAGATTCCATCCATTTTCCTGCAGAAGACAAAATTTTGTTCTTCTTTACACTTGAATAATATTTTGTTATGCATATATACCATATTTCTAAATTCATTTATCTGTTGATGGGCACCTAGGCTGGTTCCATATCTTGGCCATTGTGAATTGTGCTGTAGTAAACATGAGTATGCAGCTACCCTTGTAGTGTGCTAACCTTAGTTCCTTCAGGTGTATACTGAGGAGTGCTATAGCTATATCGTATGGTGGCTCTATTCTAAGTTTTTAAAGGAATCTCCATACTGATTTCCAAAAAGGCTATCTTGATTTACATTTCTACCAGCAGTGTAGAAGGATTACTTTTTCCTCCATCCTCACCAGCATTTATTGCTTTTTGTATACCTAAAGATACCCATTCTGACTGGGGCAAGATGGAATCTCAATGTAATTTTGATTTGCATTTCCCTAATGGCTAAAGATATTTAAACTTTCTTCAGATATGTATCAGCCATTAATGCTACTACAACTGAAAACTGTCTAGTTTGTTTACTCATCTATTGATTAGGTTATTTTGATTTTGGTGTTTTAATTCTTTATATATTCTAGATATTAATCCTCTGTCAGAAGAGTAACTGGCAAAGATTTTTCTCCCATTCTGTAGGTTGTTTATTCATTGTGTTAGTTGTTTCCCTTGCTGTGCAGAAACTTTTTAATGTGACATAGTACTATTTGTTGATTCTTGCTATTTCCTGTGCACTTGAAGTCCTATTCAGGAAGTTTTTTTGCCTGTGCCTGTGGCTTCTTGTATTTTTCCTGGTTTCCTTCCTTCCTTCCTTCCTAATTCCCTCCCTCCCTTCCTTCCTTCCTTCCTTCCTTCCTCTCTCCCTCCCTACCTTCATTCCTTCCTTTCCTGCTCCTTTTTGTGATAGCGGGCATTGAACCCAGGGCTTTCACACTGATCTATATTCCTAGGCCTCCTTTTAAATTTTTTAAAGTCACTAAATTGCCCCCCAAAAGGCTCAAACTTGAGATCCTCCTGCCTCAACATCCTAGAGTGCTGGGGTTACAGGCATGCATCACCATACTCAGTTTCCCCTGTGTTTTCAGATTGTGTACCTTGGTCTTTGATCCATTTTGAATTGATTTTGTATAGGGTGAGAGATAAGGAGCTAGTTTCAATCTTCTACACATGGACATCCAGTTTGTTAAAGAGGCTGGTTTTTCTTCTTCTTTTTTTTTTTTTTTTTTTTTTTTTTTTTTTTT
>NW_022900934.1:18344246-18370272 GCF_012274545.1 Fukomys damarensis
GTTTTTTTTTTTTTTTTTTTTTTTTTTTTTTTTTTTTTGGCTACTTTGTCCAGATTTAGATAGCTGTAGTTCATGGGTTTGTTTCCATGTTCACCATTCTTTCCTTTGGCCTGTGTCTTTTTTTGTGACAGCACCGTGCTATTTTTGTTACTATGGCTTTTGTATAATTTGCAATCAGGTATTGTGATGCCTCTAGACTTTCTTTTTTTGCTGAGGATTTCTTTGGCTATTCGGGGTCTTTTGTGTTTCCGTATGAATTTTAGAATTTTTATTTCTAGTTCTATGAAAAATGTCACTGTTATTTTGATAGGGGTTATATTGAGTCTATAGATTGCTTTTTCTAAGCTGGCCATTTTATATTCTTCCAACTGATGAACATGAGAGGTCTTTCCATCTTCTAGAGTCTTCAATTTTTCTTCGGTGTTCTGAAATTTTCATTGTAGAGACCTTTCACCTCTGGTTAGATTGATTCCTAGGTATATTTTCAAGCAACTGTGAATAGAACTGTTTTCTTCTTTTCTTTCTCAGGTAGTTTCTTGTTGATTTTTTAATAGTGATTTTATTTCCTTCTACACTGCTGAATTCATTTCTCAGCTCTTTGGTGGAATCTTTAAGATCTTCTAAGTATAGGATCATATCATCTGCAAATGAGGATATTTTTACTTCTATTCCTATTTGAAATCCTTAAATTTCTTTTTTTTTTTCCTAATTGTTCTAGCTAAAATTTCAAGTACTGTATTGAATAGGAATGGGGAGAATGGGCATTCTTGACTTATTTGTGATTTTAGGGGAAGTGCTCTGTGTTTCCCCATTCAGAATGATGTTGGCCTCTACATATGGCCTCTACTATATTGAGGAATGATCCTTCAGTATGTAGTTTCTTTAGGGGTTTTATTTTGAACAGATGTTGAATTTTTGTCAAAACCCTTTTCTGTTTCAATTGTGGTGATCATGTAATTTTTATTCTTCATTCTATGTGTGTGGTGCATCCTTCATTCTATGTGTGTGGTGCATAGTATATGTTTGTTGATTTGTGTTTGTTGAACCATCCTTGCATCCCAAGAATGAAAACAAATTAATCATAGTATATGATATTTTTAATGTGTTAATGACTTTGGTTTAAAAATATTTTACTAGGGGTTTTCGCATCTATGTTCATTAAGGATACTAGTTTATTGTTTTCTTTTTATTGTTGTTGTGCGCTTGTCCAGTTTTGGTATCACCTGGGCAATCATTGTATTGAGGTTTAACACATGGGTTAAGATCTACTTTTATGAAATCACAGTTTACTTTTAAAAGCTTTTATATACTCTGCTGCTTCGCTTAGTTTATCCAGTGCTGCTAGGGCCCTCACAGGTCCTTGTTGGTATCTAGAGGGGTAAGAATTTCTCCTAGCTGCCCCTAGGGGAAAGGACTCCCTGTCCTGCAGAGATGAAGATTACTTCCTGGGGGCCCTGTAAGGAGAGGGAGAGCCAGAGTGCTTTATTATCAATGGAGTCCTGAGGAATCCTGCTAATTGGTATTTGTAGCTGGCCTGATATTTTCAGTAGAGCTCCTGTTCAATCCTAGGCCTTCTGTTGCTAGGTTGTGGGTTGGGAAAAGTAGAGCTTCCCACCTTCTTCTGTGAGTGGTAGAGGGGATTGTAAAAGATGTCCTGCTGTTATATTCTTCAAGGCCTGGAGTCCCTAATTCATCTTCCTTTTACCATTTTTTCAAAATTCTTCTTTGTTTGACTCATGTTATTTCCAGGATTTATAATTGTACTTATAAAGAGGGAGGAGATAGAAGTGAGTTTAAACCATCTTGTCTGGACCCTAATATGTTTTATTTAACCATTCATTTTTGATAATAAAATTGTTTTGATGGTGAGTACTTTAGACATCATGAAGTATTGGGGAATGTGGTGTTGAAGGAGGAGTCCTTCCAACAGCCCTGAAATCTGAAAGGCTTTCTTATTCCACAGACTCATGGGCCTGGGCCTGGTGAGAAGCCCAGTACAGGCTGTTACTCATCTGTCTTCTTCTTGCTTGGCTGGTGATGTCAGTGCTTCGTGTTTTCTTTAAAGGCAGGCTTTTCTTGTTGTTCTTATGCTTGTTGAATAATGCATTAGTTATACTTCTAGCACTGTTAAAACAGATCCACTGTCAACTTTGTAGGGTCTTTTCTTAGCCTTTTAGGTCAATATTGTCTCCCTTTTGACAATTTAAATTCAGCCATACAAACTGTATTTGTGAGTGAACTGTAAGATATTTTATTTTTATGTGAGCTTTTATATTTCAAGACTACAAAGCAGTTATTTTTTTCCATAAATTAGTGTGAAGAAAGTTTCTGACTTTTTCCACTTGTGAATAAGGAATTTGAGGTCATTTTAGTTCTTCCAGAGTAAATGTGCCTCGTTAAAAAAAAAAAAAAGGTAGAAAATCTTTTATATTGGAAGCCATGGGTCATTTTGTATAGTTTACAATAATAGTTTTGCACAAATAATTTCAGGTTAAAATTGCATACTATTTATTCCCACCCATTTCCTTTATTGGCTGTGACACACAGGAATTACGCCCATTGCTTGAGTAACCTTTCTGACCTTTTGTTACTTGGCTATAAATTGACTTGGGTCTTTTGCAAAAACACTGTTGGGGGGTGGATCTTTTTGTTAGAACCCAGCCAATTCCTGCTTCAGTGCAGAACAGTTTGTTCTCCTGAAGAAATGAGCCAGTTCAGTGAACAGAAAAACATAGCCATAAACTGGCATCGCCAAAAACTGCAAAAGCAATTGCCCACACTTATTCCACAGAGTAAGGAACTTATTTTTTTAAATGAGGCTTTGGGAAGAGAAATATATTTTTGAGCTCCACTGACTTTCAGTAAATGTAATGGACTCATTAAAATGAATCGTAGCTACGTAAAGGGTTTCATTTCCTGAGCTCTGGCAGTTACCAACATTTTAACATATTAAACAGAAATATAGCAGAATTGTCCTTCCACCTGCTTCCACAGCCTTCACAGATTGTGTTGAATCGTGTATTCCCTATATTTCATCTGATTTGTTCACTAAAATGAAAGCAGCTTCTCTTCAGCAATACAAATACTTTCCAGGTGACTGCTGTGTTCAAGGCTGAGTGTTGGTCCATTCCCCAGAGGAATATGTAGTAGTCGTTAAATTATAAGAAAACATGTAAAAGCATTACATGATAATGGGGCAGGTGCAATGGTAGAAAAATGTAAAAGATGCAGTCAGTACTTCATAGACTGAAACACAGAAGTAGAGCTATTTGAGTGAAGTTTGGCGACTAAAAGTTTGCCAAATGACAGAGACAAATATGGGCTAAGAGGAGCAGATGTAAAGTTGGTGGGTGACAACACTGCATGGAGTTTCAGGTACTGGCAGTAAAATTATACTTGGGTATAAAGTAAGAGGAGGGAACAGAATGAAATGTAGAGAGACAGTGGTCAGACACAATGCATCTCAAATATCACATGAAATAGCTTGTAATGTCTTCTGCATGCCATAGGAGATATAGAATTCTTAAGTATGAAAATGACCTAGGCAGAATTGGGGAGGGAAAACTGTGGATCTGCAAGGAGCCATGAATTGAAGTATGCTCCTACCGGGAGTCTCTGAAGACAACTACCTGTGTCTTGGAAAAGCAAATAGGGTTGTGATCCTGAGGACCATACTGGGAGAGCAGTGTGTAGGCAGTGTAGATCACTGAAGTAACTGCAGCAGTCCACAAGCAAGAGGAGAGAGTCAGTGCTCAGTGGCTACATTGGTGACTGGGGATTGTAGGTAGAAGAGTAGGAGGAAAGAAGTCCGTGACTTCTACTGAACTCTTCACATATGTGCCAAAGGTACTGTCACAAATACTGTCCTTTTTGCATTCAGATGATTCCCATTGTACCAGAGTGAACTGAGATTTGGAATGTTCAGTACTTCACTCCAGAACTATGTGATTTCACTGGGAAGTAGCTGAGTCAGAGATGGACCAGGTTTATCTGACTCCAACCACTGTGACATGACACCCTTGAATAGCATGTGCTATAACGGAGCCACCCAGTGTTAAGCAAGTTTTGAAATGTATATATACTCATTGTGTTAGAACTCATGTCTATAAATACTTGTACAACTATTAGTATTTTCTAAGCCTGTCTTTTCTTAACCTGTTATCCTAATAAAACATCAGATACATGATTTCATTTCTTAAAATCTCATCATTTTGAAAGAATTGGTTTAGGGAAAGGCTTAACCAAATTAGCAGAAAGTATAATTGAATGAATATACTTAAAGAAATGAAATTTTAAGTATTCAAGGGTATATGTGTAATAATTCATGTTAGAGCAACAAAGTATGGCTTTTGGAAACTAGAGAATCTTTTAGAATTAATGCTGATTGATGTAACTTTTTATAGCAAATGTATGCTTTAAACAGTCTCAAAAAACATTTTTAAAGTAACTATATCTGGCGAAGGGATTTACTTGGCAAAAATTATACTCCAGCAGGCTGCAGGACAAAAAGTGATTCTTTCTATGCAGCATTCATTCTTCAATCATGAAGTAATAGATTTTAGAGTTAGATCCCATTAGATAGGTGTGAAAGAGCCAAAAAAAAAAAATCTGGCTTACTCTATGGTAGTTAATGGATCATCCCCTACTGAGTTACCAAAGGGGAATATTATCCTACTGGGGATTTGATCTGTGAAGCTCTATCACTGAAGGCTGTATTTATGGAATGTAGCAAGATGTCTCTTCAGCATCAGCATCTCATTTTGACCCTTTTTGTGCTTGTTTCTCAAAGTGAAATCACAAATTATGAATGCTTTTGAGGTAGAAAAGGATACGAAATGTGGGGAAAATACCACATCTTAATTTTAAGTATAGCAACACTGGTAAAAAAAAAATTGCTGAGGTTTTAGGAAAAAAAATAATACCTATTGTGACAGAGAAGTGGAGCTATAGCATGGTCATCTGGGTAGAGGTGGGATTATATAAAGCCCAGGAATAGAAAGACAGCTCTACTTTTCTAGTGGCTGCTGAGCAGTTGAGAGTAGTTGCATAACTGGGTGTGCTCATTAGTTCTATTATAAATTCACTCAGCTGGGTCTCTGTGAGTCCTTTGTTCATCTCAGCGTTTTCTTACGTACTTTCTTGGTAGCCATGACAGAGACACAGACAGAGACACAGAATCCAAAACTCAGCCCCTGAAAGTCTAGTCTTCTGGAGCAGATGAACTATAAGCAGAACCAAAGCTCATGTTAAAGCAAGAGACGGTAGATTTGGGAGCTGTGAGGAAAAGCATTGTGGTAAGAACTGCCAACCAAACCTGGGCTCCTGGGAGGTTCCTCAGTCTGTGAATATGCCTCCTTGTATCTCATGTTCTTCCTTTGTAGAAAGATTATAATGCCTACTCCATACCCGGGTATTACATGATATTGTAAACACTGAATATGGTAACTCATGCAATGTGCCTTGACCAGAATTAGCATTTTGAAAATACTGTGTTCTCTGCCATTCTCCTTTCCTCTCCCCATCCAACCCTAGTCTCTCTTTTTTCTTTTTACTGAGAAATATAGTTTTATTTGTAAACCCTGTCAGTAGATCTCTGTCGGCCCTCAAAATTCTCTCATTTCATCCGCCTTCTCCTCTTTCCTTCTTGCCTCCCATGAATAAGTATGCCATTTTTCTTGCCACTTTTCCTGGGCAATAGCAATCCAGAGATGAGAGTGAGGGGAATGGAAGATGCCTGAGAAGATAAGGGTGGCATTGCAGTCACAGACACATCTTAGGACAGTATATCTTCTCATTCAAGTTCTCTCAGATCTCCCAAACAGGTTTGAGAATTCCGGGCTCTTGATGACCCTGTAGCATTACCCATGTCTTCCTCTCTCACTTTAATTTTCTTTTCCGTTTTTGGGTGTGGGGGTACTGGGGATCTCACTTCAATTTTCTGAAAGGAGAAAAGAAAAAAAGGGTTTGTTCTTTCCAAGTTGCCTACTTCTAGTATCCACTGTCTTCTTCAATAGACATTCATTATTCAAAGGGCCCCATCATGTGTTCCCTTTGGGCTCCTTTTGTGTTAACATCCTCAAAGTCCACATGATGAGCAGTAACTTGGAGCACACACCTGTTCTTAATTTTCCTCTACTGCCTCCTTTGCTTACTTCACACCCTCCACATCCATTTAGTTGTTCCCATTTCTGATACATCTTTACCTAAGGCAGCGGTTCTCAGCCGGGGACAGCTGTGCTCCCCATGGGACCTTTGGCAGTCTCAGGACTTTTTTGGTTGTCACAACCAGGAAGCATTGGTTATGGGTGAATGTATGCTACTAGCGCTAGCAGGTAAAGATTAAAAATGTTGCTAACTATCTTATAGTGCACGGAACAGCCTCCCAGGATGTAGAGCTCTCTGTCCTAAAATGTCAGTAACATTAAGATTGAGAAATTGATGTAAGAGTTTGTCATTGAGCCCTTTTTTGTGTTTACCTGCCTTCATTATCTGTGCTGAAGAACTTTTGCTGACTTAAGAAGTTCTTCATTATTGAATGGCTCCCCTCTCTCAAGTCTCCCTTCTTCCCTTACCCTTGCCTGAATTGATCCTCCCTCTAAGGTTTATAGCCTGCTATGTCTGTCATTCATTGCAACAGTTAACCACTATTTGGCGTCTAATTGCCCCCTTCAACATGGCTTGCTCTTTTTCTTTAGGCAGCCAAGTAATGACTTGATTATAATGAGGATGACCTTCCAAATACCATATATTATTATAATATAAATAATATCCCAAGGGCCTAACTTTTGGTGCTAGGAGAGTTAGTAGCACATAGTGGAGTGAGAAGAGGACTTGGTGTCTGGATATTCAGTCTGGTATGCAACTGTAATCTTCCAGCTCTGTGGCTAATAGACCTAACTTCCTTGAGCTTTATGTTCCACATAGGTGAGATGAGTAGCGTCTGTTTCCTGAGATCGTTTGAGTCTATGAGATTTTAGCATAGAACACAATACATTCAAATGTGTTTTTTTAACTTTTATTTGCATTTGTTTTTTGCTTCATTTATTCCTGTGCTATAAGATTTTGTTTCTTCATTTTCTTCTGGAATATCTTTATATTTTTCCTCTGTGCAATTTCTTCCTCTGGTTTAGAAACAGTTCCTTTTCAGTAAGGATCATCTCAACGTGGCAGGGGAGCTCAAGCATGGATTAATTTAACCATGAGTCTAACCATGAGTATAGGCACACATCTTGGATACTTGGTACTTTGTTCATTTGGAAATGTTCTATGACCAGAGATGTACATCTAAAATCCAGAAGTTTAGCATTACTCTTTGCATTTTTAAGCATGTGCAACAAAAATTTGACACTCTTTTTGGGTCACCGACTCTGTGTCTGGCCCCACTCTGGCCTGGGCACACCTGTCAGCCCCACTGTTCTAAAGCCAGAATGCTACACAGT
Organism: Fukomys damarensis; assembly: GCF_012274545.1. NCBI lineage: Eukaryota > Metazoa > Chordata > Mammalia > Rodentia > Bathyergidae > Fukomys > Fukomys damarensis. Next base: position 18,351,686 of record NW_022900934.1, read on the forward strand.
GCTTCTTTAAAGTGATATCCTTCAGGTATTTGGTAGCCTTTGGGATATGCATACCCTTGATGGTGTGTGCAGTTTTATGGGTGTTCTTAAAGTGAACACACAGATTTCAGGTTCTTGATTTATGTAATTTTTGTGGAGTTTTCTGATTCAAAAGTGTAGTGAACCATTTTCACAGTCACCTTAGGCCACTTTCAAATGTGTTTTGAATCTGGAAAATGATGCCAAGTTTCTATATGTTACCTTTTTAATAGATAGCTCATGGAGAAAATATATTTATTTCTTATTGCCTGGAAGGTAACAATCTTAATTCGCCATATGAGCAATCTTAATTCATACCTTATGAGAATTACTGGCACATTCTATTAGCTGTAGAAATGATATTTTCAATATTTTTATTGATACTTTCAATATTTTTATTGATAACTTTTCCCTAAACCCATGGAAGCAGAGGGAAAAATCCATATACTTAAGACTCTTCACTCTTTTGTAGAGGAGATATTTCTCCCTATTTTGAACTTTGGGACATTATACCCTGAAGGTTGGGAGATCTGTCCTGACCTGAGGTAACCTGGAGTCAGATGCTTTATAAAGAAACTGTTGAGAGATGAGAGGCATACCATGTCCATTCACTCTCACAAATTACGCTGCAAGGAAACCAGTACAGAAGAGATAGTGTTATGTTTTGTTTGGACATTATAAATCATTTACCTTTTTCCACAGTACTGGGAGACTAGGGACAATTAATCCTGTGGCCAAAGACCATTTTCATATACTCTCAGGGCTGGGATTATAACAATCATACAAATATTTAAGTATCAGTAGCATCTGTCCATAGAATTTCAAACTTACTCCCTCTGGGAAAATGGTCCTATCTCTCAAACACAGAAGAAGTCTGAGCACATCAGAGAAAGAACTGGTTCCATTCTTAAAGAGAACTTGGAGAGGTATTAAGGTGTACAGAAATGTTGTTAGTTTTCAGTTCTATCAGAGGCTAAAGAATAGGGCTGGGATTTAGCTCAGTGGCACTCTGCCTGCCTTGAAAATGCAAGGTCCTGAGTTTGATCCCCTGGTACCAATAAATAAATAAATATTACGTGAGTAGGTTATGGGTCAGAGGCCAGTTGGAGACAGATTGTGTCTGATCAGTTAGGTCTCAGTGTTGACAGGTTTTACACGGGTAACAGTAGTGTAGGTGGTGCCTCCTTACCCCATTTGCCCTGTTTATCTCTCACTCCTAAGAATCTCAAGGCCCTTAGCTCTACATTTTATGATTTTGCTCCTTACTCAAATATCCTATCTTACACTGTTCACTCTTACAGTATGTGCTTGTTTTCTTGCCCACCAGCAGTGCTGTAGATTAAGGCTGTGGAATCAGGAGTACTTGGATTTGAGTCCCAGCTATTGCCTGTTGCTTGGGTCAGCTGAGTCAAGTCATATAGTACTCAGCCATTTAAGTTTTGTTTTCTCACTGTGGAAAATCAGATTGGTACTTAGCTCAGGGTGTTATTGTGAGGAGCAAATTAAGTAAGCAAATAATTGTAAAGCATTTGGCACTTTTCTTGACATATAGTGGTTTTATTCAGCTAATGGTGGTTATACTGCTTGATGAAAGATGCACTAGCTTTGAATTATTCCTATTTCACCATATTTCTTAGCACAAAGCTGAGTATCTTGTAGCACTCAATATTTTATTTGAAATAACTTGACAATACAAATGTACCCACAGACACACAGGATAACCTGAAAAGTGACAAAAATTTAAAATACTCTAGAGGAAATGTTTGAGCTTATTTTTAGAAATTTGATACATAAGGATTCTAAGGTGGGCTAACCCCCACTCTTTTCAGTAAGTTAGATCATTTGAAGGGAAAGCATCTGAACTGCATCATCTCAGCCTTTTTGTGAAATAGCTTCACTTGATTACTGTCACATCCCCTGCCTTCTGGAAAATCAGTGTAAAAATGGCCTATTGTGTTTCACTGTACCTTTCTAAATAAACTAAGACTGTAAGCCTGACCTTTACTTGGTTTCCCATACACACAGTTCCAAGACATGCTTCTTGAGTGCGTCACCGAGAAAATGTATCTATGTGAGCATACATGTTCATTTTTATTAAATGATAAAAATAGTATCACCACAAAATTGATTGCTCTTGATATTGAGACCCTCAGGGTCAAATTTAATGTGAGGTGCAGGGTAGAGGACACCCCCCTCAACATCTTTTCTACCTTCCTACTCCCTTCTGGAACAAACAGACTGTTTGATTGGTCTTCTGATAGGGAAGACGTTGGTTCCACCCCTTAGCTCCAAGGGTGGGACTTTATTATTTAACCCAATCAAGTAACCCCCACATGTGTTGCCACAGTGATCAAGCAGTGGTAGTGAGTGCCATAGAGGTTAGTTCAGGCATAGGTGGGTAACCTGGTTTAGACTATTAGAGTATTTGCTGAGGACTTTGGAAAAAGCGCTCCTCGGTTTTTTGACATGTCTCTCCAGAGCCAGACCTCTTTCTATCTTGTATATTATGGGGATATAAATTCTGGGACTGCTATAAACTACCTGATCCTGACTAGGGAAGCTGCCCTTGGAAAGAGTTTAATAAAGTACATGGACCGTCAAGTTTCAACCAGCCTGACATATGAACAACTTATGTTATGACTGGAATTTTAGTTTTAACTTGAGTTACGGGTTTTGAGTTACAACTGGAATGCTGTTTGCTTGTACTTCCAGATGGTCTCAGATACAAATTTAACCCTTAAAGAGTTCTGGAAGGAACATTACAACATCTTTTCCTGTGTGGGGTTGAGAAATTCTAGGCCAGTGTCTCTCTAAGGACACCAATCTGCCTGTATACAGGAGAGAGACTTTGAAGGCTGTGTAGAGGAGCCTGAGCCTTCAGGTGACAAACTTGAGTTACAACCAGCCCTTAGGAATGAATTGAGTTTGTAAATCAAGTTCCCACTCTTCAGTAGAGAGAAAAAACTGGTATGGTGGCTCATCCTAGAGCTCAGGAGTCTGAAGCAAGAGGCTTGAGAGTTTGAGACCCAGCTGGGCTACGTAGCAAGTCCCAGGCCAGTCTGAACCATGTAGCAAGACCCTGTCTCAAAAATAAAAAATAAAAACACAGAAAAAGAAAACAGGCCCCTGTTTTCATCACATAGTTCTTGAATAAAACTCAAGCTAAACTGAAGCCACCCAACCTCTGAATTTTCCACTTACACGTGCCAGTAAACCCCCTTTGTTATGCAAGACCTTCTGAATTGAGTTTCTTTACCTTTCAGAGTGCAGGCTAGTGCAACCACTATGGAAATCAATATGGAGATACCTCAAAGAGCTGGGTCTAGAGGTTCCATTTGACTCAGCCATCCCTCTGCTTGATATCTTTCCAAAAGAATTAAAAGAATCATATCACAGTGATATATATGCACCTATGTTTATAGCAGCACAGTTTATAATAGCTAACATTTGGAAACAGCCCATTTGCCCATCAGTTGGAAACTGGATGAAGAAGATGTGGTTTTTCTATAAAATGGAATACTACTCAGCCATAAAGAATGAGAAATTAGATTCATTCATAGGAAAATGGATACGAATAGAGGATATATACTCCTAAATGAAATAAATAAGTCATGCATGTGTAAATACCAAATAGTTTCTCTGGTGTGAAAAAATATAACAGTACATAAGATCCTAATGAGATAATTGACAATGTGAAATAGGAAGGAAAGAGCTAAAGGTATAGGGAAAGTGGGAAGGGTAGGGGAAAGGTAATAAGGGAAAAGAAAAAAAATATGAGAAAATAAAAAAATGGAAATAAAGTGTTTGTAAATGGGGAGGGGAGAAGGAGGTGAAGGGAGGGCATGGACAAGGGGAAAAAATGAGAACTAAGACCTGTCAGGTAAAGGTACAAGATCCCAATGATGAATGTAACTGTACTGTATACCTAAAATGTACCAATAAACTCAGTGAGGAAAAAAAAGAAATAGTGGAAGTATGCATTCTAATTATATTGCCTTACCCTTACTTCAAAATTTATTGTTTATTAGAGAGAACAGACACATACACCAGGTACTATATAAGCCCAGGCTATTTTTATAGGGGAATGCATCACTAGACCATTTTTGGAGCTTCTTCTGAGAATTATTCTATCAGAAGAGAACTTTGACACCGTGTTGATCCCTGCTGTTATGAAATACGTTTGCTATAAAACATAATACTCAAATACCCTTTTCTTTACCTTTATTTTTCTATCACTAATCTCAATCAGTAATTCTCAGCCTTTCTGAGCAATACACAGCAGTTTTTTGCATAATCCAAATTTGTGATCTGTACATAGTACACATGCATACACACAATATCACTAAACTTGCTACAAACAGTGAAGTACTTCAGAATTGTAACTGTCTCTTGCAATATAGGACTTTTCTGTTTGTTCTGTGTAGATTTTTGAGCTAAACTCTATTCATTTCTCTGCTACTGTAGTTGAACACAAGTGAGACAGATTTTTAGGAGAACCTTTAATTGTCTCCTAGTTTGTTCAAAACAAAACAGAAAATCCTTACCAACTGCAGTATTTTATATCAAAGATAACAAAGGCCCACTGAGCTCCCCAGAGAGTCCGACACTGTGTGCTGCTTCTAGAATGCCAGATGGAAGGGCAGGCCAAGGTAGCCAGCTGGCCATAATACCCTTATTCTAAGATTGTGCTGCCACTTTCTTGTGACATTAGAGTCAGAAGCAAAAGGAGCTTTCTGCCAGTTATCCAAAGGGCTGTATTCAAGCAGTGACCTATTTTTACACTGTAATCTGGTTGAGTTTCTCTTTTTCCTTCTCAAGACAGTAATCTCACATTCCTCTGAGTGATTGAGAAGCCAGTTCCCTGTTATCTCTTTGGATTAGTTTATTTTTCAGTTTGACATAGTTTGACATAGTTTGACATCCATCCCTTTTCCTTTTGTTGAGGATGGGGATTGACTTATGAGTATAAAATTGAGGGATATGAAAGCATGAACCAACTGAGGATAGATGGTTTTCAAGGAAGAACAGAACCTGATGAACTAGATACAGGATGATGTTTGAGATTATAGGTTCAAGATTCTGCTCATTTAAATCCTAATCACACATATCAGTTAATTACTTAAGTCATCAAAGTTTGCTTGAGCTTCACATGTGCAGAGTGATAAAAGTGTAGTGATAAAATGGAACAACTTTTTCCTGGCCCAGTCTTGAGAGGAAGCGTGACCCACAAATACAATGCATTGTCACCACTGTGGCAGAGGAGATGAGGTTGTTTCTTGTTAAGGGGCTCTGTGAAGGGTGCCAGGAATTCTTGAAGAGCTTCCTAGCCATACTCTGGCTTCCTACTGCTTTTTGCTCCTGCCTGTCTCACCTCTATATGTCTGGTGTGTGGTCTGTTTGTTGTGTTGTTTGGTTTGGTTGTTCATGACAACTTAGGAATGTCTTTGTGTTTCATGCAGGAGTCAGATTCTTTGGCTCAGATTCTTCTCATGTCTCTTGAAAGAGAGAGACCTCCATTTTCACAAAGGTAGCCTGCCTAATAGCCATGATATTTTGGGCTTTGGGGCCTTTTCGCCTAGAATGATATACATATACTCCTGTCTCCTCTGCCTGGATGATAGTTATCCTTTAAGACCTACTCTTAGTGTAAGACTTGCCTTTACAGTTTGTAAATTCTACTTTATGTCCTGGGAGACATCCAACTAGTTCATCTCTGGTATTTCATTACCTTTCCTTTCCCATTAGTGTTTAGAGACTTGAACTTCCATTTACACCTGCATCTATCTGTCTTTGCCACTGGGCTGTGAATCTTAGTCAAAGTGTGTTTTATTCATCCAGGACATACCAGATACTTAGCATGGTGAGTCATATGAAGGAAGTATAAGTGTCACATAAATGAAATTCCTGTCTGGTACCAGGATGACTAAAGATACAGAGAGGACTAAAAAATATTCTTGATTTATTCTCAGGCATTTTTCAGCTGGTAGAATGCCATTTGTACTTTAAAAATAGAAGGATATGGAAACTGTTTTAGATATATAGCCTAAGAAGACATAAAAAGTGGCCTATTGGCATTAGGGCAGCAGATTAGTAAAGAAGGACTGTCTACACAATGACAAAGCAGGGAACATACCAAAGGAAGCACCACCATTCAGTGGTTCCCTAACAGCAGGGGACGCTGTTTAATCCCACACAAAATTCACATTATCTGCAGACAGCATCATTATCCCTCAACATGGAATGTTCATGTGCCAATGGATGTCAAAGTCTGAATTCAGAGGGGGCTCACAGGGTGGAATGGGATATAATAAAATAAAATTTATGAAAAAAAGCCTGAAGTCAGTGTTCAAAATATTATTGGGAGGGGTCCATGTTACTAACTATGGAAGTTAGGGTTGCTTCCTGATACCAAAGAAGGAAGTATATAGTAGGTGCTTGGTAAAAGTGGATGTAATGATTAAGTGAACATGTAAGATCAACTTGTATGTGTCTCCCAATTTTTGTCAGGGTTTGGACCTTAAATTTTGACAAACACTGGTATATATCAAGAATCTTCCTTGATGGAAAGACAAGTATGTACATGAGAGGGTACTATGTATCAATTTCATACATTTAGGGGCCGGGGATTTGGCTCAGTGGTACTGCTGCCTGACTTGCAAGCTCAAGGGCTGGAGTTCAATCCCCAGTACCACCAAAAGAAAAGGAAAATCAATTTCACACATTTACTTCTTTTTTAATTCCTATGTTTGTATGTTTGTGACTCATTTGAGGACTAGCTAGTAGAGAGTTTGCCTTCAACAAAGTGTTGTTGAAAGTCTGAACACAACCTACCCTTTTTCTGCTTTTCAGCAAAATAAAGGAGAATTGGCTATGCTCCATACTTCCTGGGTCTGTTCTGCTGTGGCTATTAACTGTTATGTTCTTTGTTAAAACTAGACAACATTTTTATGTTGCAGTTTAAATACATTTTCAGTATTCTGTCTTTGGTGGAAATGGAGACCATATGGTCACTGTCATCTGTGTAATAATAATGATTGAAAATGGTTATTAATCCACCCATTGGCCTTTTTTCTTGTCTAGGCAAAATTGTCTCTGTTCTTCTCACCATTTCCCCATAAATCTTATTTTCTGACCCTTTAATCATCTTGGTGGCTTTCTTTGGAAAGTACATCAAAAGCTTAGTTTCAGTGCCTCTGTTCTGGTGAGGCTGGCCATCAGCATTTAATGGATATGGAATGTGGTGGTTTTAACCATCTGATTTCCATAGCTAGTCCTCACATTTCCAAGCTAGTTCCAGTCCACTGACCATTAGGGGCTGCTTTACCATTTCTTCATTGTTATACTCTATATTTTTGGTTAAGGAGTTGATTTGTCTAAAATGCAAAATTTTAGCTTGTGAATAATTATAGCTGTTGGTTGATAGACTGCAGTAGCCCAGTCTGTTGCATTTAAGATTCTTTTTTATCTGCTTGTAAGCAGATATCTTTTCTCATATGGGAGGATAATCTAAAACTTCCTTTTATTCATTATTGACTAACTCAACATCTATGAATACATATTAAGTGTTAGACTCTGTGCTAGGGATTGAGGATACAAAGATAAAACACAGGACTTTACAGAGTTCATAATCTGGAGGGAAAGTCAGACACTCAAAAAAATTATACAGTGTGATATGCAATAAAAAATGGCATAAGTGCAATGGAAGTTTAGAAAACCTTCACTGAGGGCCACAGATTTAGCTCAGTGGTGCTGCCACCTGCCTTGCAAGTGCAAGCTCCCAAGTTTGATTCTCAGCACCCCCGCCAAAAAAAACCCAACAAAAAACCCTTCACTGAATATGTCATATTTTAAATGGATCTGAATGTGAATTAGTCTTTATTTTTAAAAGACATTCGTGTAAGGCTGGGGATTTAGCTCAGTGGCGCCACATCTGCTTGGCAAGTGCAAGGTCCTGAATTCTACCCCCAGTACCAAAAAAGAAAGACTTCAGGTGAAGGCAAGGAGGCTGGCATGTTAAGGGTGCAGTGAATTAAGTGTGGCTGGGCATGGACTTGAGGGCCCGAGAGGCCAACAGATGTCAGAAGGTAAAAAGATGTTTTAGGGCCACATTTTAAAAAGTAAAAATAAAAAAAAAAAAGTTACAAAAGGCCCGGCCACGATATGGAGGGAACCTAAATGAATATTACTAACTTAAACCAGTTCAAAAAGCCTATATACTATATGATTCTTATGACATTCTGGGAAAGGCAAAACTATGGAAAGAGTGAAAAGGAAGGGGTGGAATAGGTTAAGTTGGCAGAACATGGAATACTTTTAGGGCAGTGAAATCATTCTCTCTGTTACTGTGATAGTGGATATATGTCAGTTTGCCCAGACCCATAGAATATACAGCCCTAAGAGTAGACTCTGGGTGATAATGATTTGTCAGTATACTTCGTCATTTGTAACAACAGTATCACTCTGTTGGGGGATGTTGATTATGGATAGGTTACATGTGTGGGGGCAGGGAGTATGTGGGATATTTCTGTACCCTCTGCTCAGTTATGCTATGAAACTAAAATTGTTCTAAAAAATAAAGTCTAAAATAAGTAAATTTATGTTAATAATATATATTTATTTAACTCAGTCTTTCAAAAATATTAGCAAGGGCCAGGGATGTCGCTCCAGTGGTGCTGTGCCTGCCTGGCAAGCACAAGGCCTTGAGTTCAATTCCCAGAACCCGCCCCCATTAACATTTCAATATTATTGAGATATTTTATTCTTTTACACTAAGTATTTGAAATTTGGTCTGTATTTTACACTTATAGCATATCTCAATTTGCACTAGCCACATTTCAAATACTTGTTAGGCACATAAATACCTGTTGCTACTGGCTGCTGTATTAGACAGGGCATGTCTTAAAACCTGGGCTTGAACAACTCAGAAGCCTTGGTTTTTAAGCACAAGCACACTGGTCGCCTGCCCTTTAAGTGCAGTAATGGTAAACACAAGAGGAAAGGCACTTGGAGACTGTCATTTTATCTATGGTTGCCGTCCATGATTCTGGTGGCTCCAGTTTGGAGCATCTAGGGTAGTGCTTTCCAACAGAAGTATAATGGAAGCTGCAGGTGTGCTTTAAAATGTTCTAGGAACCACATTGAGAAAGTAAAAAGAAATAGGCAATATTTATTTCAAGAATGTATTTAACCTAGTATGTCCAAAATATTGTTTCAACGTGTATTTACTATTAAAAATTATCCATGAAGACATATAGACCACTGGACTAGAAGGAAGACTAAAATGAACCCTCACACATATGGTTAAATAATTTTTTGTTTTGTTTTTTGAGACAGGGTCTCACTGTGTAGTTGAGACTGACCTGGAACTCACTATGTAGCCCAGGCTGGTCTCAAACTCACAGCGATCCTCCTGCCTCAGCCTCCCAAGTGCTGGGATTACAGGTGTGTGCCACCACACCTGGCCTGGTTAAATAATTTTTGATAAATGTAGCAAATCTTTTCAGTGGGAAAAGGACAGTTATTTCAACAAATTGTGCTGGGAAAACTGGATATCCATATGCAAAAGAATAAATTGGGCTCTTATAAAGCATATGTAAAAATAAACTCAATATGAATGAAAGACCTAAATAAAAGAGCTAAAGTTATAAAATGCGTAGAAGTCACAGGGGAAAATCCCAAGGCTGGCTTTTAGTTTGCTGTTCTGCTGTTTCAGCCTCCCAAATAGCTGGGATTAAAGGTATATACTTACTGGACCCTGTTGATGGCCCTTCTTGCTGTATCATAACATGGTAGAAAGGCAAGTAAGTGCATGAGACAAAGAAATCAGGCTGAACTCTTTTTTTTCTAGTACTGAGGATTAAACCTGTGGGGGCCTCTATTGCTGAGCTACATCCCAGGCCCCAAATATTATTTGCTATTTTGAGACAGGATGTTGCTAAGTCACTAAATTACCCAGGCTGAGCTTGAACTTGTGATCCTCCTGTCTCACGTTCCCAGAGTGCTGGGATTATTAGGCATGATTACCATGCCAGGTAAATTCTTCTTATTACTAACTTACTCCTATAATAACTAACCCACTCCCTCAATAATAGTATTAATCCATTCATAAGGGTGGAATTTCCATGACCTAAATACCTTCCAAAGGCCCTACTTCTCAAAATTGTCACAGTCACAAATAAATTTCAGTATGAGTTTTGAAGGAAACATTCCAGTCTTAATGCCATATGTTCTTGCATTTCTGAGGCAGGAAATCAGGGTGTGGGCAGCCAACTGGGCAAGTGGGCATGACCTGTCAGTTACAGAAATCCAGGATACATGCACCCAAGCCCTGCACCTAGGACCAATCAGAGAATGCTGTGTTCAATTCTTCTGGCAGAAAATTGAGCAGGGTTTTGATAGGATAGCCCAGATCTGAAGTCAGAATGAGGGATACAAAAAAGAGTCACCATTAACCTCACTGCCACGGTAAGCTCTTTCAATGGCCTGATCTGCACTCTGCAGAGTGTACTTTTTCTGCCTTTAATTGGGTCATGCTCTCTCTGCACAGCATATTTTTCTACTTTCCATACCTTTAGTAAATGTAAAACCTCACTATCTTTGCATGTTTCTCATCCAATTCTTCGTTCAGGACAATAAGAACCTGGAAGGGCCCTAACAAGTCTGTTTCCTGGGATCTACCCAAAGAATTGATAGAGACTCAGACAGATATTTTGCCTCCATGTTCATAGTGGCCTTATTTCGAACAGCCAAAATATAGAAGCAAGCCACATGTCTTTTAATAGATGAATGGATAAAAGGTTATATACACACACGTACACGATGGAATATTATTCAGCCTTAAAAAGAGTTGGGCATCTTGGCACTTATCTGTAATCTCAGCTATTTGGGAAGCTAAGATAGGAGAATTATGAATTCGAAGTCAGACTTGCCAATTTAAGACCCTGGAGAGGGAGGTGCGGTGGGGAGGAGAAGGAGAGGGGAAGGCTTAGTGGTACAGTGCTTGCCTAGTATGCTAAAGTCCTGAGTTCCATCCTCAGAACCACACATGCGCACAAGGGGAGGGAGGAGAAAGAGGGAAGGAGGCAGGAAGAAAAGAAAAAAGAGTGAGGGAGGGAGGGAAAGAGGAAGAAAAGAAGGAAAGAAAGGAAATTCTGGCATATACTACCATATAGATAAACTTGAGAACATTATACTGAATTAAATAAATCATTTATAAAAGGCAAATACTGTATTGCACTTTTATTAAATACCTGGAATATTTTATGTATGTGGAAATGTGTCTAAACAGAAAGCAACCCATTTGTGTAATTAAATAAGTTGTGACAGAAAGCAGAATGGTGGTTGCCAGGCGCTTGAGGGAGGAAAACTGGAGAGTTATTGTTTAATGGGTTCAGGATTTCAGTTTTGCAAGATGGAAAGAGTTCTTGAGATGGACAGTGGTTGTGATTGCTCAACAGTGTAAATGTACTTAATGCCACTGAACTGTTCACTTATAAATGATTAAGATAGTAAATTTTATTATGTTATTTTACCACATTTTTAAAATGCTCCCAAAAGATACAATTGCTTCTGAGATTGTTAATATTTTATATGAGAAAGGAGAATAAAAAGGGAAGAGGAATAAAGAAAACAGGTATAATATGAATATAACCATAAAATAGCATGTTGATTAAAAAAGGTAATGCAAAGGTGATTTTAAAGACCCTTAGACAAGCTTCTGCCTCTGCTCTAAAGAAAGGACTCTATTTTGTAAAGAAATTATTGAGATAGTTTACATTCCTTTTCCTAATAAGTTTTCACATCCAGCATGCATCCTACCCTTGCAGTACATCTCAGTTTGTACAAACCACAGTTGAAATGTGGAATAACCAAAGGTAGCTAGTAGTGGCTACAGGATTAGACAACATAAGTCCAGAATCTTTCAGTGGGCAGTAAGAAGCCAAAAGAAATTCTTTAAACCAAAGAGTGACACAAACAGATTTGTTTTTTGGATATTTATGTGGTGGCAATATGAGAAGTGGATTGAAGGAGAAAAAGAATTGAGGTGTAGGAACTTGCATGATTGTTTATGGGCTCCAAGCCAAATGTCAAATGTGCAGATAATGGGCCCAGATCCCTCCCTTCCTGATCTTGGCACTCCAGGGTGCCCACTCTTCTTCAAAGAGGCAATGGTTTCCTCTGAAGTGGCTGGGGTAGGGGACAAGCACCACGCTGAGAGTCTGACTGCACTCTGGAGAATAGCAGTGTGGTAGCCAAGGAAGACACTGAAGCAAACTATCCCAGTCCATTAAAGTTCAAGGGGAGCAAAGGAAAGGTGGGGACAGAGGTAGACAGTTGCTGGCTAAGCTACACTGGCCCCCTCCACAAGCAAGTGGAAAATGAGAATCGGGTGCTTCTCATCTATCTATCTCAAAAGGATTGAGTTATGGAAAAAGGTGCAAGGATGATACTGCTGTCTGTCATTTATGGTGCTTTTGCTACATATGTGTCAGGCATATATAGTGTAGAGCCTCTTTTGCTACTATTTTAATTTTTGCAACACTCCTGAGATTGAGGCTACCATCTTCATTTAGAGAAGAGAAATAGAGACTTAGACAGCACAAGCATCTTGTCCAAGGTACCAGAGCTCATAGGTAGCAGAATTAGGCCCATTCTAGCTCCAGAGCTTAGATCCTTAGAAGTTAAAGTTGCATTTCACAAGAGTGGAGATAAGAGGTCAGATTTAAAATATTTTTCTTAGATTTGTAGGATATGATGACAGGTAGATAAAGGAAAGAAGGGAGAGAACTATATAAATGATGTTGGAGTAATCTAGAGGTCACTGTTTGGAAGTCTGGATGAATAGTGTTACGGTTTAAATGTTTGTATTTCCCTTCAACTCTTGTTTTGAGATTCCTACCCCCAGTGTGATGAGATTAGGAAATAGGGCCCTTGGGAGGTGATTAGGTTGTGGGGACAGAGTCCTAATGAATGGGATTTGTGCCATTATAAAAGAGGCCACAGATACTCCTTTATCTCTTCCACTGTGTAAGGACACAAGGAGAAGATGGCTGTCTGTGAGGAAGCAGGCCCTCTCCTCAGACACTGAATCTACCAGCTGCTTGACTTTGAACTTCCCAGCTTCCAGAACTGTGAGAAATAAACTGATATTTCATAAGCCAGACAATGGTACTTTATTCTGTGGTATCTTTATCACAGTAGTCCAGACTAACAAGTGGTGAGAAGTAAGATGAAGATCTAGGCTACAGGACGTAGAAGCTGGATACATTTTTATGCTTGTTTTGTTTTGATTTTTAGAAGGTTGAATGCCAAGATCATAGGAAGCAGCACCTATATATTTTTTTTAACTTTCAAGGACCAATGGTAGTGTTAAGTGATAGATTTGGAGCTTGGCCAGCAGGTCAGATGTGGTCAGGTATTTCAGAAGTCACTTGGATACAGGAGATTGCAAAGTCCTGGGCATGGATGAGTTTGCTCCCTTGTGGAAAGGTTGTAAAAGTGTAAGTCTAACACCCTTTGGGTTCTGCATGTCTTGAAACTTAGACAAAAGCAGCCAAGGAATTGTTGGAAAGAGCCACTTGACTGGTGACCTTGGGGTAAGTAGTTTGAGCAGAAAATGAGGAGGGAATGTGCCAAAGCTGGCTGACTGAGGAAATTGAATAAGCAGGACTGTGGCTGCCCTGCTGGCTCTAGCAGGGGAGGGAAGAGGGGAGAGAGCCAGTTAAGGGGAAGGTTTTTGTTTTTATGATTGTTAAATGGTATTTTAAAGAAAGTCAAATGAAATTTTATTGCCCAGGGTTATCATAGAAAAAGCAGTTAATAAACCAGTATACAATAGTAAAGCAGTCTTTTAAAAATATAACTTTTACCAAATTTATGATGGCAAACACATCGTAACAGTTTTCAAAATATGGCATCAGCAGAAGTTCTTAGAAATTTAGTATTCAAGCTCCTAAAATCTCATGGAAAGGAAATAAATGTCTCTTATTGCCATGGAAGGTTGTTCTCCACTGATACTCTAAGTATCTTGCTGGTGAGTTTGTATATGTGTTTGTGCATGTGTGCTTATCTTTGTACACTCATATATTGTAGGAAGTTGAGGTGCAAACAGAGATATGTGTACTTTGTTCCTCTTTTGAAGATGGTTGTGACTAGTTATTGGAACTTTATATTTTGTACCATCATAGCCAGTCTTAATCTGTGACTTGTTATTAACTTTACTGCTTTATAGCCTAGAGAAACCTCAGGTGCTGAGACTTATTCCTCTTTCTTGCCCTGGGTCACCTCAGTGTTCTACAGTTACTCAGAATCAAAGCCAACCACCCACAAAAGCCTTTTGTCTGGCTATCAACCCCTCAGTCTGCTGCCTGAATGACAATAATATGAAAGTGATCGATCCTAAAAAGTCCTGGGAAAATGTGTGACTTTTGTTGTTTCCATTACTTGATCATCATAAGATTGGAAGTGGATTTGCATAGAAATTCTGGCTAAGTTATAAGACTAATCAACTTAATGGATGGTACTTAATTGTGACACTTATCAAGAGAAAGTGGTAATTTCCTGATGAAATGCTAACAGTATTTAAAATGCTACTTATAAGATGAACATTATTAAAAATGGCTTTGGCCAAGTGAGGTGGAGGCACAGCCCTTCCCCTGTTCCAGGGGGCCAGGCCCTGGTATCCTGCAGTTTGCACATTACTCTCATTGAAGGCCCTGGAGCTTTTCTAACAGAGGGTGAGAAAAGATTTAATACCTCCCTTACCTTCTTTTTTTTTTTTTTTTTCCCAGCATCAAACTTGGGACTGTGATTGCATACAGCCCTTCCCCTGTTCCAGGGGGCCAGGCCCTGGTATCCTGCAGTTTGCACATTACTCTCATTGAAGGCCCTGGAGCTTTTCTAACAGAGGGTGAGAAAAGATTTAATTCCTCCCTTACCTTCTTTTTTTTTTTTTTGTACCCAGGATCAAACTTGGGACCTTGTGCTTGCAAAGCAGTTGGCGGAACCATTGAACTAAATCCCCGGCCCTACCTCCCTTCCCTTTTTAACAAGTGAAATAAATCTGAAATTTTACCTGTTGAGTTTGCTTAAATAGTGGAACCTACAGAAAGGACTAGAGAGCAACCGTGAAAGCAAAATAATTTAGTGACAAGAGCAAAAAAAAAGATGAAGGTAAACTGGTGCTCTGGTGACTGCTGTTGCTCTGCAAGTGTCATAGGGTTGTGGAGAACTTAAGGCAGAAAAGAAGTACATACTCCAAAGCAGTAGCAACACATCTAGAAGAAGCTTGAACTTCCATTTTCACTGCAGTATTACTTACAGTAACAAATAATATGAAGCAACCTAAATGGCCATCAAGGGATGAATAAATAAAGAAAATATGATGTATACATATAGTAGAATATCATTAGCCCTAAAAATAAAAATATTATGACACATACTGCAACTAGATGAACCATGAGGGCATGATCCCAAGTGAAATAACTTGATCCCAAAACAAGACAAATACTTTCTGTGCCTAGGTTGTTGGTCATATTAGTAGTGATAGTAGCATGATGAAAATACAGCTTCCCTTTAATTCTTTTCTGTGGGCTACATCTTTATATATGGTTTCACTTATATGAGGTATCTTATGTAGCCAAACTCTTATAAAGTAGAATGGTGGTTGTCAGGGGCCATGAGAAGGAAGGGCGTTCAATAGTTAAGGAGCTTTAGTTTTATAAGATAAAGAAGTTCTGGAGATCTGTTAACCAGCAGTATAAATATTCTTAACACTACTATACTGTATATCTAAAGAAAAGATAGTAACTTTTATGTCATGCTTTTTACTACAGTAAAAAAAATCTGAAAATGGGCTGGATAAAATAATTGATATATTTTTAACACAGCTAATTATCATCCTCCAGCACCTATTACTGAGTGGGAGGTGATGGCAATAGATGAGCTGCAATGGCTACAGTAAATATAATTTTTTGTTTACTGTATGCAAGACAGTGTGAGAAATCATTTTGTATGCTTCTTATAAATTTAGTGAATATTGTGCCAGCTCTTTGATGTAGGCATTAATATCTCATTTTTCCAGTGAGAAAATAGATCAGGAAGAATTAATTTGCCTAGGAATACACAAATAGCAGGGCCCCGGGACGTAAACCAGCTCTGATATTAGAGTTCTTAATCCCATTCTCAGATCCCACTCCTCATCCATTCATTCACCGAAAAGCATTGTAATGTGCCAGGCACTGTGACACTTGCTGGAGAGACAGTAGATACAGGCTTTGGCTTCTTAGAGCTTCGGGGAAGACAGTAGGCAATGAATAAAGATCCTGTGACCATCGATAAATGGTATGAAAGAAGCAGGATGCTATGATGAACAATTCAGCATGGAGTTGAAGGACCTACTTAGACATTTAGATGGGATGTTCAGAGTTCTCACATTCCCTACTCGACACAAAAAGATAGGATTTAAAGAGGCCAAGAAGAAGAAAGCCCAGAAATTCTGCATCAGAATTATAAATGAATGTCTAAAAATGTGTTCCTAAATGGCCTTGTGATAAAAGTATCCCAGTTCTTCCCAGTTCCGCAGCATTTCCTTATCTGACTGGGTCATTTCACCTTAAATTCTTCCTCTGTGAGAGGAAAAAGAAAACAGAACTTTTACTTAGATAGATTCTGGTTATATTAGGGATAGTAGAATAATGAAAACACAGCTTTCATTCATTTCTCTTCTGGTTGGCCTTGAGTGCTTCATTTGGTTCCAATTTCCGCCTTGGGAGAGAGACAGACAAATTAGAAAGTGTCTGAAGAACTGGTCACTAGAGAAACTGTGGAATGAATAATGGAAACACTAAACACAGTACTGAAGGATGAGATGATGATCTTCAACTTTGTAGCAAGACAATATTAGAAAAGAGTTGATTCATCACATAGTAAAAAGAATCACTGTAGCCCGTGCCCCCAAAGGCAGGTCTAAAACCTGGGAACCAGGACCATCTAAGAAAAGAATTTTGTAAATTACTGTCGTGAGACTGAGTGGTCTATGCCTTGGTGATGTGCAAATGGAGGAACAGCAGGTTGCCGTAAGATGTTTTAATTGGGAAAGCAATTGGACAGCATATATTGTCTCATTCTTTCATATTGGATGTTTCTAAATTTGTGGTTTTGCTTTTGAGTCAGGGTCTTGCTGTGTAGTTCAGCCTGGCTTTGAACTTACTGTGGACCCCTAGCTGGCCTCTCACTGGCAGTGATCCTTCTGCTTGAGCCTCCTCAGTACTGGAATTATGGGCATGCAGCACCATGCCTGATTAAATTATTTTAAAACCATGACTTTAAACTGGAGGCAAATGGAAGATATTTAGTTGTAGGTACTGTATTATATTTGGTTGTAGGTGAAGTGTCCATAGATAGCATCCCAGGATTTAAGCCCAAACCATAGTTATTAAAAGTTTGAAATGGTAAGGAAGCTCTGCCTGGTCTTTGACCCCAGTCACATATTCTGTAAGGGTCTCTTCTCCAACCCTATTAACCTTTCACCTTCTCACTTAGTGCTACTTGTGACAACCCACACACTTTGAGAAATATGCTAACATTTTTTGGTTTTCTGAAACAGGGTCTCACATAGTTCAGACTGGCCTTGCACTCCCTATATATATATATAGCCCAGGCTGGGTCTTGAACTTGCAGCAGTCCTCCTACCTTAGCCTACTGAGACCTGATATTACAGGCATGTGCCACCACTCCCAGATCTCTCCAATTTTAATTTTTTGTCTTGACTACTTAGGAGATTAATATTGTTCAGAATTTAGACAGGTCCATAGGGAAAAGCTTCTTTCAACTTCCTCTTCCTTTCCCCAAGAGCAAATATGATTACTATTTTTTCATGTTATTCTTTTTTATTGTATATATTTTTGTATTGTATATATTTTATTGTATATACATATACATAATACATGTTTGCAGTATGTAATGAATACATTAATTGTGGGGAGTTGACGCATGCACATATCACATTTAGTTCTTTTTTTTTCCCTTCCACTCCCCCGCCTTCCTGTCTCCTTTCTTCCCTATATCCCTTCCCATCTATAAATGGTTTATCTTTGCGTTTCCTATAGTATTCGATATTGCTCTTTTAATTGGGTTTCTTGTAGAAGAGAAATTATGTGCTATTTAATCTGTGTCTGCTTTTGATTATATTAGTTATAGCCATTATAGACACTTTGACAGTATTGATTTGCCAATACAGGAATTGGATATCTTTCCATTTCCTGATGTCTTTTCAATCTTTTTTTTTTTCAGGATAGTATAGTTTTTGTTAGAGGTCTTTTACTTCATTGGTTAGGCTAATTCTTTAGTATTTAATTTTTTTGAAGGTATTATAAATGGGATTGTTTTCCTAATTTCTTTCTCTGTGGGCTTATTGTTGGTGTACAGAAATGCATTTAATTTTTGTGTGTTTATTCTGTGTGTTTACTTGAATAGTTAAATAGTTTTAGGAGTCTTTTGTTGGATTTTTGGGGGTCTTCTGTGTACAGGATTATGTCATCTGTGACTAACGATAGTTTGACTTCATATAT
>NW_022900934.1:18370288-18377472 GCF_012274545.1 Fukomys damarensis
TAAATCCTTTTTATTTCTCTTGTCTGATTGCTCTAGCAAAAAATTTCAGGTACTTTATTGAACAGACATGTTAAGAGTGGACACTTTTGTCTTATTTCTGATTTTAGAGGAAACGCTTTATTTTCCCCATTAAGTGATGTTGGCAGTGGATTTGTCATAAATGGCTTTTATCAGTTTAAGATAATGTCCTTTTATGTCTATTTTATCAGGGTTTTTATTATGAATGAATGTTGGATTTTGTCAGAAGCTTTTTCTGCGTCTTTTGAGATGATCATGTATTGTTTGGTCCTGTTTATATGATATACTACATTTATTGATTTACATATGTTGAACTTTCCTTGCATCCTTGGGAAGAAGCCACCTTGGTCGTAATGTATGATCTTTTTAACAATTTGTTGCATTCTCTTTGTCAGTACATGTCTTGTTGAGGATTTTTGTACCTATGTTCATTAAGGAAATCATTCTATAGTTTTCTTTATTTTAATCTTTGTTGAGTTTTGGTATCTAGGTAATCACAGCTTCCAGAATGAGTTTGGCAGTGCTCATTCCCTTTCAATTTCATTGACAAATTTGAGGAATATTGGTGTTAGATCTTCCCTGAAGTTCTGATAGTGAGTCCACTGGGTCTTGTACTTTTCTTTGTTGGTAGAGGTTTTATGACTGCCTCTATTTAGTTGTCTGTTATTGGTCTATTCAGAGTTTTTATATCTCCTTAGTTTGACTTTGGTAATTCACATGTGTTTAAGAATTTCTTCATTTCTTCTAGGTTCTTTAATTTATTGGAATATAAGCTATAAGGTAGTTTCTTATAATGCTCTGGATTTTGGTGGTATCAATTGTGATTTCATCTTTTTTACTTTAATTGCATTGATGTGGTTTTTTTCTTTAACTTTTCTTGGGGAGGTAAGTTTGGCTAAGGATTTATCGATTCTGTTTATCCTTTAAAAGGGCCAACTCTGACTCACTGATCCTTCGCATTTTTTCAAATTCATTAATTTTATTGATATATTTTAGGTATACAGTATGCGGACATTCATTATTGGGAATTTGTACCCTTTACATAATATATCTTGGTTCTTTTTTCCCCCATTCCCTTGCCCTACATTCAACCTCCATTTTTTTCTTTTCTCATATTTATTCCTTTCCCCTTCCCCTTTGTACCTTTTCTTCCTATTTCACATTATCTATTATACATTTTGATCCTTATTTTATACTTTCAGTTTCTTACACCAGAGAAACTATTTGGTATTTACATATGTGTGTCCTATTTATTTCACTTAAAAGTATGGCCTCAGTTTGCATCCATTTAGCTATAAATGTCTCTAGTTTCTCATTCTTTATGGCTGAGTAGCACTCCATTTTATTAAAAAAAAAAAAACCCACATCTTCTTTATCCAGTCTCCAGCTGATAGGCAGTTGGGCTGTTTCCAAGTTTTACCTGTTACAAACTGTGCCAGTATGAACATGGGTGCACTGCTGTGGTATTATTCTTTTAATTCTCTTGGGAAGATACCCAGTAAAGGAATAGCTGGGTCAAATGGAACCTCTAGTCCTAGCTTTTTGAGATATCTCCATACTGATTTCCACAGTGGTTGCACCAGTCCACACTCCAACTAACAGTACAGGATTTCTTTTTCCTCACAACCCTGCCAGCATTTGTTATTGCTTGGTTAATTTCTTTCTTTCTCTCTCTCTCTCTTTCTTTTTCTTTTTTTTTTTTTTTTTTTTTTTTTTTTTTTTTTTGTACCAGGGATTGAACTTGGGACCTTGCCCTTGTGAGGCAGGCAGCAGCACCACTGGGCTAAACCCCTGGCCCTATTGGTTGATTTGTTGATAGCAGCCATTTTTTCTGGAGTGAGGTAGAATTTCAGCATTGTTTTCATTTGTATCTCCTGAATGACCAGTGATATTGAACATTTTTTCATATGTTTTTTTGCGATTTCTACTTCTTTGTCTGAGAAATGTCTGTTCATTTCATATGCCCATTTTTGGATTGGGTCTTTAAATTTGGGAGGTCTCATTTTTTTTTTAAGTTCTCTGTATGTTCTAGATGGTACACCTTTGTTTGAGGAAGAGCTGGTAAAATTTTTTTCCTCGCATTGTGGGTTGTTTCTTCATGCTGTTGGTGGTTTTTCTTGCTGTGCACAGCCTTTTAATAAGAAGAGATCTCACTTGTTGATTCTTTTTGCTAGTCCCCATGTGACTGAGGTTTTGTTCATGAAATCTTTTCCTACACCAATGTCTTCAAGAATTCTACCTAACCTCTTTCCCAGCCAGCTTAGTGTTTCTGTTTTAATATTTGATCTTTAATCCATTTTTATTTTAGTTTAGTGCATGGTAAGAGATATGGGTCTAGTTTTAATCTTTGGCAAGTTGAAACCCAGTTTTTCCAGCACCATTTATTAAAGAGGCTCTCTTTTCTCCAGTGAGGGTGTTTGGCTCCTTTGTCAAAGATGAGGTGGCTGGGTGTGTCTGGAGTTGTTTGTGCATCTTCTAATCTGTTCCACTGATCCTGCAGTCTTTTTCTTTGCTAGTACCACTTTGCAGTGTTCTTTTAGTCTTAGTTTCATTAACTTCTGCTCTGATCTTTATAATTTCTTTCTGTTGATTTCAGGATTGGATGGCGCTTATTTTTGGGGGGGGAACTTGAGATACATCATCGTTATTTATTTGGAATTGATTCATTTTGTTTGTTTGTTTGTTTGTTTTTTGTTTTTTGAGACAGGGTCTCACTATGTAGTTGAGACTGACCTGGAACTCACTATGTAGCCCAGGCTAGTCTCGAACTAACAGCGATCCTCCTGCCTCAGCCTCCTGAGTGCTGGGATTATAGGCATGTGCCACCACGCCTGGCTGATTAGTTATTTTAATGTATACATTCACAGCTTAAAACTTCCCTCTTAGAACTGTTCTCATTGTGTCCCTTAAATTTTGGCATATTGTGCTTCCATTGTCATTTGATTCTAGAACTTTTTAAACTTTTTTCTGATTTCATCTATGATTCATTCATTATTCAATAAAATATTGTTTAATTTCTGTGTTTGTGTAATTTCTGTAGTTTCTTTTGTTGCTGATTTCTAGCTTCATTCCACTATGATCTGATAGTATGCAGTAGACTCTTTTCAACTCTTTTGTATCTATTTAGGCATGCTTTATGGCCAAAGATATGGTCTATTTTGGAAAAAATTCCATGTGCTGCTGAAAAAAATGTGTATTCTGGTATTAGATGAAATACTGTAGACGACTGTTAAGTACTTTTGTTCAATGGTGTGGTTTAAATGATATTTCTTTGTTAATTTTTTATCTTTATTAAGTTTATTGGTATATTTGAGGTACACAGTAGTTACATTCATCATTGGGATCTTGTACCTTTACATGACAGGTCTTGGTTCTTGTTTCTTCCCATTCCCCTGGCCTACCTTCACCTCCTCCACCCTTCCCTGTTTACAAAGACTTTATTTCCATGTTTTTTCTTTTCACGTATTTTTTCTTTTCCCTTTTTACCTTTCTCTTACCCCTCACACTTGCTCTACTCTTTTAGACCTTTTCTTCCTGTTACACAATATCAATTATGCATTTTGATCCTTATTTCCACTTTTAGTTTTTCACACCCGAGAAACTATTCGGTATTTACACATGTGACTTATTAATTTCACTTGAGTATAGCCTCAATATGCATCCATTTAGCTATAAATATCTCTAGTTTCTCACTCTTTATGGCTGATAGAACTCCATTTTATTTTTTTAAAAAACCCACATCTTCTTTATCCAGTCTCCAGTTGATGGGCAATTGGGCTGTTTCCAAATTTTAGCTATTACAGACTGCCGCTATAAACACGGGTGAGCATATATTGCTGTGGTATGATTCTTTTAATTCTTTTGGGAAGATAGCCTGGAGAGGAATAGCTGGGTCAAATGGGACTTTTAATTCTAGTTTTTGAGACATCTCCGTATTGATTTCCACAGTGGTTGCACCAGTTTTGCCTGGTTGACCTGTCTCATTGTGAGAGTGATGTGTTAAAGTACTCCGCTGCCCTGTTATTACTTTATTGGTATCTGTTTGTCCTTTTATGTTTAGTTTTTATTTTATGGAGTCAGGTGCACCAACATATGCTGTGCAGATATTTATAATTGTTATCTCTTCCTGTTAAATTGTTCCCTTAACTGGTGCATAGTAGCCATCTTCATCTCTTCTGACCAGTTTTGGCTTGAACTATGCTGTGTCTTAAAGTAGTGCAGTTACTGTTGTTTGCTTTCAGGCTCTGGTTGCATGGAGAATCATTTTCCATCCTCTCACCTCTAGTCTATGGGCCTTCTTTTGGATGAGGTATATCTCCTGCAGGCAATATATGGTTGTGTTTTGATTGTGATATATCGTGGAAAGGTTCTTTTCTGGTGTGGCTATTTAGGGTTCTGTATGCGTCTTGTGGTACTTGAATATTGAATTCTTTCCCTAGTTTTGGAAAAATTTCTGCTATGATTTCATTGAATATATTTTTATACCTTTTTAATCATCTTCTATTTTTTCCTTTATTCTTATAATTCTAATGTTGATTTTGTGTGTGGATGTGTCATCTAGCAGCTGTTGGACCCAGCTTGCTTAGTGTCTTGTTTTTAGGATATCATTTACTTTATGATTTTACTCTATGCACTTTGTCTTCAGTTTCTGACACTCTATCCTCATATTGATTGAATCTGCTAGCCATGACTTCTATTATATTTTTCATATCTTGTATTTCTGCTTGATTTCTTCTCATAATTTTTTTTTTTTTTTTTGGTACTGGGGATTGAACTCAGGTCTTTGCACTTGCAAGGCAGGCCACCAAACCGCTGAGCTAAATCCTGGCCATCTTCTCAAAATGTAATTATCAAACTTGTAATTCATGTCTTATTTAACTCAGTTTATTATTTCTTTATGCATGTCAATTTTATAAGCAAAATCCTTAGTTTAATAAATTCCTCTTTAAGCTTACTAAACAACTGATGAAATTGCATACATATTTCTTTTTTGTGAGGAGGGGGTACCAGGGATTGAACTCGGGACCTTGTATGCTTACATATTTCTTCTTTGAGCTCTTCAAATATTTTCACCATTTGTTTTTTGAGTTCTTTACCTGTAAATTCCTCTACTTCAGAGTCTTTGAGATTAGCTTTTGAGGGGCTAAGGGTTTTTGGAGGCATCTTGTTTTTTTCTATTTCTATTATTTTTGTGTTGCCAGTTGAAGATCACTTAGAAACTCTGTCCCTGCTGTTAGATCTCTGTCTCCCTGTGCCCTTTTTTGTTGTGTTTGGGTGTTTATACCCCTCTTCACTATAGTCAGCACACTATTTCAGGGTCTTGGTGAACAGTCTTCTGGAAGCTTGATCCTTATCCTTAGCACCACAGTGAGGAGAAAATGAACTACAGTAAGATTGACAGGGTAGACCAGATATTAACATACAGTAAAAAACAATTAACAGCAATAGCTATGCAGCTCTTAGTTATAGCAAAGAAATCAGCAATAACAGTAGAGTCAGAGACAAACTAGACATACCACAAGAGCCAATAAAAGCTATAACTGTACATACACACTTATCAATAAAAAAGATCTACAATAATACAGACACAAAGACAAACCAAATATTGACATATAGTAAACATCTAGTAAATGCAACAATTATACCACTATTAACAATGGAAAAGAGTTCAGCAGCAACAGTATTTAGTCAAATATCTAAAAAAAAATAAAGCTATTGTAATAATAAAAATGGAAGGTGGAAAAGGGAAAAATAAGTAAAGTTTGAAAAAGAAAAACAGGATAAGGAAGAGGACAGAAAAGTGAAATACAGACTCCATTGGGCGTGATAGCACATGCCTGTAATTGAGTGTCTCAGCACTTGGGAGGCTGAGGCAGGAGGATCGCTGTTCAAAGTCATCCTGGGCTACATAGCAAAACCCTACTTCAAAAATAATCAAGAATCCAGTTGAATAAAAAAAAAGTTGGTAAAAGTAACAGAAAAATACAAGAAAGAAAATGAAAAGAAAAACCTAAAAAAACACAAAAGAGACATGAGTCCAAAAAATTCTTCCATGTGTTTGGTTGAGTGGTTTCTTTCCAGGGCCAGAAGTATTGGAATCCACCAGATACTGGGGAAGGATAATGAATCACGAATCATGATTAGGGCCTATTTTGTTTCCATACCCATTTTGTGTGTGTGTGTGTGTATGTGTGTGTGTGTGTGTGTGTGCGCACCCTCAGTTTTGCTCTGACTTCCTATTGGGTGGGATCAATCAATGGTATGGTTTTGCCCTAGGGTAATAATATTCATTCTAGTGGCAAGTGGTGTCTGTGTCCCTCTCTGTGCACCAAGTCACTGCTGTCTCCACCTAGCTCCACGGCCTGTAGGGTTGTGAGGTACCTCCTTGTTCCAGAGGCCCTTCTGTCGGTACACCCTGGGTGGTGGTAGTATAACAGTCCAAGCTGAGGTGCATCCCTGACTACATTGCAGATGGGGAACTCAGACAGACTGCTGAGCTCTGTGCAGGATGTGGACAGTGAGGGTGTGGACCAGGAAGTCCACTGGACATAATGCGAGCACTTCCAGACTCAGCACCCTCAGAAAACTGCATGTGGCTGGCCTGGCTTCTCACTACAGAGGCAGAAGCTGCTTCAACTTCTCGAGGGGTCTGTGACTAACCCACCTCTTCTCCTCAGTTGCCTCCTGTGGCTGTCTCCCACCCAGTCACTGTGATAGAGAGGCCCCAGAAATGTAGTTGTTCTGTGACTTCTGATTCCCAGAGTTATTCAATCTTGAGTTACTATGGTGAATTTCTTTTTCATCTCTAGTTTGCCATGCAGATGAAGTCACTTTCAGAGTAAAAGCCCACAGTTTTGCAGTTTACAGTAACCATGGGCTTTTCTTGCTGCTAGAGCCCCATTGTTCCTCCCTTGGGCTGCTGACCCTCGGTTTACCTTGTGAGTGCAGAGACAGGTCCTCCTCCCCAGAAGCCAGGGTTCAGATTCCAGGCTTCTTTGTTCTTTTCTCTGCATTTTCTTCAGTTTCTCTGGTTTTTGTGTGGGTTTTTTGTTTGTTTGTTTGTTTTCCTGTTGGCTCTTTCTTGATTCCCAAATCTCTTCTTCCTTTTTTTTTTTTTTTTTTTTTTTTTTTTTTTTATTTTTTTTTTTTTTTTGTTGGTTTTCCAC
>NW_022900934.1:18377703-18397076 GCF_012274545.1 Fukomys damarensis
TTTTTTTTTTTTTTTTTTTTTTTTTTTTTTTTTGCTAAATTGTTGTTTTTAAGGTGTCTGGATTCCACATACTAGAGATTGCTGTGATATGCTGCCAGTCTTCACCCCACCATTTTCTCTCATTTTTCTAGAGATATTTTAGTGTATATATACTCAAGCACGTGCATTGGGGTTTTTTTCCACTTTGCTTAAAAAACATACATATATATATATATATATATGCACACACATACATACATATACACACATATAAAATGCATAAAACATATATACACACAAAGATATATAAATATATTTTGAAGGTAAATCCATAGCAGTATAAAAAGTACAACCTCATTCTTTCTTCTAAGTGCATATTATTCCATTGTATAGATGTGCCATAATTGATTTGACTGTTTCTTACTGGTAGATGATTAGATTATTTCCAGTCATTTGCTGTTACAATGCTGATAGTGTGTTATCCCACATTACTTAACAAATTTACAAGTCTGTCTGCAGACTATACTTTTAGAATAAGAATTACTGCAATCTGAAAGAGCATTTTCAGTTCTGTTAGCTACTGTTAAAAAAGCTTTTCGAAGAGGTTTTTACCAGTTTTCACTTCTGTAAGCTGTGGATTAGAGTACCTATTTCTGAAAATTCTTGCCAAATCAACATCAGATATTTCAAACTTTTCCCAAGTAAATGAAAGAAAGAGATGCAGAGTAGTTTAATTTGTATTCTCTTACTGTGAGAGAAATCTAGTATTTATGTGTAAGATCTTGCTAGACCTTGGTTTTTTGGGGGGTACTGGGGATTGAACTTGGAACCTTGAGCTTGCGAAGCAGACAGTGGAACCACTGAGCTAAATCCCCAGCCCTTGCTAGACTTTGTAATGAAGCCATTGAAGAAAGTCTTCAGTGTAGACTAACCCTGGAAAGAGGATGAGAACAGCAGATCCACAGAGGTGAGCTAGAGAGTTCCTTTTTAAAATGAATTTTCTTGAGAGATTTCAACAAACTCACTAGCAAGCAAGCTACTTAGCCTGAAACTATCTGGCCCATACTGGAAAAATTCATTTAAAACAAATGTAATGTCAGAGTAAAGCCACATCCATTTCAGAGTAAAACAAATGTAATTTCAGAGTAAAGCCACAGCCATTTATATTGCTTTTTAAAATTCTTAGTTTTAAATTTAATAATTTACTTTTGTACTTGGAACAAAATTTAGGGTGCAAGTACATTTAAAAGTAACTTTGAAAGGAGCTGTCTCATACCTCCAAAAGTATAGTTTTCTGGCCACTTGCCCTCTTGTGTTGTACTAGGTTTGCTCCCTGCTTCCCTATCCCACTCCCCTTCATGCACCTCCATCCCTCTTTCAGTATTTTCTCTGGTTTTAAGAGAGTGTTGGCAAAGACCAGGGTCTTTTTATTGGGAACATTAGCATTGCACAGCTTCTGTGCTCAGTAGCAGTCTAACCCATTAATTCCCTGAAGCACTTGTGACCAAACCAGTTCAATCTGGTATTTCCCCTAGAAAGGGACTTTTCATCTTTTTATTTATTTTTTAAATTTTTTAATTTTTTTGGTAAAGGAGATTGAACTCAGGCCCTTACTCTTGCAAGGCAGGTGGCGGAACTACTGAGCCAAACTGCCAGGCCGGGACTTTTCATTCTTGACAGTTGAGATTTGCTTTTGCTTTTTTCATGAGCTTAGCAGGTTCAAATCTATATTGGATGATGGCAACACCAAGTTCCTAGTTGCTTAATTAAAAAATATCAGAGTCATTTTTGATCCTATGGATATGTTTACACTCTCCATCTGGTCCTTTAGGAAATCTTGTCAGCTCTACTTTCAAAATGTATTCAGAATCCAGAATTCTCATTACCCCTATCTCTACCTGCCATCTTGATGCAAATGTCTGACATCTCCTGCCTGGACTGCTGCTGTAGTGTGATGGATTTCCCCTTCCCCACTCACTGTTCCTGTAGTCTATTCTCAACACAACCACTGGAGCCTTGTTGAAGGACGTGGTTGGATACTGTCAGCCCTCTGCTCAAAGTACACCCTTGGCACTGCCTGTCTTAGAGAAACTCAAATCATCACAACGACACCTCCCCCCCACCTCTTTGACCTTGTCTCTTACTGCCTTCTCTCCACTACTGCCACTCAGCCCTACTAGCCTATTTACTTTTATTTGAATATACCAGGCACTTTTCCATCTCAAAATCCTAGCACCAGCTGGTGCCTCTGCCTGGAATGTACTTCTCCACATAAACAGATGGCTCCCTTCCGCACTTCTAAGTGTCTGCTCCAGTGTCACATTCTCAGCAAGGCTTCTCCTAACTACATCTACAATTTCAATCTCACCCTCTCCCTACTAACCACACAACTTCTACACTTCTCTGCTTTATTTTTCTCCCTTGCACTTTTGCTATATAATATTATTTCATTTACTTATGTTTCTTGTTGTTGTCCCCTTCCCCTCCCCTTTTCTCCCCTCCCTTTCTCTCTCGTCTCTCTTTTCCTGTAGCTTGAATGTAAATTCCAGGAAAGGAGAGATTGTAATCTCTCCCTTTTTGTCTTCCCCATATTCTAGTACTGGGACTAGTACAGATGTTTACTACATTTGTTAAAATGTTCTTTACTCTATAACACTTGTCCTTCACATTCTGCCAAATCTAAACTGAAACAAACAGGTGTTGTGGTACTGGTGATGTGATTTAAATCCAAGAGCACTGATCCATATTTGAGGAGGGATTCTCACATTATAAATAATCTGGTATCATTTGGGTAGCAGTGTTTATGAAAAATTAAATGTGATACAAGAAATGCTATACAGGGAGGTAATAAATATACTCAGATTACATTTAGAGAATTAGATTTACATTCAGGTAATACTGTGGAGAGGATGAGAGTCAAATAAGAGCACATTCAAAGGAGATCAGAGTGCAGGGACTGAGGATGATCACTGGGGGAAAAGAAGGCTGAGGAAACATTATTCTTTCAAATATTGAAAAAGTGT
This sequence comes from Fukomys damarensis, assembly GCF_012274545.1. Classification (NCBI taxonomy): domain Eukaryota; kingdom Metazoa; phylum Chordata; class Mammalia; order Rodentia; family Bathyergidae; genus Fukomys; species Fukomys damarensis. The sequence continues at coordinate 18,380,706 of NW_022900934.1, forward strand.
CTTCTCAGAACACCTAGAATCATATCTTCTTTCTCCTCCTCATCATCAAAAGCAGATTCAGTTTTTATGGAATTTAAACAATAACAGGAGACCCTCCTAAGAAAAATATAAAGAATATAGTCAGAAAGTCATGAAAATATAGAAAAAGTTAGGTATAAGCATAGAAGGTGCCCGTGTGAGCGAGGATCTCTGAAGCTTCATCTGCATTGACTGCACAGTGACTCCACCATATCCACACTTAATATGCCAGCAAAGCTGCATTACTTGTAGGTCTCCAGACATGCCATGTTTTCTCTTCCCTCTATGGCTTTGCACAAAGTATTCCCTTTGTCTGAAATACTCTTTTCCCAATTTATCTGCTTGGTAGTTTCCACTCATATTTCAAGCTCTAATTCAAAGATTGCCACCTCCTTGAGGCCTTCCTTACTACCTGTTTCCAAGAAGATTTCAGTGTTTGGCAAGTCTTTTTCTGTGCTCCCACTGGATCTGTGTATGTTTCTGCTACAACAGAAGGCTTATTGTTTGATTTTTGTTGGTGCATTGGTCTAGTTTTCTTTACACTGTATATCAGTCAGGATGAGCTGTAGTAATAAGCAACTTCAAAAACCTCATTGGCTTAAGGCAACAGAAATCATTTTTTGTTCACATGAGGAGTCAGCTATTATTCTTTTTATTTGTGGTGCTGAGAATCAAACCCAGGGTCTCATGCATGCTAGGCAAGGGTTCTACCACTGAGCGATACCTCTAGCTCCTATTCTTCCCTTTGGCTGCAGGTAAGGAGAGAACTCGTCATCTGGAACATTGCCAGTTTCCAGGCCACAGAGGAAATAGCGAAACAAAGCACATACTTTTCCCTAAAACTTTCCCCTTGAGGTGACACATTTGCTCACCTTTCACTGGTTATACTTAACTTCAGGTAGATGGGGATAACAGTGTGTCCAGAAAGAGAGCAAGCCCAGAGTGCTAGCGAATAGCTTAGTAACCACAACAGATTATTAACTTTTTGAGTCCAGAGATGGAATAAATTTAGCAAATACCATACAGGCTTTGGGAATGTAATTTTTTGTGTACTTACTATAAGCACTATTTGTTAATTATTCTTTCATTGTCAGTAGATTGAGCTCTCTATCTCTGGTGATATTTCCAAGTATGGACTATTCTAACTGCCCAGTAAAGATACTTTCAAGGAAATTTATGCAAAATGGGTACATGTAATATATAATCTAAAGTCTTTTAATTCTGAATCTTCCCTATTTTACTTTTCTGAGCATGAAAATGAATAGTATTCACTTTAGAGGTGATAACATCTGACTGGAGCAGATGGTTGGTACCTTGACAGAAACAACAATTAAGGGGAAAAATACTAGAGAGCACTAGTCCTGAGCCTTCAGCAGAGTGATGATTACTAAATGCAGAAGGTAAAATATCCAGAGGGTGAAACTAGGCCATCTGTGAGATTGACTTGCTTTTTGCTTGAGAATTTGTGATTGGAAATAGACTCCAGTTCTTTGTGACTCTTTCTTTGTTTTCTACAGAGCTCTGATTATGCGAAACAGAGTATCTGCTATACTGCTGAGGTCCTGCCTACACACATTCCTGAAGAGGGGTTGTTTTCTGTGTGTGTGTGTGTGTGTGTGTGTGTGTGTGTGTGTGTGTATTTTAAGGTACTGGGGATTTAATTTAATGTTATATTTTATTTTATTTATTTTCAGACAGGAAAATAAATTAGTGCACAGGTGGTCTCAAACTTGTTAGTTACCCTCTGCTTTAGCCTCCCAGAGTGCTGGAATTACTGGCATATATCACCATGCCAGGTTCTATGTGTTCTTTTTGTTGTATATTCCTACTGACTAATCTTGGTCTAATCACTCAGCCCCATTGTTGGAGTTCTCTATTCAAACACGAATAAGTAATACAGCCCCTCCTCTGATGGTGTAAAAATATTATAAATATTATGGATGCACCCTAAGACAATAATATTAAGTGAAAAAAATCAGACACAAAATCTCAGATATCACACGGTTTCTCTTATATGAGAAACACAAAATATAAATAAAGAGCAAAATAAAAGATAGATAAGAGGAAATAGGGAGATAGCTCTTTTACAAATAGGAAGGAGACCAAGAGATGGCGGTAGCCCGGGCATGGTGGTGCACACCTGTAATCCCAGCACTTGGGAGGCTGAGGCAGGAGGATCTCTGGGAGTTCGAAACCAGCCTGGGCTACATAGTGAGTTCCAGGTCAGTCTCAACTACATAGTGAGACCCTGTCTCAAACCCTGCCCCCCCCAAAAAAACCAAACCAAACCAAACAAACAAACAAACAAAAAAAGAGATGGAGGCAGGGCAAAGGGAGGGAAGGGTAAGGGATCAAAGAGATTTAGGCTTTGTTATATACATGTGCCAACCCCCATGTAGAATGTGATCATTATGTACTAGAAACAAGTACTAATAAAAATTAAATTTTTAAATAAAATTATAAATATTAAGGAACATAATAGCCCTAGAGCCTAAAAAAATAAAAGAAAAATGACACCTTTAAGCCCTCCATAAGAAGGAAATGCAGAAATAATTAAAAGGAATGTATTTATTGTCCAGTAGCTAGATATTTGGGATATAGTATATAGCATACAAGAGAACACAGAATTTAGAGTCAGAATATTTGGCTCTGTTATGCATCTGCTGAGGGACCAGTCACATCACCTCTCCTTGTTACTCAGTTTCTCTTCAGCATTAAACAGGGCAAGGGGCAATAATAACAAACTCACAAAGTTGTGGAGATGGCTCAAGAGCAGCACGAAAGTGCTTTGCCGGTTATGATGCACTTTGAGTGATGTAATTAAAGTGAATTTAGTTTTCTGGCTGGACATGGAAACTTCCCAGAAATCCAGTTAATTTATTTATGCTTCACTTGGACAACTTGGGTGACTGTTTTTTGTTGTTAGAGTCAGTGTTGTTTTTCAAGGAAGGAAAGAGAAGCCCTTAAAATCAAACATGTTTTAAAAATACAAATTTAAGCTTCAAGCTTTCTTCTGTAAGTCTGAGGTTTTTATTTTTATGAAAATGTGAAATATGCATAGAAGTAGAATGAATGAACTATATGAATACCAATCCAACTTGAATAATTCTAAATCCATGGTCATTCCATGCCAATTCCCATCCAGTCTTTAAAATGATTGGCAGCTTTTGCTACTTCTCTAGGATGTCATCCATTATATAAGAAGTCTGATTATTCTTGACTACCATGCTGTGAGAAAATGCAATTTTCCATATAAAAAGAGAGTGAATCTGAGCTTGTGTGGTGTACTACTCACCTGTAATCCCAACATTTGGGAGGCTGAGGGAGAATCACAAGACCAAGGCCAGCCTGGGCTGCATATCAAGTTCATAGACAGCCTGGACCATCTAGTAAGACCTTGGCTCAAAAAACAAGCAAACAAACAAAACTCTCCTAGATACAGACCCAGTCTAACCCAACCATTCCAGGTGAGTTGTTCTACAAGTAAATGAAAGAAGCTATCTTGGACATTCTAGTTCCAGGAGGTACCACAAATAACAGAAGAATTTCCTGGCTGAGCCCTGCTCAGAATCACAAGATACACATTGTTCTTTAAACCACTAAACTTTGAGTATCTTTTTTTAAAAACATGGCAATGGGCTAATATACCAGTGTACATTTTTCCCCCAGTTGCCCCAAAAATAGCTTTTTTAGGTTCGATTTATTAGCATTAGGATGCAAGTAAGGTATGGCTCATGCTTTTAAGTAAAATTTTTATTTATATCACACATAGAATTTGCTCTTACATTCTCAGCAGAATTTTGTACCCTTGTTAAATTTGCCTTTCATTGTTTGTTTTGTTTCATTTAAGTTTTTAGACAAGGTCTTGCTATATAGTTCAGTCTGGCCTTTAACTCACTATAGTCCAGGCTAAGGTATGGCTCATGCTTTTAAGTAAAATTTTTATTTATATCACACATAGAATTTGCTCTTACATTCTCAGCAGAATTTTGTACCCTTGTTAAATTTGCCTTTCATTGTTTGTTTTGTTTCATTTAAGTTTTTAGACAAGGTCTTGCTATATAGTTCAGTCTGGCCTTTAACTCACTATGTAGTCCAGGCTGGTCTTGAACTCACAGTGATCCTCCTGCCTCAGCCTCCCGAGTGCTGGGATTAGAGGTGTGCACCACTATGCCTGGCTTTGTTTGCCATTTTTAATCTACTAATTTAACAATATTAGCTTGAATAGATTATAAAAGCCAGGAATTAAAAATTTTTATGTATTTGTTGGTTAACCAGATGGGCTAGTCAAAATTTAACAATTACCTTTGTTAAATTCTTGAATTCTTTGTACATTAATATGAGAAATTTTGTCCTGTTTCTCAGTTTTTGTTAATTAAGAAACTAAGGATGGGTCAAACAGATGGAGTCTTGGAATTGTGATCGGAGTTACAAATGTTGCCTAAGCTATGGGAGATATCAACAGTCAGGTGATAAGATGGGCTGCTTTTAACTCTTCTAGGCTGCCAGTCTTCTTAAAGGTAAAGACTCTATGGTACTAGTATTTACCAAAATATAGAGACACAATTTACAAAGTTAGGAGTTCTGGAATCAAATACATTTGAACCAAAGACTGAAAACCAGCAAAGCATAGATTTTCCTGACTGATCCATGAAATATTAATACAGTCTTTATTCCTTTGTTTTCAAGTTCTGCTCTCACCCCCTTTGTAAAAAGTCAGTAAAACTGAATCTAAAATTTCATGGCAATAAGAAATATGAGCAGTTACATACTTAAGAGATTACTGCCACAGTTTTTATTAAATATTGTTCAAGATACAATCTAAAGTTGTTTTATCATTACTTGCATTTCAATGATGTCCAGCCTTTGATATGTGATAGTAATGAAAAATCTTTCGTTATCTCAGATGTGACCAATTTTGTCTTTTTCAGTTGAGGAGATTATGATTAAGCATTGGAAATTCTCAAGCTTCATTGTTTCAATCTCCATTTGGATTTGACTGTCAGCTTATAATTTAGTCTGACACCCTTTTTATCACATTGTGTCATTGGGGAATTGAGGGCTACATTAATAAACTCAGTGTCCGGTGTCACTGGTGGTGGTGGTAGACAGTTGTTCAGTCAGAGTGGCCATGTTAGGCTCACAACATAAAAAGGCACTTAGTGGTCACTTCAGTTGAGGTCATTTCTTCCTGTTTTTCAGTGACATTTATTTTCCTAAGAAACAGATGATAAAATTTGTTTTTCCAATGTGCTTTGTACAAAGTGGAATGTTTTCTAATAATGGTACATAATTTTTATCTGAATGTTACTGTATTCATCATAGCTCTTTGTGTAGATACATTGAATTTAGTTTAGGTACTGAAATGAATATGCTAAATACAGTAGAGAATGAATAATTACTGTATTTTTAAAGACCTAACTGCTTGATTGAGAAGGAAGCTAAGGAAACTTCTCTAAGAAAGAGTTAGATTATGTGCTTCCTACTGGTTTATAGGAGAAAATAAGAGGAGCAGTAATTTAGAGCAAGCCCTCTGGAGTTTACAGCTCCCACAGATATGGAAGATGATATTATCCTTTAGTTTGAAGGCAGGCAAAGGCAGATATATAAGACCCAGCAGACAATGAAATCTTGATTTGAGGAATTTGTTTCCTTATATAAGCAGTTGAACTCGACTTTCTAGCATAGTTATGGTGTTCTCAGTGCAAGTCGATCCACTTCAGTGTTAGGTGATCTTACACGTCCGAAATGTTTTGAAATAGACCCATTGATTTTGTCAGGAGTTTATGGCAGCAGTTTACAGTGCGAGTCACTGCGACTGTGCTTTGACTCATGCCGGCCAGTCTTGGAGATACTCATTCACTCTATAACTAGCACCCCATCGTGAATTCTAAAATAGTTGCCATGATTTCATGGAAGAACCTGCTGATTTTTTACCACATCTGGCCTAAGTACAACTCTTTGACGTTTCTAGTGCCCGACTGAATGAAGGTTTACTAATTTTTTCAGATAAATAGTATAAATTCACAAAAATTCTGTTTTTAGGATGTTTGTAACTAGAGCTATTTTGAAGTGTAAACATTCCACGTTTTGTAAGGATTCTGCCTCAGTCAAATGTGCCTTTATGGGTTTCAGGATGTCAGGGGCCTTTGACCTTGCGTTAAAATTCATATTTGAAAAGAGGTTTCAGATTCCCTCTATTGGCCTGGTATAGGCAAATTTATTGTATGTATGCATGTGTGCATGCCTGTCTTTGTCTATCAGTCGGTCTATCTTATTTGTCTGTCTGTCTGTCCTAGTACTGGAGATTGAACCCAGGGAGTGTTGAGCTGTATTACCAGCCTTTTTCTGTTTTGAGACTGATCTCCCCACGTTGCTTAGGCTGGCCTCAAATTTAGGATTCTCCCACTTGAGCCTCTCATGCAGCTGGGACTACAGGCGTGCATCACTTTACCCAGAATAGCATTTATTGTTCCATTACTTCGAAAAGATAAGGTTGTCAGATAAATGATAAGGTACTGATACCAGTTAGGGTTTCCATTTGACAAAACTTTGGTGTCTGTGGGGACTGTCAGGACTGCTCTCCCTGACTCACACACTTTATGTACCACTGGAGCTGCTCGACACTGCATCAGTACCCAACACCCCGCATGGCGGCTCCCCAACTTGCAGAGTATATTGGTCACAAGGACTGATAAATCTTTTTTGAGGTCCTAGACGTAGGGCCTTTACACAGAATTACTTCTCCAACCCCACCGTACCCACCCTCTTTTTTTTTTTTCTTTAATCTTGAGATAAGGTCTTGCTAAATTATTAACCCTGGCTGGGCTCAAATTTAACATCTTTCTAGCTTCCAGAGCGCTAGGATTATAGGCATGTACTACCGTGTCCAACTTTTGATTTTTACTCTTATGGTTAGTTTTATATGAAAGCAACACATGATTATAACATTCAAATGTAGAAGACATTAAAAATTTCTAAAGGTCACTTACTGTTTAATAGATCAGTATTCATCTTTTTGCTTTTAAATATTGTTCATATTCAAACAAATACAATTTTACATAGATTTTTTTACACAATGAAATCATACATATTATGTACATTATATATTTAAAGAGTTAAACATGTTTTGGGGTGTATTTATTTTATTTTGAGACAATGTCTTGCTAAGTTTTCAAGGCTGGGCTCAAATTGCCATCATTTTGTCTCAGCTGCAGGGGAGCTGGAGTATAGGTGTGTACATCATGCCCAGCCTTTTAAATTTATTAAAGTTTTGTCATTGTCTGAGATTTTACACATATCTTATAAGGCTTTTTCTAAGGTCTTTTTCCCCCTTCCATTTATTTCTCTTATTGGTTATTTTTGACACATAGAAGACCCAGTGATTGTTTTTGTGCGCTAATATAGCTAACAGTGTCACTTGATTTTCTTAGTTATAATCATTTTTCAGGGAATTTTCCCACTTAACAATTATATTGAGGTACAAGATCCCAATAATGAATGTAACCGTACTGTATACCTAAAATGTACCAATAAACTCAATGAGGAAAAAAAATTTAAAATAAATAAATGCAAGAATTTTCTAATTGCAAATTGACTAACATATAAATGTTTCTGCAATGACTATTAGATACATTTAAAATTGGATAAAACTTAACATGTTTACCTACTGCACAGTTATGCTATTCAAAGAAAATAAGATATTGTCAGTATGAATCTTGTATTTAGAAGTTTTGGATTTATCTGCTACATAAACATCTATAAAAGTCAAAATAGAAAAAAATCATGAGCATTTAATTTATAGATGAAAGAGTATAATCAGTGCATGAAGGAATTAAAATTAGAGTTTAAAATTAGTATATGACCTAAGACTCGAATTGGTTTATTTACATTTTCCTATACCATTAAGCCATATTTTCCAAAAAATCACAAATAAATCTTCCCTGATAATATATTATTGGTAAATAAGTAATATTTTTAAACATTATGCCCTTAAATGATTGTTAGTTAAACAAATGTATGTTACATATTTGTGTGTGCTCTCAAGAAGCATGTATAAATATTATCATAAGAAATACTGAAAAAGGAGATATATTCACTGAGCATCGACAAATGCTAATAATACACCATAAATTTGTAAAAAAAAAATCCAATTATATTGAATAGTAATACCAGGGGTCTTGTTATTGACTCAGATATTTCACTATTATGTATAATGTTAGTTGTCTTTTCAGGTAGAAATCCTTTACGTAAGGCATTTCAAGATTCAGAGATTGAGGCTGGGATTTTAGCTCAGTGGTTCCGCCTCGTGCCTTGCAAGAACAAAGTCCTGAGTTCGATCCCCGGTACCAAAAAAAAAAAAAGAATCAGAGATTTAAAAAATAAAAAATTTTAAAGTGTTTGTAAAGGGGGAGAGGAGGAGGGGAGGTCAGGGACAAGGGGAAAAAGTGAGAACCAAGACCTGTCATGTAAAGGTACAAGATCTCAATGATGAATGTAATTGTACTGTATACCTAAAATGTACCAATAAACTCATGAGGAAAAAAAAAATTTTAAGAACAAAGACTGAGAGATTCAACTTGAACACCACTATAGACTAAGTGGACAAATGACACATGCAGAAGAACACTGCACACAGAAGGGCAGAGTGCTCGTGCAGCATTCTCTAAGTGTGTATGGAGCATTCTCCAGGATCGGTCACATGTTATGCCACAGAACAATTTTTTTTGGTACCAGGGATCAAACTCAGGACGTTGCACTTGTGAGGTATAAAACAATTTTAAGTTTTAGAAGACTTAAAACATACCTAATATCTTCTCTGACCTCAGAAATGAAATTACAAATCAATAGCAAAAGGAAAACTGGAGAATTCAAAACTATGCAAAAATTAATTAATATAATCTTGAATAACCAATGAGTCAAAGAAGGAACTACAACATAAATTAGAAAATACCTTGAGGCTAGGCGTGGTGGTGCACACCTGTAATCCCAGCACTTGGGAGGCTAAGGCAGGAGGATTGCTGTGAGTTTGAGACCAGCCTGGGCTACATAGTGAGTTCCAGGTCAGTCTCAACTACATAGTGAGACCCTGTCTCAAAAAACCAAAAAAAAAAAAAAAAAAAAAAAAAAACCCCAAAAAAAACCCCAAAAACAAACACAAAAAAAAAAACCCAAAGAAAATACCTTGAGACAAATGAAACCAAAATACAACATATCAATAGTATAGTATATAGTAAAAGCAGTACTAAGAAGGAAGTTTGTTGTTGTAATTGCCTACATTGTAGTTGTTAATTCCTTCATTAAAAAAGAAGGAAAAAGTTCTCAAAACCCAACTTTACACTGTTAGGAACTAGAAAAAGGATAATGAACTAGACCCCAAAGAACAATAAATTAAACTTGGAGTTAACAGAAGCAAAGAAATAATAAAAAAGCATAAATAAGTTTAAAAGAAGAAAAAATTAATGGAACTAAGAGTTAGTTTTTGGAAACAATCAACAAAGTTGATAGATTCTTTGTTAGATGAAGAAAAAGAAAGAAAAGGCTCAACTGAAATTAGAAACAAAAGAGGAGACATTTTGGGGGCTAATGCCACAGAAATAAAAAGGACTGTGAAAGATTACTATGGAGTAATTAGCCATCAAATGGATAGCCTAATAGAAATATATTCCTGGAAACATGCAACCTGTCAAGATTGAATTACAGAGAATTTTTTAAAAAAATGAACAGACCCATAATTATAAGGTGGTTGAATCAGTAATCAAAACTTTCCCTAAACTGGGCATGTTGGTGCTTACCTCTAATCCCAGCACTCGGGAGGCTGAGGCAGGAAGATTGCCATGAGCTCAAGGCCAGTCTGAACTACAAAATGAATTCAAGACCAGCCTGAAGTATAACAGCAAGACCCTATCTTTTTTTTTTTTTTTTGAGACAGGGTTTCACTATGTAATTGAGGCTTACCTGGAACTCACTATGTAGCCCAGGCTGGTCTCAAACTCACAGAGTGATCCTCCTGCCTCAGCCTCCTGAGTGCTGGGATTACAGGCGTGTGCCACCACATCCAGCAAATGGATTTTTTTTTGGTACTGGATATCGAACTCGGGTCCTTGTGCTTGCGAGGCAGGCGGCAGCACCACTGAGCTAAATCCCTGGCGCTATGGTCATCTAAATAGATATAGAAAAAGCATTTGATAAAATTCTAGGCCCTTTCATGATAAAAAGCACTCTACAAACTTGGAAAACACTTCAATATAATGAAGGCTGGGTGTGAAAAAGCTAATATCTACAACAATGAAAAAATCAAAAGCTTTTTTTCTAAGATTAAGATCAAGGCAAGGTCTTTCTATATCTATTCAACATTGTACTATACTAGAAGTCTCAGTAAGAGCAGTTAGTCAAGAAAGAAATAAAAGGCATTAAAGTAGCAAAGAAAAATAATTTTATATGTAGAAAGCCTTAAATTCTTTTTAGAATAAATGAGTTCAGCAAAATTGCAGAACACAAAATCAGCACAAAAGAATTAGTTGCACTTCTATACAATAACAATGAACAATCCAAAAGGGAAATTAAGAAAAAGTCCCACTTATAACAATAAAAAAGAATAAAATACTTAACACACATAACCAAGAGGCAAAGGACTTATACACTTAAAGCTACAAAGCATTGCTCAATAAAATTAGAGAAGATGCAAATACAATGACAATGCTGTGTTCATGGATTGGAAGATTCATATTATTCCGATGTCCACACTACCCAAAGATATCTAGAAATTCAGTGTAGTACCTATTCAAATCTTGGGTGTGAGGGTGAACTGGCTGCGATATCTGTCACCCCATTGATTACCAGGATTGATTCAGCTGATCTGGCTGGCTAAGCGAGTGTGCTCTTCGGAGCTCACTGCTCTTTGTGCTCAGTTGAAAAAGAAAAGGAGGATCACACAAGCAGCCGCACTTCCCTGCTAGAATCTCCAAAATCTCACTGACACTTTTTTTTGTTGAAATAGAAAAAAAAAAAATCCTAAAATTCTTAAGGAATCTCAAAGGATTTTGAATAGCTCAAAAATCTTGAGAAAGAAAAAAGCCGCTGACTTCACACTTCCTGATTTTGGAAAATATTACAAACATGATACTGGTACAAAGACAGACATAAACCAATAGAACAAAATAGACCCAGAAATAAGTTAAATGTTTATATATACAGTCAGATGATCTTCAACAGAAGTTGCCAAGACTACACAATAGTGAAAAGACAGGTCCCTTCAAAACTAGTATTTGGAAAACTAGATATCCACAAACGAATCAAACTATACTCTTTTACCTTACACGATACCAAAAAATTAATTTAAATCTATTAAAGACCTAAATGGGAGACCTGGAAGTACAAAATTCCTAGAAGAAAATATAGGAGGGAAACTTCTTGTCATTGGATTTGGTAATGATTTCTTGAATATGATACCAAAAACACAGATAACAAAAACAAAAATAATCTGGCCCTTCCTCTGAATCTCTTTTGGCAGCACAAAAATCTTACATTTGTATCAGTTTGCCTTACTTGGGCTTAACTTAGGAAACTGTGTGTGTTTCTACACGGTAATGCTTCATTTATCAGACGTGCTTCCTCAATGTCTTCTTGATGATGATTTTCTAGATAATTGAAGATTTTTCTTTGAGCACTACTTTTAATAGATACTAAAAAAAAAAATCCTATCTCAAATAAACCCAAATTTATCTCAGGGGTTAGTATTGCTAAAAGTGTAGGGGAAGTGGGAGGGGTGGGGGAAAGGTAAGAAGGGAAAGGAAAAAATAAGAAAAGGGAAAAAAATGGAAACAAAGTCTTTAAGGGTGGAAAGGTGAAGGGAGGCCAGGGGAAAAACTAAAAACCAAGATAGTCATGTAAAGGTACAAGATCCCAATGATGAGTGTAACTGTACTGTATGCCTAAAATGCACCAGTAAAAACAGTAGTCACTGATAGACATCTAGGTAGTAGGTATATGGGTGTTCATATTAAAATTCTTTAAGCTTTGTTGTATATTTTAAATTTTTCCTAATAAATTTTTCCTAATAAAATATCACTCCAGGGGAGCATGAAACACCCTTATTCCAGTAATTTTATGGTAACTCAGAAAGCTTTGTATGTGGAATGGTATAGGTTGCCTGCTCTGGAGCCAGTCTGTGAGGGTTCTTATTCAGCTTCTGCTGCTTGCTATGTACCTTTCAGGTAGTTACTGTCCTTCTCTGAGCCTTGTCTTTCTTCACTATAAAAAGATTCTTGCATTTGTTGTGAGAATGAAATGAGACTATATGTATAAAACACTTCTTAAACTATTGGTAAATGGTTGCTATTGCTGTCACTTACCTTACTATTTTGTAATTAATGGCTTCTCCTCTCCAAGGATGGCTAGCATTGTTACCCTCCTTTATCATTTATTTGAATGGTAATTTGGGTCTAATTGGAGACACTTTTGAATGACATTGGAACTATTTCCAAAAATCAAATCTGTCTTCATTTTGTCCACTTCTCAGTCTTAGTAAATAAAATACCAGAAACATAATTTACTTACCCTTTCTTCAGTGAAACTCGGTTCCCATCACAAATAGCACTTCTGTCCTTAATTCTTGCGCCATGGAGGCCAAGCAAAGCACTTACCTAATTCCTGAGTTCTTCTGGCTGCCTGGGCTTCTGGACAGCCTGTGCTCTCTTCCTATGTGGCAGTGCTTCTTCTGCCTCTCCCTGCCCTCTTTCTTGCTGAGTTAGAGGTTCACAGCCACTGCCATTCACTTTTACCCAGAGTGGAAATAAATATCACCAGGGGAAGTCAGGAATACAAAATCATATCACCTGTGTTGGAATCTTATGGATATGGGTGATGACCCTCTTCTACAGAACTGAGTGTGGTAACTTTCTGTCCCTTATTTTTCTTGGGTTTAATTTTCTTTTAGTAGTTTTTAGTATATCAAAGAGTTATGCAGCTTTCCCTACAATCTAATTTTAGGACATTTTTCATCACCCTAAGGAAAGACTTTATACCCATTAAGAGTCACTAATTCCCCCCTCCTCCACTTTCAGCCCTGGCAACCACCGATCTACTTTCTGTCTCTATAGATTTTTCTCTTCTAGACAAGTCATACAATATGTGACATTTTATATCTGCTTTCTTTCACTTAACATAATGTTTTCAGGTTCACCTATGTTATAGCTCATATCAAAACCATTCTTTTTATAGCTGAATAATATTTCCTTTAAGGATATACCACAGTCTGTTTATTCATTCACTAACTGATAGGCATTTGATTTGTTTCTACTTTTGACTGTTATTATAATAATACTATAAATATTTGCCCACAAGTTCTTTTTTTTTTTTTATTGAGTTTATTGGTACATTTAGGGATACAGTACAGTTACATTCATTGTTGGGATCATGTACCTTTACATGGCAAGTCTTGATTCTCATTTTTTTCCCCTTACCTCTGCCCTCCCTTCACCCCCTCCTCCCCTCCCCATCTACAAACACTTTATTTTCATCTTTTCATTCTCTCACATTTTTTTCTTTTCCCTTTTTGTTCTTCCCCTACGTATCACACCTTCCCTACACCTTTAGCTCCTTTCCTCCCATTTCTAAATGTCAGTAATCTTATTAGAATCTTATGCATTGTTGCAGAATATTCACACCAGGGAAACTATTTGGTATTTACACATGTGGGACTTATTTATTTCACTTAGGAGTATATCTTCAATATGTATCCATTTTCCTATGAATGAATCTATTCTCTCGTTCTTTATGGCTGAGTAATATTCCATTTTATAGAAAAACCACAACTTCTTTATCCAGTTTCCAACGGATGGGCAAATAGGTTGTTTCCAAGATTTAGCTATTACAAATTGTGCCGCTATAAACATGGGTGCACATATTTCTCTGTGATATGATTCTTTTAGTTCTCTTGGAAAGATACCCAACAGAGGGATGGCTGGGTCAAATGGAACCTCCAGTCCAAGCTCTTTGAGGTATCTCCATATTGATTTCCATAGTGGTTGCACTAGTCTGAACTCCCACCAACAATGGAGGAGGGTTCCTTTCTCCCCACAACCCCGCCAACATTTGTTATTGTGTGATTTCTTGATAGCAGCCATTCTTTGTGGGGTGAGGTGGAATCTCAGTGTTGTTTTCATCTGCATCTCTCGAATGACCAGTGATGTGGAACATTTTTTCATATATTTTCTTGCTGCTTTCACTTCTTTGTATGAGAAATGTCTGTTCATTTCGGATGCCCATTTTTGGATCGGGTCGTTATGTTTGGGGGGACTGATTGTTTTGAGTTCTTTATATATCCTTGATAATAGTCCTTTGTCTGAGGTACAGCTGGTTAAAGTTTTTTCCCACATTGTAGATTGTCTCTTAGTTCTGCTAATGGTTTCTTTTGAAGTACAGAAGCTTTTTAGTAAGGTGAGATCCCAGTTGTTGATTCTTTCTGCTAGTTCCCGTGCTATTGAGGATTTGTTCATAAAGTCTTTTCCTATACCAATGTCTTCCAGAGTTCTTCCTAACTTACTTTCCAGCAAGTTTAATGTTTCTGTTTTAATATTTAGATCTTTAATCCATTTGGATTTTAATTTAGTGCATGGTGAAAGATAAGGGTCTAATTTTAATCTGTGGCAGGTTGATATCCAGAAGATGAGGTAGCTGAGTACATCTGCCCACAAGTTCTTGTGTGGACATGTTTTTACTTCTCTTCAATATGTGCCTAGGTCAACTCTGTATTGAACTTTCTGAGGAATAGCCAGACTGTTTTTTCAAAATGGTTACATCATTTGTGTGAGGGCTCCAATTTCTTCACATTCTCCCCTACACTTATTATCTGTCATTCTGATCATAGCTATCCTGGTGAGTGTAAAGCAGTATCTCATTTTTTTTTTGTTTTGTTCTGTGTGTAGTGGTACTGGGGATTCAATGCAGGGCCTCATACATGCTGGGTAGGTACTCTACCACTGAGCTATATCCATATCCCTTTTTTATTTATTGCTGTTTTTTAATTTTGTTTTGGTACCAGGGATCTAACTCAAGACCTTGCACTTGCAAGGCAGGCACTAGCAGCCACACCACTGAGCTAAATCCCCAACCCTTTTTTAATTTTTATTTTGAGACAGGATCTTGCTGAGTTACTCAGGCTGGCTTCAGATTCCCAATCCTCCTGCCTCAGCCTCACAATTTGCTTGGATTACAGGTGTGTACCACTGTGTACTGCTTCATTGCGGCTTTGTTTTGTACTGTATTTCTCTACTGGTGGGGTTGAACATTTAAAAATGTCTTTATTGACTACTTATGTATCTTCTCTGGAAATGTCTGTCTAAATTCTTTACTCTTTCTTTATACTTTTTTTGGTGGGGGGGGTACCAGGGATCAAACTTGGGTCCACTGAGCTAAATCCCCAACCCTCTTTACTTTTTTTTTTTTTTTTTTTTTTTTTTTTTTTTGTACTGGAGATGGAATTCAGGATCTTGCACTTGTGAGACAGGCAGCGCAACCACTGAGCTAAATTCCCAGCCCCTTCTTTACTCATTTTTAATTGAACTATTTGTCTTTTTACTTCTGAGTTGTAGGAAGTCTATATATTCTAGATATATCTTACTATATACATGATTTTCAAAGCTTTTTGCTTTCTCAGTGGTCTTTGAAACAAGTTTTAAATTTTGATGAAGTCCAATTCACTATTTTTTTTATCACTTTTGCTTTCAGATATTGTATTTGATGTCTGCCATGACTTGTCTAAAACTCTGACTTGCTCAGTAGGGGCAACATAACTATTATTAGTAGTTTTGCTTATTTAAAATTATAAAGCACTTGATTCCAATGCTTGCCAATTATGTATAAAGGAACTGAGAAATTGCACTTGGAGCTGATAAACCCATGTCTGTGGATGAACCTTAGGAAATAATTTGATAGAAAAAATATGCTATATTCTTAGAGTTGTATATTTAACCATTACCCAGATTAAGGCATTGGGAGCCTATGCAGGAGAAAAGGTCTGAGTTAATTCATTGTGTACATTACTAGATAATCATGAAGCTATGTAATGAAAATATTTATGATATCATTTTTAGTGAAAAAAGAAAATATAATTTCATACTCATTAAATTGAATATATAAAATATTTGAACCAGAGGAAGGGTAAGGACCTATAATTATAGGTAGTTTTATTCTCTTAGATTTCATTTAATATCAATATTTTATCTTCACAATTAAATTAAAATATATGTGCATAACATTTAGTGGCAGAAATAGTGATAAATACTTAGATATAAAGATATATCAATATCTGTATCTATATCTCACTGCAGATTTTTTTTTTTTTTTTTTTTT
>NW_022900934.1:18397399-18407897 GCF_012274545.1 Fukomys damarensis
TTTTTTTTTTTTTTTTTTTTTGGTATTGGGGATCAAACTTGGGCCCTTGCGCTTACAAGGCAGGCGGCAGCACCATTGAGCTAAATCCCTGGCCCTGCAACTGTTTTTAATAATAATAATAATTTAAACATCATCATGACCATTGCGATCATCAGGATTGGGTTTAGGAATAACAAAAAATGGACTGGGCAGGGCTGGGGATTTAGCTCAGTGGTTCCTAGCGCCTGCCTCGCAAGTGCAAGGACCTGAGTTCGATCATGGGTACCAAAAAAAAAAGAGGACTGTGTATGTGGCACATACCTGTAATCCTAGAACTTTGGAGATTGAAACAGGAAGATCAAGAGTTGGAGGCCAGCCTGGACTACATAGTGAGACCTTGTCTCAAACCAAAAACAAAAAGAAACAATAAAATTTGTTGTGTTTGTCTACTAGGAATTTTAATAGAACTATTTTAATTTTCTGTACATTTTTATATCAAGTCCAAACACTGATTATAATTTAATTTTAATTTAGAATTGCTGTTATCTTAGTCATTACAGCAGTACAATTTTCTAAGGTAGTGGTTATGGTGCTATGTTAGTAGTGAGGGTTGTAAAAGCACTTTTCTCATAGTATCATTAAATAATTATTATTACAGTTATTTTACATATAAATAAATCAGCCTTCCAGCTTTTGAAGTAAATTTCAAACAGATCAAAGATTTAATAGGTTTTTTTTTTTTGGTATCAGGGATTGAACTCAGGTCCTTGTGCTTACGAGGCAGGTGGCAGAACCACTGAGCTAAATCCCTGGCCCTAATAGGTTTTTTAAAGAAGCATCAATAAAGGCACCCAAAGGAAAAAAAGAACAGTAAAAAAGTAAGCACAATGCAAGGTCATGTGTAGTATATACGTACAAGATGTGACCTCACTTTCAGTGGTTGAGCCACAAACTGGGTCTGTGGATATCCTGACCCTCTAATGTTTGGCTTCATCACAGTGATAGTGGTCCTTGGTACAGCCAGTAACTATGAGGTGATCCCTTTCCAGAATCCTAGAATGGGAGTGGTAGGAACAGTCAGGGAAAGGCCACACAGAGAGACCCAGCTTTTACGTAATCAGCCAGTCTTCCCACCAAACCTTCCCCTGCATTCTCACACTGCTACTAACTTGGTCTTGGGGCCTGGCTTGAGAGACAGAGGCGTCATCATGTTCTTATATGTGGGAGGGCAGTGAAAAGAAAACCCTTGTTAGTCCAAATATTTAAACAAGAATTACACTGGATCTTTTGTTCTCACTCTGACTTGGTCAGAATTAATTTAGAGGTCCAAAAGAGAATGTTTTTGTTTCTGTCTTTAAAGCCGAGTTTCCTAATGCAAGAAGATGGGGCGGGGGAGACAACAACAAAAAAACATTGCTTAAGTCTGTCAAGTGGTATTGGAACATCCCCAGGTCATTTTTCAGAGCATTATTTTGTTAGTAACTGAGGGGCACCTGATTTAGATGCCACAACCAGGCTGCTGATAAGATTGTGAGAAGATTTAGATGACAGAGGCAAGCAGTGGGCATCTCTGTGGATCTAAGAAACAGAGATCTTAATCTTGTTTTTTTTTTCTCTTTGTCAACTTTAATAGGAAAAATCTGATTTCTGAAAATTACTGAAAAAGCTGCCCTTAGAAGCTGTTTCTTGCATTCTTGTGGAATAGCTGGGATTTATACTATAAGGCCTGTGATGGGACAAGCTGTCGCCTGCGATCACCCAGAGTGATTGTCACCATGGCCAGCAAGAGGAAATCTACCATCCCGTGCATGATCCCAATGAAGACTGTGGTGCTACAGAATGCCAGTGTGGAGGCCCAACCTGCTGAGGCCTTGCCTGAAGGACCCCAGCAGGATATGCCCTCAGAAGCACTTACCACCACTACTGAGGCAGCCCAAAACTCCAGTAGCACTGATGGCTCTGCACTGGCCAATGGACATCGGAACACTTTGGATGGCTATTTATATTCCTGTAAAGACTGTGATTTCAGATCCCAGGATATGACCCAATTTGTGGGACATATGAACTCAGAGCACACAGACTTTAATAAAGACCCAACTTTTATATGCACTGGGTGCAGTTTCCTGGCCAAAAACCCTGAAGGCCTTTCCATGCACAATGCTAAGTGTCACTTGGGGGAAGCCAGCTTTGTTTGGAATGTAATCAAGGCAGACAATCATGTAATGGTGGAGCAGAGTGTACCTGAGAGCACCAGCACTCCTGACGTAGCAGTTGAGCCCAACACTGAAGGAACTGATGGGCAGGCTGAAATCATCATTACTAAGACCCCAATCATGAAGATAATGAAAGGCAAAGCTGAAGCCAAAAAAATTCATATGCTCAAGGAGAATGTCTCTAGTCAGCCTGTGGGTGAGACCTTGCCAAAGCCATCTGGTGGAGAGATAGAAGTGAAAGAGGGAGACCATACCTTTGTCAATGGGGCAGCTCCTGTCAGCCAGGCATCTGCCAGCTCTGCAAAGCACCCCCATGCTGCCAACGGGCCCCTGATAGGATCGGTGCCAGTTTTGCCAGCTGGTATAGCACAGTTCCTCTCCCTCCAGCAGCAGCCTCCAGTGCATGCCCAGCACCATGCACACCAGCCCCTCCCTACATCCAAGTCCCTTCCCAAAGTGATGATCCCCTTGAGCAGCATCCCAACATACAATGCAGCCATGGATTCCAACAGCTTCCTGAAGAACTCCTTCCACAAGTTCCCTTACCCAACCAAAGCTGAGCTCTGCTACCTAACTGTGGTGACCAAGTATCCAGAAGAACAGCTTAAAATCTGGTTTACAGCCCAGAGGCTGAAACAGGGTATCAGCTGGTCCCCTGAGGAGATCGAGGATGCCCGGAAAAAGATGTTCAATACAGTCATCCAATCTGTTCCTCAGCCTACGATCACAGTTCTAAACACTCCTCTGGTTGCCAGTGCTGGCAATGTCCAGCATCTCATTCAGGCCGCTCTCCCAGGCCATGTTGTGGGACAGCCAGAGGGCACATCAGGGGGACTCCTGGTCACTCAACCACTGATGGCCAATGG
Source organism: Fukomys damarensis (assembly GCF_012274545.1). Classification (NCBI taxonomy): domain Eukaryota; kingdom Metazoa; phylum Chordata; class Mammalia; order Rodentia; family Bathyergidae; genus Fukomys; species Fukomys damarensis. The sequence goes on from NW_022900934.1 coordinate 18,400,458, forward strand.
GTTGCAAGCACCAAACTCGTCTCTGCCCTTGGCAGTTACATCTATCCCTAAGCAGCCGTCTGTGACACCTGTTAATACTGTGTGTTCAAATACAACATCAGCTGTGAAGGTGGTCAATGCAGCCCAGTCACTTCTCACTGCATGTCCCAGCATAACTTCCCAAGCCTTTCTTGATGCTAACATCTACAAAAATAAGAAGTCTCATGAGCAGCTGTCAGCTCTGAAAGGGAGCTTCTGTCGGAACCAGTTTCCAGGGCAGAATGAAGTTGAGCATCTGACCAAAGTAACTGGGCTCAGTACCAGAGAGGTTCGGAAATGGTTCAGTGATCGGAGATACCATTGCCGGAACCTGAAGGGCTCCAGAACCATGATGCCGGGAGAGCCTGGCTCTATCCTCATTGACTCTTTACCAGAAGTCCCCCTTTCCCCATCATCCAAGACCCCTGAAGTAGCCTGCATCCCGACAGTGGCCTCACTGGCAAGCCACCCTGCTGCCAAACGGCAATCCTGGCACCAGACTCCTGACTTTACACCAACCAAATACAAAGAAAGAGCCCCTGAGCAGCTCCGTGCCCTGGAGAACAGCTTTGCACAAAACCCGCTTCCTCTTGATGAGGAACTAGACCGTCTGAGAAGTGAAACCAAGATGACGCGGAGAGAAATTGATAGCTGGTTTTCAGAAAGACGGAAAAAAGTGAATGCCGAGGAGACCAAGAAAGCTGATGAGAATGGCTCTCAGGAGGAAGAGGAGGCTGCTGAAGATGAGGGTGGAGAAGGAGAATTGGCCAGTGAGCTGAGGGTCACTGGTGAAAATGGCTCCCCAGAAATGCCTATCAACCAGACTTCAGCAGAGCGCAAAGTCAGCCCCATCAAAATTAACCTCAAGAACCTGCGGGTCAGTGAAGCCAGTGGCAAGACTGACCTTCCAGGGCTGGGTGCCTGTGAGCCTGAGGATGATGGTTTGAACAAGCTGGCAGAGCAACCCCTAGGCAAAATGAGCTACAAAAAGACAGCCCAGCAGCGGCACTTGCTGCGGCAGCTCTTCGTCCAGACACAGTGGCCAAGCAACCAGGACTATGACTCTATCATGGCCCAGACAGGTCTGCCACGGCCAGAGGTGGTGCGCTGGTTTGGGGACAGCAGATATGCCCTAAAGAATGGCCAACTCAAGTGGTATGAAGACTACAAGCATGGCAACTTCCCACCAGGGCTGCTGGCCATTGCCCCTGGCAACCGGGAACTGTTGCAAGACTATTACATGACACACAAGATGCTGTATGAGGAGGACCTGCAGAACCTCTGTGAGAAGACCCAGATGAGCTCCCAGCAGGTCAAGCAATGGTTTGCTGAGAAAATGGGTGAGGAAACACGCGCTGTGGCAGACACAGGCGGTGAGGACCAGCACCCTGGTGCTGGAGAGCTTGTGGCAATTCACAAAGGCCTGGGTGACACCTATTCAGAAGTGTCCGAAAATAGTGAGTTGTGTGAACCCAGTGTTCCTGAGGCCAGCTCAGAGCCCTTTGAAACATCGAATTCCCAGACTGGACTTGAACTAGGTAAGGAGCACCTGGGAACCATTGCCTTCCTCTGTGGGTGAGGGGAGAATGTACTCCACAGGTGGGCACTGAATTTATTGCACAGTGGACATCTGTCTCTAAGGCTACCTGCTAGCAGCATTAACTGTCTGATTCCTTAAGAGGACAAACAGCAGCAAAAGCCAAGGCAGTCTGAAATAACAAAAGGTTGAAAGTGAGTTAGGATTTTGTTTGGTTCACTTTTTAAAAACCTGTGCAAGGGAAAGAACATGGTGAACCTAAAGGCATCTAAGATTGTCTAGTCACTGCTGAGCAACAGGAAAATAAATAAAACATCATCTAAGTCAGGCAAGTCACAGTAACTGGGTAGGAAAGAGCAAAAGGACATCAGAGGAAATTCAACTCAAATTAGTCAACCAAAGGAAAGAGAGCCTTTAATTGTCTTTACACACAGGAAGTGCTCCTATCTAATGTTGAAAATTCTGTCTTGGGCTTCTTTTTTAACATATATAGAACCCAAAGCTTGAATTTTGTTCCTAAATTTCTCTATTCATGATATTTTCATACTGAAAAGTAAAATTTTAAGTATTGTTTAAGACATAGTTGTGAAGCCATAGATTATTCATATTATTGGATGATTTTCTGGGTTCTTTGACCCTGAGTTCCCAGCCTCTCTCTCCCTTCATTAGAGGTTCCATCACAGGGAAGCCAGAAGCCCAAACAAGAGCCAGGAGAGAAGAGTGTTGCAAAAGATAAAGGGCTTGGCAGCTCCAAATGGCAGCTATGGTGCTGGGTTGGCTGTGGTAGAGGGGTGCTGGAGACACCCGGAAATGTGGAGGTTGGTCCCTGGAGACTATGGTATAAGTTGCGTCAGTGTGGAGCCTTGTACTTGACACCTCATTCCCAAAGCCAGGAACAGAATCCCGCCCCTCAGATAGTCCCAGTTCCTTGACCCAAGGTGCAGTTCTTTGCTGGTACCTTCAATTCCAGCCTGTTCTCACTGAGGAAAGACTAGAGGAAGATGCTCTCCTCTGAGACCCAGACTCACAGTTTCCTGACGGGCTGGTGAAATAGTCTGGAGTTGGAGCAGGACAAAAAGGAGCTTGCGTATGGTTGGTTAGAGCTTTTTCAGTGGAAAGCAGATTGTCTCTCCTCTTTGGAAGGCTTTGTCAAAGTTGGTTTAAGTGCCCAGTTCTGTACTTCTTTTGCCTACCAATAGGCCAGGTGTCATGCTCAAAAGAGATGAAGATGTTTGAATAAGTCTGTTAAAAAGCTGACTTGGAGCCAGATGTAAGTGCACAATGCCTGTAAGTCCCAGCACTTGGGAGGCTGAGGCAGGAAGGTTGCTGAGAGTTCAAGACCAACATGGGCTACATAGCTAGTTCAAGACTAGCCTGACCTGCATACTGGTAGCAAGACCCTGTCTCAAAAATAAAACAAAACAAAGAAGCTGCCTGGGGAGAGTAATGTTAAGAAAATGGAAGAACAGAGTTCTACTCCTCCATCAGAACAGCTATTGAGCTGATATAAACTTTCTGAACCAAATATTATTAGAAGCCTGGAATTTAGTTGAACATTTGTGGCACACAGAGGAGCTTGATGGGAGTGGCTTGCACATCTTGGTGATGTTCTGGTTCACACAGCATCATCACCTCTCCTATCTCCGCAGCTTGGCATTCATGGTGACTGTGGGCCAGGTTCCTGGTGTGGATTATTGTTGCCAAGCTGTGCAATAATGATTTTGTCTTCCAAAAGCCAAGTTTTGTGTTTTGATTGCTAAACACTATATTTCCTCACTGAGAAGCCAGAATAGAAGCTGTTGCTGTTCCAACCCCCATGGGCTGAAGCAATTTCCTAGCCACAGGGGATTTAAAGAGATAGTGTCCTTAAGAAAATAGTACCCCCTTTTGGTGAGCCAGACATTTAAGGAAATCTTAGGTTACCAAAGTGGTCATAGACAGAAACTTCAGTGAAACCCCCACCCCCAGATAAGTAATACATACCTTGCAAAAATAGGTTGGAGAAGTCACAGAACCCTCCATAAACAAAAATTAGCAAAGCTGGAGGCTGAGATAATTAGATTTTTGAGTCACACATAGTACTCAGAATGTCCAGTTCCCAACAAGAAACAATACAAAGAAATAGGAAAGCATGGTTTGTTCATAGGGGGAACAAAAAAAGAATTTAACAGACTTGACAGACACCTTCCTTGAGGAAGTCCAAACATTGGAATTATTAGTCAAAGATGTTAAATCAACTGTCTTCAATATATTCAGTGAACTATCAGAAACTATCAAAGACCTAAAGGAAAGCAGGACAACTACACATGATGGAATTGAGAATATCAGTAAAGAGATAGAAATTATAAAATGGAACTAAACTCTACAGCTAAAAAGTACAGTTACTAAAATGAAAAATTTACAAAAGGGGGTTCAGCAACTCATTTGAGCAGGGAGAAGAAAGTATCATTGAATTTGAAGATGATTGAAGTTAGCCAAACGATCACAAAAAAGGAGGGTGGGGAATGAACAGAGCCTAAGAGACCTGCGAGAAGGGGTCATAAGGAATATTTAAAGAATGAGCTGGGCATGGTGCCATATGCCGATAATCCCAGCACTCTTGGAGGCTGAGGCAGGAAGTTTGCAAGTTTGAGCCCAGCCTGGGCAACTTAGCAACTTAGTGAGACCCTGCTTCAAAATAAAATATAATATGATCCCTGGTACCCACCCCCAAAATGAAATAAAATATAACAAGGGGTTGGAAATATAGCTCAGTATGAAGGGTTGAATCCCCAGTATGCTCCCCGCAAAAGGTAGAAAACATCAAATCTTATGAAAGATGTGAATGTACAAATCGAAGCTCAGTGAATTTCAAACAGGATAAACTCAAAGAGACCCACTAAGACTCATATTAAAATTATGAAAACTCAGACAAAGATGATTTTTAAAGTAACAATAGGAAACCAGCCCATCACACATAAGGGAGCCTCAATAAGCTTAACAGTTGATTTCTCATAAGAAACCTTGGAGGCCTAAAGGCAACACAAGGACACATCTAGGGTCCTGAAAGACAAACAAACAAACAAAAAAACCTTCAGAAATCTACCAACATAGATTTCTTTATCTGACAAAAATGTCCTTCAAAGAAGAAAGAGAAATTAAAGCATTTTCAGGTGAACAGAAGCTATGAGAGTACATCACCAGTAGACGTGCCCTACTAAAAGTGCTAACAAGAGTCCTTTAAGCTGGAATGAAAGGATAGTGAAGTCATAAGAAAGCAATAACACTGATAAGTTTATAGGTAAATATAAAAGCCAGTATCACTGCATTATATTTGTAGCTTTTCTCTTTTTCCAATGTATTTGTGAAATAAATTGCATTAAAAAGTATAAATCTATGCTAGTGGACAGTGTAATAAGATGTATTATCTGTGTAAATAACAAAGCAATAGCAAGGAGAGATGTATAGGAGCAGCGTTTGTATAATATTGAAACTAAACTGGTATTAGAATAGATTATTTTAAATTTAAGATATTAATTGTAATCCCCAAGTTAACCTCAAAGAAAATAACTATGTGTATGTTATATACATATATAAGTACATAGAAAGGAGGGAATCAAATCTGGTACACTGTAAGCAAGAAGATATTTTTAAATTTTTTAGTAGTACATATTTGGAGTATATAATGATCACATGCCTCTTGGGAGTTGGTAAATGTATGTAACACATCTTATTTTTTTCTTCCCCCCTTCCCCCTGTTCTCCATTTCTTTTTTTTTTCTTTTTTTTGATACTGGGGATTGAACTCAGGACCTTGCACTCAAGAGGCAGATGTGGTGCCGCTGAGCTAAACCCCCAGCCCTTGTCCTCCATTTCTTGATCCCCTTCCCTTTTGCAAAAGAGCTATCTCTCTTTTTGCTGTTATCTTTTATTTTGCTTTTTATTTTGTTTTTCTGAGAAACCGTGTGATATTTAAGCTTGTATTTATTTTACTTAATGTGGTAGTCTCAAGGAGCATCCATTTTCCTATAGATGACTCGTTTATCCTTCTTTATAGCAGAGTAGTACTCCACTGAGTGTAAGTACCACTTTTCTTTATTCATCCATTGTTGGACATACAGACTACTGCCAAAATTTAACTTATGAATTGTGCTGCTATAAAATGAATATGCATTGATCACTGTAGTATGATTTCTTTAACCTTTGGGGAAAGATACCTAGAAGGGGAATAACTGGGTAAAATGGAATTTCTAGTTTTAGGTGTTTTTTTTGTTGTTGTTGTTGTTGTTGTTGTTGTTGTTTTGAGACAGGGTCTCACTATGTAGTTGAGACTGACCTGGAACTCACTGTGTAGCCCAGGCTGGTCTCGAACTCAGCGATCCTCCTGCCTCAGCCTCCTGAGTGCTGGGATTACAGGTGTGAGTCACCACGCCCGGCTTCTAGTTTTAGTTTTTTGAGGGCTCTCCATGCTGATTTGCATTATGGTTGTACTAGCCTTCTATCTGAGGAATAAATAGATAGCAAAATGTTTTCCAATTCTGGAGGTTGTCTCTTCAGTCTGTTGGTTGTGTGCTTTGCTGCATAGAAGCTTTTTAATTTTCTGTGATTCCATTTGTTGATTCTTGGTGTGAAGATCTTTTATGCAATTGGAGTTCTGTTCAGAAAGTCTTTGCCTTTACCTATGTCTTCAAGAGCTTTACCTATTTTACCTTCCAGCAGATTGTTTCAACAATCAAATAAGTATTAAGAAAGGCAGTGATGGAGGAATTAAGGAGCCAAAAACATGAGAAACATACAGAAACCAAGTAGTTAAATGATAGGAGTAAATTCTTCATATTCTTTTTCTAACTTTATGGATTAAGTTCTGTTAAAGACAGAGATTGTCACTTTGGATTTTTTTTTTAATGACCTATATGCTACCTACAAGAAATTCACTTTTTTGTTTGTTTGTTTTTTGAGACAGGGTCCCACTATGTAGTTGAGACTGACCTGGAACTCACTATGTAGCCCAGGCTGGTCTCGAACTCACAGCAATCCTCCTGCCTCAGCCTCCCGAGTTCTGGGATTACAGGTGTGCACCACCATGCCTGGCCAAGAAATTGACTTTGAATATAAAGATGCAAAGAGATTTAAAGTAAAAGGATAGAAAAAGATATGCTGTGCGCACATAGTAACCAAAAGACACTGAGGTGGTTATATTGTCATCAGACAAAATAGACTTTTAAGAAAGGCTAAAAAAATGAGGAAGGATATTATATATTGATAAAAAGGCTTAGTACAAGAGGATAGAATAGTTACTGGCATTTATATATCTAACAGAGAACTAAAATATATGAAGCAAAAATTAACAGAATTAAAGGGAGAAGTAGACAGAAATATTTGGAGACTTTAATACCCTGCTTTTAATAATGGATATCAAAAATATAAGCTCAGCCAGGCAAAGAGGCACACATCTGTAATCCCAGCACTTGGGAGGCTGAAGCAGGTGGAGAGCTTTTAACACCAGCCTGGGATACATAGTGCAAGACCAGCCTGAACTACATAGTAAGAAACTGTTTCAAATAAATAAAAAAAAAGAACTTCAACAAGGAATTAGAGGACTTGAAAAACACTACAATCTGTTTATACCTAACAGACATAAAAGGGATCAACGACCTAAGCAAAAAGGGCAAAAACTAAAATAAAAAAATACAGGTGGAAACCTTCCAGATCTTGGAGTAGGCAATGATTTCTTAAGTCTGATAGCAAAAGCATAAGCAACAGAAGAAATAATAAGTTGGACTGCATCAAAATTTTTGTATCAGGGCCAGGGATTTAGCTCAGTGGTTCTGCTGCCTGCCTTGCAAGAGCAAGGACCTGAGTTCGATCCCCGGTACCAAAAAAAAAAAAAATTTTTTTTTTTTTTAT
>NW_022900934.1:18408896-18451744 GCF_012274545.1 Fukomys damarensis
CAAAAAAAAAAAAAAAATTTTTTTTTTTTTATATCAAAGAACACTTTAAAGAGAGTGAAAAGACTAGCAACAGAATAAGAAAAATATCTGAAAGTCATATATTTAATGAGACTGTCAAAATATATATAGAAGTTTTGCAACTCAACAAACAAAAATGATTAAATGCTTTTATGTTATTTCTCTAAGATATATAAATGGCCAATAAGCATGTGACAAGATGATCAACATCTTTAGCCATTAGGGAAATGTAGGTCAAAACCACAATGAGAGCCAGGTGTGGTAGTGCACAGCTATAATTTCAGCACTCAGAGCGGAGGGAAGAGGATCTCTGTATTTGAGGCCAGCTTGGGCTACATGGTGAGTTCAAGACTGGCCTGGAATACATAGCAAGACCCTGTCTAAAAAAAGTTAAAAATAAAAATAAATCCACAGTGAGACTCAAGTTCACACTTAGGACAGCTATCACACGTATATGTGCACACACAAAATAACATGCTCTGGTAAGAAATTTGATTGCTTGTTGCAGTGTAAAACTTTTGGAGGCAATTTGGCAGTTCTTCATGAAATTGAATTATTTAATCTGGTGATTTGATTCTTAGGTATATAACCAAAAGGGTTGGAAAGAAAAATTCAAATATTTATACACCAGTCTTTACAGAAGCATTCTTCACAAGATCCAAAAGTTTTCCTAGTGTCCACTGAAAGATGAATAAGCAAAATGCATGGTGTATACAGACAGGGAATATTATTTAGTCATAAATGGAATGAAATTCAGATGCATTCTACAAAAATGGGCCCTAAAAACATTGAGCTAAGTGAAACAAGCCAGACATAAAAGAGAAATACTGTATGACTGCGTGTATATGAAGTGTCTAGAATAGACAAATTTATGGAGACAGAAAGCAGAATACAGGATACAAAGGCCTAGAAAGAAGAAATGATTGAGCGTTGCTGTTTAATAGGTACATCATTTTGATTTAGGATGACGAAGTAGCTTTACAACATGGTGAAGGTACTTAATACAATGAATGGGTCTGACTCATAAGCACTGACTCCCTTCAGTTACTAAAAGCAACAAAAAGTGAAATGTGGTGTCCACTGTGGGACATGGCAGGAGCAGCAGGGTGGCCATGCCTTTGTGGCCTCATCTTTTGAGGTGTGTCTGATTATCCACATCTGGTTGCTTACATTTCTCAGCCAGCCTGGATGTTAGGGCCTTATCTGTATGCATCCTCTCTGATCAGCCTTACTGAATTTTTAGGCTTACAAGTTATAAATGAAGACTTTGTAGAACTAGACCCAGCTGCTGTGATGTTAATGTGATGTGTTCCAGGAAACCAGGAGGGTGAAGCCAGCACTCTGCAGCCTGGAGTACTGTTCAAACAAGGGGTTGTGGGCCTGAGGAGGCTGGGCTGCTGCGTCCCCGGCTAGGTCTGGAATTTGGCAGGGGCCGTGGAGAGTCCAAAGGCCTTGCCTGACTTATCCAGTGTCCGGTCCTGAGCCACACACTCTTTCCCACCTTCCCTCAGGCTGGAGATGGAGTGGCTGATAGGAAGGCCCTGCTCATGGGATTAAGAAATCCCTAAAGCCAGTGAGGACACCCTGCCATAGTGAGGACCAGGGCCATAGGGATATACAAGCTGCAGCTGCCACACAGTGACAGGAATGTGTTTTCTCCCTAGAAACAGAGTGAATTTGATCCAACTGCTATGAAGGACCGACCAGTCTGGGATGCTGCCTGCCATGTGGAAGAGCCAAATCCACCTCTCTACTGCCACATGTTGTTTCCGTGGCCAGTGCTGGGCACCCAGAAGAGCCTCCAGAAGTCTCACTGAGAGCCTGGAGCCCAATGCTGCCATCTTCATCCTGGGCCTGCCACCACCAAGCAAGTGGCAAGCAGGGGTCATCATCAGTCCTTCCCCCACAGTGTAGGACTTTTCCTTTGCCTACTAAGGATAAAAATAGTCCAGATTTCATATTTGTAGACACAGGATCAAGTTTTTAACATACATATCTGCCTATATACATTTAATAAAACAGGTTACAAACACTTTCACTATATAAAAACTTTGGTTAGCAAAGGAGTATACTGTTCACATCATCTCTGAAAATGCTGCGTGTCTGTTCTCTGGAGAGTGCTGGGCCATGAGTTCCCTCACCTTCCACAGGCAGGCAGGTGTTAAAGGCACACTTAGGACTGTGTCCAGGCCCCTGGACCTCCACCTCATCTTCCTGCAAGCAGCAGTATTTTGAAGAGAACTCTGCCTCCTTAAGCAGTAACCAGCCACGTTTCATGCCCAGCTTGCCTTGCCTCGTGGGCTGATCAGTTCAGAAAATGGCCCAGCTGAGATTAGTGTTGGACGCTCACCACTCTTCAGTTGTTACTGTAATTCTGGGGGTTACTGTAATTTCATGGGAGTCTGAATCATGGACCATAACTTTTTGGTTTTTAGATTAAGGAAACATTTGTTGTTAAGCCTAATATACTGACCTGTGTACCCACTTTACTTTCCCCCTTTAATCCAGAGACTTAGAGTGAGAGGAAATGGAAAAGGCAGAGAGGTGGGGCAGAAGTGGAAGGTATACCCACATCCTCTAGCCCTGGACACAGCTCGGAGACCTTTCTCCCCATGCACAGCAAAGCCTCCTGCTGGTTGGGAGGGGAGAACACTGGCTCAGCAGTGAGTGAGGGCTGAAGGGATTCAGGGACTGTTTACAATTATCAGAGCTGGTAATTTTGAGCACAAAGACCTGCAAGTAGGTAGTTCCTGGCAGAATATCCAGGTTGACCCAGCTGCACACCAGGGCCTGGCCAGTTGCTGGGTGTATGCCTCAGCGTTGCTCGACATCACTGGTCCTTGTGAGGATGTTTTAAAATTCTGTACTTATATTGTTAAACTGGGAATCAAGAACTCTTTTATGTCATGTCTTTCTTTGAATTGAGAAAAACTATAGGAAAAGGTGCCTTTGAAATGACAGAAAATGTGCTTGTAGTTGTACTAAATGTAATGCCCCTATTTCCCCAGCACTGGCCACTCTGAGAGCAGTTGGGGTGGGGTGGGGCTCGCTAAGGACCTCCTTACCTTTGCATCACCGCTTAGAAACATCTTGCTTCCCAAAGCACCAGGCACAGGTACTAGGACCTCATGGGCTCACTCCCAGACCTGGGAGAGAGTGGAGCACCAGAAGGCCCAGAGTAGGACAAGGGCTTTGGGCAAGAAAGCTGGTATGTTCTAGGCCTTCCTCCTTCCCCTACCAGAGAACTGGAATAGCCAAGGCACCCTGCTGACTTGGCTTCAAGGACAAGCATGGTGGCTGCACCTTTTGTTTTCCAGGAGAGGGCTTTCTCTGAAGAGCAAAGCCTTTGAACCATTGTTCTTCTAAAGTCTCTTTTCTTGCCCTCCATGTCCCAATAGGGGCCACTTCTTATTTGTCTCAAATTGGAGACTTGTGAGTACTTGGCAAGTTTTGCAGCTTATTTTTGTATTCTTTGCATTTGGGAATTGAGTCTATTTGGTTCTAAAAGCCTTTGAGGAGTTGCTAAGAATGAAGAGTGAGTGCCTTCCTTCAGAGAACAGATACCTGGAATTTTTCCTTTAGTGTTTATGTATGTGCAGTTTAATTTATATTATCTATCTACTTATATATACAGTAAAGATACTCATTTGATAATTTGCTTGTAAAATGTACACGTGATGTGTATGTACCCTTGAGGAACTTCCTGGCATGTGGGTTTTGGGGGAAGTGGCCTGTGTGACAGGGAATGCTGGTGCCTTGGCCAACTGCTGTGGGGGCCTAGCACAAAGCCAAGAGTCTGAGAAGCTGGCCAGTACATCGCCCCGAGATTCTTGCTAGTGTCACCTCCAGAGCTCTATATGCAGTGTCCAAATGGTAGGGTCTATTGAGAGGGTCCTCTTGGTTATGTATTGAACTTTAATCTACAACCCAGAGCAAAGCAGAAAAAATAAGTCACATGGTGACAAGTTCATACATGACAGAGAGTGCCCCGGCCTCGGGTACCAGGTTATGTTTTAGATGGAAGTTACAATGACATGAGTCCCAGCATGTTTTTCACAGATGTCACCACCACAAATGGCAAGATGGCCCAGATAAGTCTAGCAGACTGGACAGACTCTGCTTCCTCTTGCGCTCTTAGATGGAAGTGAGAAAGCGTGGTTTGAACTGGGAAGAATAAGAAAATCAAAGGTGACACTGAAGGAGGCCATCACTGAGTAGGGACTCAGGGCTTCGAGTGCAAGCCCTGAATGCAGTGTGCCCGGTGTCAGAAGCACACTGACAGTGGCAGTAGGGGCTATGAGATGCCAGCAGCCAGGTCTGTGGCTCATCTTAGGATGCACTGCTAAAGGGTTAAATATAGGTGCTGTCAAGAAAAAGCCTGTATCAATAAGGTGACGAGTATTTTCCCTTTTTTCTGTATGCCCTTGGACGGACTTAATGTTTCTTGTTGCCTATTGTACCTGTTTTGTTTTTTTACATGAGATTATATATCCAATTCTAACAGGTGAAGCCAGATTACTTTTTTTTTTGAGACAAGGTCTTGCTATGTAGTTCAGACTGGCCTTGACCTTATGGTGATCTTCCTGCCTCAGCCAGATGACATTCTGATAAAGAAAATTTGAATTGGTGATACATAAACTTTGCATGTTTTGGTTGTTTTCATTTTTGACTGTAGAGAACCTTTTCTATTTTGGGAGGAGGAAAATCATTTTCAAGGCTTGGGTTCCTGAAAAAGAATGCCCTAGCTTGATAGCTCACCAGCACCTTGAGATTTAGTAGGCTTTGAGCTTTCTCGACAGTGACAGGCAGCTGTTTAGGTGGACCAAAGCCCCACGCCTTGCTCTCTGGGAGGAAGGAGAGTTGGGCAGAGGTGCTGGGTTGTTCCTTTTGGGCTTCCACCTGCTCCGTACCTTACTCCCACAGGGGAGCTCCAGTGTGCTCTCCAGGCTGCAATGTGGTTCCTGGGGGCTTTATCCTTTATCTTGCTCAGTCCTGTGCTTCTTCCCCTTGTTTCTAGGACATCTGTCCCAAAGCTGCCTTCCATGGAGAATGGGAGGCAGCCTTTCTGGCTGGGTGCTGATGTTTCTGTGCACATCCTCTCCCTCTGCTGCCTACTTACATACTGTTCCTGTGTTGGACCCTGCTACTTTTGTCTTCCTAGTCTGTGTGGACTAAAATCCTCAGGTTGAAGCAGCTCTTGTCAGTTCAAACATCACAGTCAAAGGGGATAAAGGCACTTTACAGGAGAGAGGAGAACCCAAGAAGAACTTTACTTTAAAAGTTGCAGCTTAGGCTTTACCTACCAACCCCTTTCCCTCACTTTCTTTGCTGTTTACCCTGGGAAGTTTATTGGGTTTAAACTTAAATTTTTCATGCATCACATCATTTATAAGGCTGTTGCATGCTGAAGTGGAAAGGCCATGGTGTCGACACATGGGGTCAGCACAGCCAACACATCTTGACCAAAGCCAGCAGCCTGCCTAGGTCAGGACCTGGTTCTCCTGATCCCAGATGTGGAGACACCTCTGCAAGGTCTCTTGAACCCGCTTCTCTTTTCTCTGAGAACAGCCTCTCCCACCCTCCCTTTCAGACCTCAGGGGGCTATCTTCATATGCACGGAGAGCATGGAGTCTCTGAAGGGCTCTGCAATAGAGCCAGCAGGCAGTGGTGGAGCTCAAGCCTTTCTCTTCAAGTCCCCTTCCTAAGCAAAGCTTCAAACCAAGGTATGTACTGTGAGACTTCTTGTGGCCGATAAGCAGATGGGTCACACCGAACCATGAAACCCCAGAGCTGACAAGGCCATGGGGACCTTGTGAATAGAATGACTTTTGTGTCTGAGTGATGAGATGGAAGTGGCATTTGTGGTGCTGCCTGGCTTACTACCCAGCCCAACTTGATGTCCAGATGGAGCTGACAGACCTGATTGAATCCATTTCTGCGGGAGCCTGTGTTCCCAGTGGGCTGCCACCCTGTTTGGAGGAGGGGAGCAGCTAACCGTGCCTTCTGAGCTGACCCTGCATTTGTACTTGGTTAAGTGAAAGGAGCTTATTTGTTTAGAGCATGTGGCTCTAGAAAGGACAGAAAGCCCACTTTTGAGTCTTCTGTCTTGAATTCACTTAGTTTGTAATAGCCAGCCATTCTGTCCTGCCTGCAAACCTGATTTCTTCGAAAAGGACTTAGTTCTTCATTAGACTGGAACAATAACAGAAGAGTTTTTAGTTCAGGGTCTGCCCTTAAGTCTGGGGCAAGGACAGGAACCTACAGGCTGGGGATGAGACTAAGCTGACCCTGACTGTCACATGGACAAGGGCAGGGGGCAAATGCCTGCTTCCTTGGTTTTAAAAAATTATCTTTTGGTACACAGGACTTCAAGGAGTTAGAGAATGCATTAACTTTTGTCTCTGTCCTCCTTTGCCTGAGACTGGTCCTTGATGCTCCCCGGAGCCAAGGAAGGTGCAGAGAACCACCATTCTGGCTGGCATCTTTCTGCTGTCCATTGGGGTGGGCAGGGAGGTGGCAAACCAGGACATCTGCAGGTCCTGTGTGCATACCTATTTGTGCCTGTCTGTGGGGGGGTGTACGCATGTCTCGTACACACAGATGGGCAGCTGTGTTAATTGCGTCTTTTGGTTAATGCTTTTTAACTTATGTTCCCTTCCACGATAAATGGGGTGATTCAGAATTAGTGACCTAGAGTCTAAGATAAAGTATCCAAGATAAAGGTTGCTCAGTCACTAAGTATAGAAGACTCCATGTGCTCAGTCCTTCCCAAGTGTCAACCCCAGAACAGAAATACTGTGAAGAGGGTAAGAATCAATCAACATGGTACCTGTGATCCCATAATTTGTATTTAACACATTTCCACCAGCTTGAACCACTGGAGGTTCATGCGTGGTTGTCCCACTAGGTGTCTTATACTACCCAATGAGACTGCCGTGCCATCCAATGAGAGTCATGCTCATATCACCAGTGGTTCAGAGCTGCCCATCAGCAAGACATGAATTATGGCCTTGTTGTGAATGTGTTAGAAATCTTGCCACTTGTCCATGATTCCTGCCCGTACAACTCTCATTCTTGCAGTCTGCTTGATTGGAACCCATGTGAGATTGTTGGCTACAGCAGAGCAGTAGCTCCCCTCCTCAGTGGGTTACCAGCCTGACAAGTCAGATCTTGTGAATTTGGAAAAGGGCCAGGAAGCAGCGATCACCCGTGTAAGCGCCAAATTATGTTTGAGAAGCTGCTATGTTCAGCAGTGTCAGACGGGCCAGACTAGCCATAATTATTAAAAAGAAAAACATGCCAACTTTCCTCTCCCTTGCTGACCATTGTGCATTGAGTTTTACTGACATACCTTTTGGGGGTAAGTTAGGGAGGTTGCCAAAGGCCTGCAGATTACTTTCTGACAAAGTCCCAATTCCTAGTCCATAAGCACCAGTCTGTTCTGATCTTTAATGCAAACCCCTTTGTTTCCTGTGGGCCAGACTGCTAAGAATTGAAAGGGGTGAAATGGTGTGAGCAGTCTGCTTCTGGTGCACTTCCTGTCTGAGGACAGATGAAGAAGTGACCATCTTGGTGCTAAGTGAAGGCCAACTGTCCTATAAGAGGCAAACTGAAACTTTAGCCAAACTGTGTAAGAGGATCCCACCTCCTATCGTGACCAAGTGTGAGACCAAACTCAGAAAATGGTATATGCTTGTCATTTAGGCCAGGTGGAATAAGAATTCTTTGCCCAGAGTGAATGTTTAACAGAAAGATGGAGCTTTCCTTTGGTATGGACTGTGGTTATGCTGAGGTGGGAGTTGGAGACGAGAGCTGTAAGCGTTGGCCTCTTTGGGTCAAGTCTCCAGGCCTCACAAGGTCCCCTGTGGGGATGCTGCTATTTCTAAGATGCAAATTGCACACTTCCTAGATTTTGTATCTGTGGATTTGAATAAGGGAGGGAAAAAGGGACAAGTGCTTGTACAGTCTGAAATGGACCTCAATGGTACTTCAAATCTTTTGATTGTTCCTAAATAAAAATGTACATACATTTCACTTCTGCACTCATTTTCTAGGGGGTCTCAGACAAAAGGTTAAAAAATGTTTCTTGGGGATCTGTTGATCTATCCTGTGGGCAAAATGCCCATAAATTCTGACGGCCAAGTGAGGGAATCTCCTTCCACTCACTGTTTCCAGATTGCTGAGCTCACTGGAGTAGCTTCTGTGACAAAGCAGTACAATAATTTGGAAACTGTACGGGAGAGACAAAGGCAAACTGTCAGACCTGGAGCTCAGGCATCCAGTGAGAGGATACTGGCAAGGTTTTTTTCTTTTTCTATTCCTGTGAGATGAGTTGGCAGCAGACTTGTCATTTGTTAAGAAGGGGTTGGCACAAGGACCAGGGGCCTTCTGGACAACCACAGCTAATACCACAACTTCTAAGAGTCAAAGCAACTGGATTGTTAAGGTGGCCTTAAGAACCTGTGGTACAAGAAAGGGATCCCTGAAATAAAACGACCTGGGGTAGACACACATCCAGTTAATGGTTCTGATAGCATCTACATACCAGGCAGGGCCTGTTCTTGTCAGGGCTTTTCCAGAGGCCAGCTCAGGACCTGGGAAGCAGTTATTGATGCCAAAGAGCTGGTCCTTGGGAGTTAGACCAAACTGGTGTGAAACAATGGAGCTTACCCGCTGAGCCCCATGGTGTGCAAACTCAGACACTACCTCACTTTGGACGTACTTGGGTGGCATCAGCAGTAGTGCCAATGGGGTGTGAGTGTGTGTGTAACTTCCAGGTGGAAAACTGAATGCTTACATTTGACTCCCTGGGCATAAGTAGCCTGGGGATTATCAAGAGATGACCTAGGGAGAAGAGAAATGTCAGTAAGACAGTGCCTGGTTCGTTTAAGATGTGTAGGTATGACCTTGTTTTGTTCAGAGCTAGTTTGCTGGGACAACCTGGTACCGTTTTGTTCCCTTCAACAGCACCAATATGATGAGATGGGCAAGCTGAAAGACAAGTGAGTTTCTAGCCCCAGGCCCAGCTGTCACGTAAAGTTTAAGATGTGCCTAGTCAGGAGGCCCTTCCCTTTTTTGCTGTGGCCAGGTATTTGTTGAGTTTCCTTAACTGAGGCCATAGACTGCTCTTGCATTCTTCTCACAGGGCACCTTTCATTCCAGCCCTGGGGCAGTAGGCATAATGTACCTGATCTTGTAGGCACTTGCCTTCTGTGTACAGTCCACTGGGTGACGGCTGGTGAAAGTTAAGTTCTGCCATTTTGACTCATCTACTTGTCCCTAGTCTGCCAGTCACCTAGGAGCAAGTATACTTCTCTTTGCCTAGGCTTTCAGTATCACTGACTTCAACCCCACTTTTGGTTTCCTCCATCAAAGTCTGAGCCCACTTTCTCAGTAACAGGGAGCCTGTGAATAAGACTCATGCAAGAGCCCCGGGTAGTGGTATGTTCAGGTGCTCAAAGATGTTACCAGGACTGAGACTTTGTGGCCGTAACTCAGCAGATGGAAGGCAGTGCTACCCAAGTTGTGTGGGGACAGAGCCTGCGTGCACTGGGTGAGGCAACCCACATCCCTCCTGAGTCAGTCAACACTGCTCAGATCTGGAGGAGTGTCATTTGACACTCACCTTTAAATTGGTTCAACTGAAGGAGACACATTTTCCATTAGGCAGAAGGATCATTTTCAGTGAAAGATGAAGGCAATGTGGCAGAGTCCAAGACAGGTGAGCTTTGGGCCTGGGAAAGTACCTAGGAAAGGTACAGCTATACCTCAGGCCATGTTCCACAAGGACACTTATTCCACAAACAGAGGTATGTACTGGTAAAAAACTGGTCAGCACTGGCAAGCCGCAGACATTGTACAGCCACGCAGACAGCCCCTACCTGAAGGGCCAGCACAGACCTCTCCTTTCCCTGATAAGGAATGCTGGGCCACAAGAATCTGCAGCAGGAAAACAGGGATCCCAACACACCAATAAATTCCCACCCACCAACTCATCTGTGGGGAAAGAACACCCTCTTTTCCACAATGGGGTGGTGAAGCTCCAGGAAGAAAAGTCTCAGGTCTGGAAACTACTGCTCTTTGACACGGGCCAGTCCAACTAGTTCAGCACATGGCACACACTGTTTTATATTCGGTGAATCATTTCTGCTCTACACTAGCAGAGACTGAAAAAAACACCCTTAGGAAGGGTCTAACTGTTCTCAAGGCCTAAGAGTTTGGTTGCAAGTTATACAGACAAAGAGTGGCACATCTTAATGCTCCTTTTTCAAAATGAGAGGTTTTTATACAATGAGGAAGGGGCTCTGGTTGCTTCCTGTTCACCACCAAAGCTGGCTGACCATAAGATCCTGGGCTTGCTCCCAGGCAGGATGCGCTCCATTTAGCCATACCCTTGGAAGACAAGATGGCAGTGGATGGCCTCATACCTCCTGTTACCCCAGAGGAGGGAACATCTGCTTGACCTAAGTGTCCAGAAACTTCACACTGGCTTCTATTGTCCAATGATCACCAGGACAGGCTTTCCGGAGACCCCCCCTAAAACCACACAGGTTAAAGGAAAAAGGACATGAGGATGATTTATTTGGCAGTCAGATCTTAAGAGGGCAGCAGAACTAGCAAATGGCCAACCCTGAGCCCAAGTGTGGGCAGTGGGTTTGCATGTGCTGAATGCTGGCTATGCTATGAGGCACCTTTATGCCCACTGGCCTGAAACACAGCCTCTATCTTTAGAAGAGGGGGCTACCTTCCCAAACTTTCCGTCTCCTTCCCTGCACCCTTCTACCAGCTAGACGGTGCACTGAACTAGCAGCTTCATTCAGCACCTGACTGCCTGGCTCCACCTACCCAAGAGGTAGGCAACTCCTTAATCCCCTTCTCATTCCTATGGGAGAACATACTGATTCTTCACTGCCTTAAAAATAAAGAAACTCACTGGGGCGGGCACTGCCATTTCTTCTCTTCCCAGCCACTCCTCCATGGGACAGTGCCTTGACATTATACACGGAGCCCTCTCGGCACAGCTGGCAGCCATGCTCAAGGCTCTGCTCAGAGGTTTCCCTACGAGGGTGAGGAGCAGGTGGAGTGAATAACTTAGTTAAGATACCACTGAGAAGAAAAATAATACTGCTATTTTTATCATGATCCCCTGTATCTTTCAGGCTGGGTAGTGTTCCCAGCCATGGGCAATGTGCCCTTGTGCTGTGTCCTCCTTGGGCAGGGCTGAGCACTTCTCCACCCAGGGCCTACATCACTCCATTCTGTCTCTGGGGTCAAACTGCCGAGGCATCTACCCTCTCACCCTGCCCAGCTGTGTTTTTAAAGCTATAGGACAATGTAAACTTTGTTTCCCTGGCCCAGCAAGGCTCCTCCTCTTCTTCCACTCTCAGGAATGTGAACTGCTCCTTGAAGCCTCCTACACTGCCAGCTGAGGCAGCCTCTCTCCAAAGGGCTTCAGCCCTGCTCCTGGCCCCACAAGATGGGGGAATCCATCTCCAGAAGTCAGGGCCAGACGTGTGTGCTTAATGCGAGACACGGTACAGTTTCTGCCTTCACCTGGAGTTGGGCCTGGAGGCCCAAAACAGTACATCTCATTAATGGCTTGGTTTTGTCTAGCATACACCACTGGAATCCAGACTCCAGGCTCCGAGACCAGGAAGGCTGCCACAGTAGGCACCTTCTGAAGAACCCAGTTCACGGCATTCCACGAGGCGTGCAGCACCTGCTGTTCTCCATCGAGGCTGGGGCACAACTAGAGGCGGTTGTCTCCATTGACCCGAGTCCTTCTTGGGGTCCTGAGTGGAAGGGAAGAGTGTCCTTATTGGCAGCAAGGCTTTGTAGTCAAACGGAACAGCCCAAAGCCACACAATTAGAGCTTTTCTTACCCAAGAGAAAGAGACACTGGTGAAGCAGGACCTAACCTCACAAAGCTAGTCTTCTTTGCTATAGCGTCCCTCTTCCAAGGTGCACCCTGGCCACCTTCCCTTCCACCTTCCTCACCTTCGTTCTCGAATGTCAAAATGGTCTGCAAGATGCTCCTGGGAAATGCGGAAGTCCTCAAACGGCTGCTGGTAACGGGCTTCAAAGGAGCCTTCCCGAGCCCGGCTATGAAACAGCTGGTTAGAGGCATCTGAGCCCCGCTCCCGGAGGGATGTACCGCCAAAGGGACTGAGGTCTCCGTTCTCCTGCTCAACAAGTGCAAGAGTACAGGGGTCAAGGATATTCTGCACCTTGGGAGGGTGTTGTCCTGCTCTCCACCCACCCCTGCCAGTTACCTTGGCAGGGAAGATGTCAATCTTGATAAGCAATGAGGCCAGCTCCAGGTCTTCGCTGTAGTTGTTCTTCAAAGGCACTGCTCTGTATCCTAGGAAGAGGCAAGCCTGGCCCTCAACCCAGGAGGGCACCAGCAAGGGGCCCACCCTTCCTGGCAGCAAGCTCAGAGGGCACTGTGTCCATGAAGAGTCCTCACCTGTCTTCAGGCCTTTTACTGGAAAAGTGGCCTGAGCCAAGAAGTTCTGGTCACTAAACATGTCTTCCTCATACACCACAAAGCGGAGGAAGGCAAATTCGGGGTTACTGATTTGGAAGTGGAAGGGCTTGGCTGGCCACACAGGGTTCAGTCCATTGTCCACTGTGAAAGCAAAGGCAAAGAGGTCAGACCACCTCTAAGAGGATGGGGTGACTGTGAAGAGAGGATGTCAGCACTGTCAGGAGGAGATGAGAATGGTACAAGGCAAAGCTCATTTACCCACAAACTCTGTCTTCTGCTTAGTGTTGTCATACTCTGCTCCAGCTACCTCAATTTCCACAAAAGGACACACAATGCCACGGCCATTCTTCGGCAGATGCCGGGCCCCCAGCACCTGTAAGGGAAGCTAGGATGAGGCTGGGGTTGTCTTGCTATTCCTGACATTCCCATTGCTCAGGCTCAGGCAGCAAATGTAAGGTGGAGGCAGTGCGCCCTCTGCTGGGCTCTAAGAGGTCTAGAGCAGCTGCTGTCATAACAACTTTAGCCACAAGTTTTATGTGAATTTTGCAATCTATTTCGTGTTAAATCTATGTGTTTCACTATGGACATCATTCATTCATTTGGTACACGGGGATTGAACTCGGGTCCTTGTGCTTGCGAGGCAGGCAGTGGAACCACTGAGCTAAATCCCCAGCCTGACATCTTTTAAATTTCTTCTCCTTGGAAGAACCTCTTCTCCGAAGGAGCAGTTATGTTCATTTGTAGCCCTGCACTCTCATCACAGATGTGCCCAGCTCAGCCCATGCTTCCCTTACTCCTTCAGGACTGCTCACAGCCTCACCCAGCCCGCTTCTCCACAGTACCAAGCTGGGCCTTGTCACAGCTTTCCACTGGGACATGCGGGGGAGTGCAAGGGTTTTTCCAATGGAGGGAGAATTCTGGGAGCTTGAAGGCTGTTGGTCACTCGTGATCAAGCCCAGTTCTTGCTTCACCCTGCGGCAGACCTGTACTTTGTTCACCACCACTTCTAGCTTCTTGCCTATCCTCCACTACCTTAACTCGTACAAGGCAGTGGCTTTCCTAGCTCAGCTGCTTCTACACTGTCACTGGGATGAACATTGCCCCACCTAGCTGATTCTCCACCTCAATGGACAACTTTACGCCTTCCTCAAGCTCAAGAAAGTTCAGCTCTGGAGCTCTCTCTCCCACTCAAGACTCAGACAGTGCTGCTCTGCTGGCTCTGTGCCCTTCCCTATTTATGCTGACCAGCCCCCTAGCTTTGACTCCTGGAACAGTCTCCAGTCTTGGCAAGTTCAGTATAAACATTTCCAAGCTAGAAGTAGCCCTTTTCCCACCCTGAGGCCCACAGATGAGCACGACCCACCTCGATGCAGATGGCGCATGGCTCCAGCCCACGGAGGCTGCTCTTGTCAAAAGGGTCAAAGGCCTCATCTCTCATAGTGCTTGGCTGTAGCACATAGCCACAGTGTCCACCAGCCATGAAGAGGGCCTGATTCATCTGCATAGGCTTGTCTGCAAGAGCCAGGTTACATGCATTCCAGCCCAACTACCCAGGCTCTCCTCCCCCTCCCCACCCTGCCCACAGGGGACCTCCTCACCTGGGGTCTGGAAGTTTAGGGCCACAAGTTGACTGCCACAGATCCACATGGGCAAAGGATCATAATTGGAAGAGTCTAGCCTCTGGCCCTTTGGGTAAATGCGGGAGAGCTGCAGCCGATTATACTGGAGAAACTTCTTGCCTTTGGCCTTGTTCACATATTTCTCAGCCTTGGTTTCCGGGAAGGACGACATGTCCCGGTAGCAGGCACGTTCTGTGCCAATTTCTGGGCCAAACATGAAGAACACTTACAGCGCCTGCTCCCCAAGCAGGGGTGGAGGGAACCAGAACCCTCCTCTTGCACCAGCCACGGAGACTGCCTGGACCACCAGGCCCCACCATTTCCCCAGTAACCATCCCCTGCCACAGCCCTTACTTTCTTCATCGAAGGGAACAGGCCGACAATAGACAACAAGCTCGGAGAGTTCCAGTGCGATCTTCTTCCTCCGTTCCATCATCTTGCCTTCAGTGAGCTGGTGATACACACAAGGCCCTGTAGCCCCAGGCCAGAGCCCTGCCCAGGAGAAGGAAGCCCCTGCCAGCCTTGGGTGCACTCACACAGCAGGTGTTTTGGGACCATTTTCAACCTCCCCTGTACCTTCCAGATCCCATCAGACACTTAATTCCTCTGTCCTCAGCCTCAGCCCAGGATTACTGTTCTCTGTCCCTAAGGGCACCCTTGACTTTCAACCTTCTTATGGGTGAATTCTTACCATCACCCATGTCCCAAATGACCTCTTGGGGACCCAGGGGTTGACCATACCCCACTGATACTTTTTGATTATCCCTAAACTAGCCTCATCACTGGCTAAAACACCGCCTCCTAGTTACCTGAGACTGTTCTAGAGACCTGGCTCAGTTCTGTCTGCGCCTGAGGACAATTCTTACCACCTCAGTTCCCTAATTGCAACATGACCACCTCGTCTGCACGCCCAATCTCAGCACACCCACTCCCATTTCCTCTCCATGGAGCTCCATTTGTTCTCATCTTCTCCATTGAGACTTTCTTCCCTTTCTAGCTAAACCAGGATCTGGTCCTTCAGCCACCTTCTTTATCCTCCCATGGCATATGCCTGACAAAATCCTCAGCACCCCAACCCTTCTCTGCTTCTGTGCCTGGTCTCCAGAGCTGCCAGAGACATGCCCATCAAATGCACTGGCTAAGACTCCAAGCAGGAGTCCCTTACTTGAGAATGCTTTTGTCTGTCCCCAGGCTCAATGGGAAAGGCCTCCCTCCTCCAGAAGGATGGTCTTTCCAACCAACCTTGGGCTCCCCCACCACTTACCAAACCCCAGTCAATCATTTCTCACCCATAGCTGGCTGTTCCAGGCTGTGTGCTGCCCACTGCCAGCCAACTCAGCCACACCACAGCAGTATCCCCAGAACTAAACCCCATAGGCACTTTCCACTTCTTATCATACCTAGCTGCACCTCGGTAGCCCTCAACATGTCAGACAGAGCCTTACTGCTTCCTTGGACCTCCAGCCTCTATGCCTGCCCTTCCTGGGCTCACTTTTCTCACAGGTCTCAGAAATCCACCCATCCTCTCCCTACCCTATAGCACTTCATCCCTCCTATGTGCCTGCACTGTGCCCAGGGCTTCTCTCAGCTCCTGCACATGCATCCAACTGCCTACCAAGCAGACTCACAGAGATGACCCATGGTATTCCAAATTCAACATCTCCGAAGCATACTCTATTGCTGTTTATGTGTCTGTTTCTTCTAGGTCTCTATTTAAGGCAGGAGCCATGGCATGGCCAGCACAGATAGTCGCCCATCCTTTGTTCTGAGGCCTGGTACTGAGAGCTGGAGGCTTGGGCTACCTGAAAGGCCCCCCATGCTGTCCACCCAGGCCCCCACCAACACATTCCAGGCTCTAGGAGGCTCTTACCCTGGCATCTGCAGTCTGAGCCACTTCACGGATCTTTTTCACCCAGTCCTGCAGCTCCTCCTGTGAGTCAGCTGCAACATCCAAGGACCAGTGGGCCACTGATGCCATGCTGATGGAAAAGACGAAGAGCCGGTTGTTCTTCCCCTCTGGACGGATAGCTGGAAGAGTGAGAAGTAAGAGCTGACTCCACACTCTGGACACTTGACTCAAATGAGTTCTGTCTCATCCCACTTCCTCCTTACCACACACCATGAGTAGGGGAAGACTGCTGTACAGGCCCATTTTATGAGTAAGCTGCCACTCAGACACAGGTCACTGCCTGTTGTGAGGGAGCCAGTGTACCAACCCTGCTTCAATGGCTCATGCTTCTTCCTCGGGCCACATCTCCCACCCAACGCCATCTCCAAGCCTGTAATGTACCTGCGGCCCAACCCATTAGGGTTGTGGCTGTCAGCCAGCCATCGGCATCTTTGCTCTCTCCTGAGTTTGACTCACTCCAGTGCTCAGCATTGGGTGAGCATGCAGGGGTCCAAGATGGGGGGTGACAGAGGGAGCCTAGGGTATCAGGGTCATCCAGAGTATGGGTAGAACTGGGAGTGAGGGCAGCCTTTCCTCCCAGAAGCAGGAAGAGCCACAAAAGGAGCTTGATTCTAAGGACCAGTGGGCAAGAGAAAGGGACGGGGGCTCACCAATCTGACAGGCCGGCACATCTAAGACCCCCCGCAGCAAGTCCCCCAAGGGGCTGTTCTCATCCAGGTGCTGTGGGAAGCAAACCCCGTGGGATAGTCATCATGGCTGCTGGGTACGGGAAAAGTTCTTGTGCATGTGACAATACATCTCGTCAGTGTACCTGCAACTAGCTATGGGTTGCATGGGTCTACCAGAGACCACGGGCAGACATGCAGCATGGGACTAGCATTTGTGCACTCAAGCAGGCCTGACCTGTTAGATGGGTACATGCAGAGGAGAACCTGGGGACAGGGAAATCCTACCCCTCTGGACTCACCTCTCTCTCAGGCTCCAGGGCTGCTGGGTTGACCATCTCTTCCACATAGTTCGATGGGAACCACAGCTGTTTCTTCCCGCCATAGTCCCCTCGCCACCTATGGGAGGCACAGGTGCTAACCCCAGCAACTACTCCAAATTCCGAGAAGGGTATCCTTAGCTGGGGCTCCCACATTTAAGCCAGGCCAATGCGGACACTGCAGGTGTATGCAGGGGACAGATCTTCCACAAAGTTTATGGTTGAAGCCCTCTCAGAACCAGCACTACCAGGGCCCTTGACTCCTCACCCACCATATAAGACTCTCTGGCCCCAGGGACCAGGCTCACCAGCCTCCCTCTTGCTTCTCTACATTCTGGATGATGGCACTCTTGGTGAAGGTCAGTTCATCCTCTCTCTGGGCCTTGTAGTCAAAGAGAGCCTTGACGGCACACTGCAGAGGTGAGACATGGGAGTTAAGCACATGGGCCTCCCTGCACTCCTGATGAGGCTCATATCTGTACAAACCACAGGGAGGTGCCCCAGCCAGCAAAAGTCTCACCTCTGCCCTGCAAGCAGCTTGGAGACAGACAGGATGGGGAGGAGGCAGCCCCAGCACAGAGGCTCCTGGCCTTCCAGATAGAGGTATGCAAGCCCCACCTTGGCTAGAGGGTAAACCTCCAGTCTCCTCCCAGGAGTCAGGTAGGAAGGGGGTGTATGCAGTGGCCCCGTACCTCCTCCCTAGGACTCAAGAGTCTTGGGAGGGTAGTGGCTAGGACCCTATCATTCCTCATCTCTGAAGGCCTCACTGGTTGCTGAGGAGAGTGGGTGAGGAATCGGGCACTGTTTCCTGTGACTTAGAAAGAAGGGTGAAAAGCAGAAGATCCTCTCTGACAAATCTCTAAGAGGGAGACGTAGCCAGTATGCCTCCCACCTCTGCCCTGCATCATCCATAGAAGAAATAGGGCTCATATACCCCTAAGGCACAGTCTGCATCACTGCTGACCCCAAGGGACAGAGGCTAGGGAGAGGGTCAGCCCTGAGAGAGCTGTGGTTGTTCAGCAACCACACATCTCTCACAACCTCTTGGGCTTCAGAAAACCACAACCACTACTTCTCCACACAGACCACAGAGGGACCCGAAACACAGAAGTACATGCCCCAAACAGCTGGGGATCCCACCCCCACCCCATCTTCCTGTACTGAGGCTGATCTGTACCTTGAAAGTTGGCATAGGGTTTGCCTCCACATAGAAACCAGGGTTGCGGCCCTCATACAGGGCTCCATAGTCAGGCTCCTGGAAACAGGACACAATGGGATGTATTTATGATTCAGAGCTACGATGAAGAGCAGCTGTTAGCTCCCATGTGCCCCTACCCCAACCTTGTCCCTCCCCATCAGGCTATGCAGTCTGTCCCCTTCACTGACACTGGTCCACTAGGATCCGAACCTTGGGAGGACGGTCTTAAGGGCCTAGCCTCACCCTTGTGCCTCTGCACATTCTCACCCTGAGGCCAACCACATGATTCTAACATCTGTACCTTGCCTCCTGAAGGCCCAAACACCAATTGCTCCTGAGATGCATGCAGCTAGGACTCCCATGAGTGGCTGAGCTTGAAGTCAGGAAGAAGCTCCAACCCCAGTGGACAGCAGGTCTCTGACTACTTATGTCCACCGATGACAAGTCTTAATTCATCTTTCTGAGATGCCTTCTACCCAAGGCTGTTACCCTAGTCCAGGGCGCTTGTCAACCCCTACATCATTCGTCTTTCCTTCTTCCCTCACTACTCTACCTGCTACAGCCCCAAGAAGACATCTGTACAACCATACTTTCCTCATCGGGGACAATCTGGTACATGTGCACCGTTTTCCCTGCCTAGGTTCCAGGACTCTTCACACTGCTCCTTGGCTCACAGGGACTCTTATGCTTGAATGTCTATCTCCAATCTTGCAGAGACACTCAAACGTTACTCACTCTATGACATCCTATTCTATTCATTTTGTGGCCCTCAATGAGTCTCTGGGACACTCCAGGGAGTGCCAGAAATACCCCAGGACTTGCTGTCACACACAGCAGGTTACTCAGTGACCATTACATCTAGTGCTCTCTCTAGACTACCCTCCGTGCACCCCACACCCCCCAGCCTCCTCACAGCTGTGCCAATCTTCTCCAATGCCTCCTCGTTAATGGGGTAGCGCAGCTTCATTTTCCGGTACAACGGGTGCTTCTCATAGTAGCTAATGAGGTCGACAAGGCTGTCAAACTCTGAGTTCCCCAGCATCACAGTCTGGCCCTCCTGCTGGACACGGCAATGCTTGATCTTGCCCTCAGCCCTTCATAAGAACAGGACAGTCACAACTGGGATCAGGAGAGCACAGACCTGGTGAAGCCCTACACCCCTCCAACACCTGGGGGCTGAACCCTCACCGAAAGGAGATGGCATATGAGTTGGGCTCATTCCGTTTCCGCACCAGGAAGGCCCCATCTCGGGGTACACGCATTAGCATGTGCTCGGCCTGTGCTCTGGTCAGGCTTGCATGGTACCACCTGAGGAAAGGCACAGTTAGGCCCCGGCCAGCACCACCTGTGACCCTGCCTGCCCCCGTCCCTGCACTTACTCTTTGCTCTCATGGGCATTGGTCTGTGGGACAGGCTCTGAGAGGCGCATCTCAAACTCATTGCAGCGCAGGGGCACTTGCTGATAGTGCGTGATAAGGTCATAAAGAGAGTCAAAGACGAGGTTGTCTGTCAAGAAGAACTTGGGAGTCCCAGCATCTTGCCGGGAATGGATCCGGCAGTGCTGGACTTTCCCATTTCGCCTGAAGGAAGAGAGAGGATGGAGGGGAGGATGAGAAACAGGCCAAGGCCTGTTACACCTCAAGCGAGGCATCAAGTTTCTCAAAGGAAGGCCAGTTTCCTAAGGAGCTCAGGTAAGGACAGTCCAGCAGGAGGCCTTCAAACAGGCTGAAGACATGAGTGCACACATGCATGTATGGCAAAGAAATTACGTTCCGTGTAAAAAGCCTGGAACAAAAGGCTCAATATTAACCGTGGTTTAGTCTGGTGGTGTTTCAGTAAGTACACACACTGAGCACACACGACACACTGGAGTGGTTACCAGAAGGACAGCGTGTAGTCACCCACGAAGGTCTCACTCTCTCGCACTAGGAAGGAGCCATCAGGGGCACCGGTCTCAATGCAGTACTCAGTGAGCAGGCGCTCAGCGATATGCCGTCCATCTCGTCCTGCCCCAAGCTTCCCGTGGAACCATTTCTCATTGGAGTGCAACTCTGTGCTGCCACTGACCTGTTATGAAGGACAACAGTAAAAATATCCAGGGACACTGCCCCCATCCCTGACACTGCCCAGCCCTGACCCAACTCACCTCCTTGGGTTCCTCCTCATCCTCATTGCCCTGGTCACTGCTAGTTTCCTCAGAGTAGTAGATCTTGCTGCTGGTCAGAACAAAGTAGTGGGGATACCATTCCTGGAACAGACCAAAGGAAGGCTATGAACCAGAGACTCTCATCACTTTGTCCCACCATGCCCAGCCTAGCCTGGGCCTCACGTGATTAACAGGGTCCTCCAGGTAAAGGATGCCATTCTTGATGGAGTTGCTGATGTCATTCTCAGAGTACATCACAGATGTGGGCACCTCCTCATAGGCACTGCCCTCAGCCAGCTTCTTATGCTGTAACAGATTAACATGCCGGGTTATGGCAATGCTTGCTACAGTCCTAGCCCCAATCTCCACACCCAGTACTAGAAGCCCTGGACTGGGAAAGGTGCTGAGAAGTGGGTTCCTCCCACCATATTCCACCCCACCTTGATCAGGATCTTCTTCTTAAGCTGACTGGGTGAGGGGAGCCCATCAGCGGCAATGTCCACAGGCTTGGTGAGGAGTGTGTCCCCAAGCACCTTCTTGAAGTACTGGGCCATGTTCCTCTGCTGGGCAATGCTGCAATGGTCCTCTATGGACAAGATGACTGGGTACCTGTGGGGCAGGTAAGTGCAATGACACAGACCCTGTAATGCTATGGGGCCAAGGCTCAGTCCAAACAGCCCCTCACAGAGCAAGGAACCCGGGGGCCAAAGGCCTGCAGGCACCTTGTGCAGGGCAGTTCTCTCAGAGGCAGCCATAGCTACTATTCCACAGCAGGAGGCTATGGAGGGCGTGAGAACCAAGGGTTAGCAAGAACTGCAGAAGGAAGCCTGAGTTGGCCCAGTTGTGGAGGGTGCTCAGCAGTGCAAGAGACTCCACACTAGAAAGATCAGAAGAGATGAAAAGCAGCCCCCAAATGTAGCTACTTGGGGTCAGAGAGATCAGTGGTGGGTAACAGGAACTAAGGAATGGGTTACAAAAAACAAAAACAAAAAACAAAAAACAGACAATTCTTTGGGCTGCTAAGGAAAAGGAGGTGGTAGGACATTGGCCTAATGAGACCAAAGTTAAGGAAACAGTTTTTGAGGATGAGATGAGCATGAGTGCATTCAGAAAAGGGCTCATAAAGAGGGGCAAATATGCAGGAAAAAGAATTTCAGAAACAGTGGCTCAGCAAGAAGCAGGGAAGAGGTGAGGCCAAAAGGAAGGATAGATATGAAGGCAGGGGGAGTGAAGGCAGAGCATGTGAATGACAGAGCTGGAACCAAGTTTACCCCTGAGTCTTCCACCCCCGACTCACTCTGAGGCCACAAAGGCATGCTCCTTGATGGTGTGAAGGACATCTGAGAACTTGATCTTGGTGGTGAGGGTGTGCCCATGATAAATGACTGGCATCCCATCTGGACCATCCCAGCAGTCCACTAGGAAGCAACATCATTATGGTCATGCGAGCAGGCCTCCCGCTTTCCCTCCCCAGCCCCTGACCCCCACGCACACTCAATGCAGCGACAGCCCATCCGTAGACAACGAGCATAGGCTTCCAGGGAAGACTCGCTGGAGAACTGGTCCCCAGTCAGGTACCTGAATAGGCAAGGAGAAGCAGGCATGGTCTGGTGGTCCCTCCTCCCTCCCAACAAGAGGCTGAGAGGGGCTGAGAAAGCCACACTCACGTGTTGTGTGAGGAGGAGATCCAGTAGTGGGAGAGAGGATTGTTCATAGTGTCCGGGCACACTGCATCCAACTGGGAGTTCCACACACTGTTCTCTTTGGAGAAGAGGAAGGTGACGAACTGTCCAGGAACAAATGCGGAAGGACAAGAAGTAAGCCCTGGCTGCAGCCCACAATGGGAGACGGGAGTAGAAGAAAGTATTCTGTCTCCACTGGGCTAGGCAAGGTGGACAGTAGGTAGGAACAAGATGGCATCTCTAAGGAGAACCCAGTTCCTGAGCCCAGGTAAAGTCTGGTCACTCCATCTACTGTCTTGAACAGAAGGGGTAAAAGGTGGGGCTCACCTCATCCAGGAAGAAGTATGGCTCCTCAATCTCTCTCAAGGGGTCTCGAAGGAAGCTGAGCATGAACTCTTGTACCTGGAGCCGGTCAACAGCCCACAGCTCCTGATGAGTGAGGAAGGAGATATGGAAAAGGCCTCTAGTCAGCGTTGTCCAACTTCTCAGCCTGAGACCCTAGCCAAAGCCCAGCCCAGCCCAGCCCAGCCCAGCCATACCCCTTGGTACTCAAGGAGGAACTGCTGGAACTCAGGAAGAGACACTCGACAGAGATCTGGCCGCTCCCCAGACCTGCTGTGAGAGAAGGTAAGTGCCTGGCAGCCAGCTGGCTAGCATGGTTGATAGACAAATGGGGCCCTTTAAAAGCAGAACCCAGCTCCTGGCCAGCATGGCTGCCCAAAATGGTCCACCATGATTCACCCCTCCCACTGCTTCTGACCTAGAGCAGGAACCACCCAGAAGAACCCCATCTCCCTGCTTCAAACCAAACCTCAAGGTGCTGGTGTCCAAGAAGGGGAGGTCCATCTGTAGGAAACAGAACCTGGTCAGGGCAAGAGCCCCGAGAAGCCATGCAGGAAAGGGGCTCTCAGGAAGAGAGGCTAGGGAAGCAGATGAGGGCAGGCAGGCCTCGGGACGGGAGCAGGAACAATAGCACCCAAAAGCTCCCAGGCAGAGGGTGGCAAGGCTGAAGCAAAAAGGGCTGAGGATGGGTTGGAGGAGCAAGGGCAAGGACAGGGGAGGGCAGGTGGCTCATGCACCGTCTTCTGGGCGCTGTACATGAGGCTGCGGTACAGCTGAGCAAACTGCCCATAGGTTATGTCTCCACTGCGCTGTTCCAGGTCCTGCAAGGTAGAAAGCAAAATTGTCTATCAGGCCCTAGGTCAGAGACTTCTGGCCTCCTTTTCAGTAGACATTCCTGAGAGGCATTTACCGTCAGCCGCTCTCGGAGAAAGCGCATGTTTGGGACCCTGTAGTTGACCTGGGACAGCATGTTCTTCAGGTCCTTGGCTGATATACTGAGAAAACAGAGATATCCCAAGTGGTGTCATTTAACTTCTTATGACCTCTGACCTATAAACTGAGACCACCTAGGACTGGACAGAAGTAAATAACCCTGTGTTGGGAACCTGGAGTCCTGAGGGTAAAACCAGATCAGAACCCATGATGTGATCAAGGGAAGTTCCTTCCTTTCTCTGGGCCTCAGTTTCCTTATCTGAGAAAAAAAAAAGCCCATGATACTGGCAAGAAGTGATCAGGCTCAGCAAAGCAGGTCAGACATGGAGGAAAGAAAAGCAACCTCCGGCACCACTCTAACCAGCAGTCCTCCAGCTCTCCTTGGCCTAACAAGGACAGAAGGCAGCGCTCATTCACAACTGTTTGGCACCAGGTTCCCCATCCACTGCCCACTGGAAACCTCAGGACCTGCAGTCCCAAGGATCAGTGGACACTACAAGTCCACATTCTGTCCAGAGGTACAGCACATGACATAGTTTTGCTAGCGTCTCTCATCAGCTTGTCCCAAGGTCCTTTTTTGCAGAAAACTACTGTGCCAAAACTTCCTATCCCACCTAAGGCAGCTTGGTCTCCTGGCTCTCTAGACAGCTGCTCAGGGGACAGATATTGGTCTGGTTGCCTCTATCCACCTGCTGGGCATGAGGCACAGTTCAGCACCTACCGATCCTCACGATTCCGATCTACAGAATAGAACTGCTTCCGGAGCCACCTGGAAAGAGAGAGAAGCTTGAGGGGAGGGCCATTTTTCAGTGAGGGTAAGCCCTGGGGAGGAGGAGAGAGGAGAAGGTGGTATTCAGGCACACAAAGGTGTCCCTAAGTCCCTAGCCCTAACCACATCAAGTGCAGTTGTGTGTACCTCTCAATCTGCAGGGGTGTGGCTGCCTGCATTGTGTCCTCCATCAGCCAAGTTAAGCCCTTGATCCACATGTTCACTTCATCCTCAGATGTGGCTGTAAGCCAAGGATATGAGTTGAAGTGAGGGCACACACCTCCTATTGAGCCAGCGGCTAGCAGGCCTTCCCCTTATGTACCCCCTACGTCTTGTAGGCCCCTGACTCCCACCTTGCAGGCTCAGAGTCTTTAGGCGGAATTCCATTCCATAAAGGATGACGAAGCAGTGTGACTGATCTGGCCGGAAAGCAGGGTCTTCTTGATAGCGATCAAAGTCCCGTGAGGTCTTTCCTGGGCGGATCTCCTTGATTTCACGAATATCAACTAGGAAGGTAGTGAAGAAGGAGCCAAGGTCAGGATGGAGATTTCCAAAGTCGGTACTAAAAGGAAGGCAGCCTGGCTTCCTCACTCATTTCTACATTCTCTCAGGAAGGGACCACAAAGAAAGATACCCCCTTTTCCCTTCCCTAGGAGCAGAGCCCAAACCACTCAGGCATCCTAGGTGATAAAACAAAGTTAAGATGATCTAAGGAGAGACCTTTGCTAAGGACTAAGAGGTGAGATGGGGGTATACAGGGAACAGGGAACTCTGTGGCATCCATTTCCCATCTTTGTTCCTTTGTTGAAAACAAAGCCTAGATACTCTGACCTAGAAAAAGAGCTATGGGCACACAAGGCACACATATCCAACCATACGTCCCAGGAGCATGGCTGAGCAGGTCCAGATGGGCCTGAGAATCCGTGGGAGGAAACAGGTTCAGGCCCAGAGAACTGGCAAATGCCCGAAATGTCCCAAACCCTAAAGATATCTGCACACAAGACTCAGTAAGAGGCCTAGTTCTCCCTAAGGCAGCACTGTCCAAGCACAAAAGCCATCCTAACCCTAGCCCACTGTTTGGCCTGGGACTACTTCCTTATTGTAGCTATCAAGGGCCCTCAGCTGCTTCCCTTGCCCTCGCACAGCAGACTGGGGAACAAAATGCAAACAACCTGCCTTGGCCACTAAATGGATTGAAAATGCAGAGCACCTTTGAGCTAAATGACTCATTAAGTATTTTATCATCTATAAAGCAAAGAGCTTGACTGAGTTTCTCGAGAAGGCAGGGTGGCAGGAACACACACACACAAACACTCACACACAGGCTCTGGGGTGAGACTTGACTAGAATCCTAGGTCCACCTCATGTTAACTATGTGTTCTCAGCAGAGTGATAACCACGCTGTCCCCCATTTCACTTGTGCACAACTAACAAGCAAAAGCATCAGGAGGATGTTCATGACATCAGCACTATACATGGGAGATGGAGGGAGTTTTGTTCTCTGACCAGAGCTTGCTTCAATGCAGACGCTGTGATCTAAGACCTGGAGAGACCCTGACACTCTCTAGCACAAGGAGGACCCTGGCTATAAACTAACACTGTCTGTCCCCTGGGGCTGGATGGGATACCGGACAGAGGGCAGACATGCCAGCCAAGGATGAAAGGTTTAGAGAGGATCAGGTCAAGTGGAAGCTTGGCTTAGCTAACAGGAATGACTGTGAGCTCTCCCTGAGCTTGGGAGCCTTTTAAAATGCTCTGACCCAACATACATACACACACACACACACACACACACACACACAATAAAATAAAATGCTCTTACCCTAGAGTGGCCT
This sequence comes from Fukomys damarensis, assembly GCF_012274545.1. Taxonomy (NCBI): domain Eukaryota; kingdom Metazoa; phylum Chordata; class Mammalia; order Rodentia; family Bathyergidae; genus Fukomys; species Fukomys damarensis. The sequence goes on from NW_022900934.1 coordinate 18,434,820, forward strand.
GAAGACTTGGAGCTCTGCCTGGCCAGCCCCTACCCCAAGAATCTTCCCAGCCCAAAGGGCCCACTAACCTGGCTGCAAGGTCCTAAAGTCCAATCTCTGCTCTATTCCTGTCTTGTCCCTATAGTCACAGTGGGCCCCATCTATTCCACCTGGAACAGTGGCAGGGCTTCTGGCTCTATCCCATGTCTCCTGACACAACAGTACTGGTTCTCCCCACACCCCAGCCCATTCCCTTAGCAAAAGCCCTCTGGCCTGTCTTTGAGCTGAGAGGCCTGAATTTCTTGCTAGTGGCCCAAATCCTAGATCTCAGCAACCACTAGACTTTCCATCCCTCCTCACTTGCCCTGGAGGCACCATTCACTCCCTTACTAAGGCTGCCACTGTCAGCCTAATAAGAACATGCTATCTCTGTGGCCTTCAAGTGTCTTCACCATAGGGGCTTAGAGGTTTACCTCCAAGCTTTGCCTTCCCATCTTCTCTGCTCCATCTAAACTAAGCCAGATCTACACCCAGAACAGCCAGTGCTTTCTGTCCCTACTTCATTCTGGCCTCTGGCCTAGCTTCTTTCTCCCAGGCTCAATTCTCTCTACCAAAGACCCAAATGAGAAGCTCCACCCCACAAATCATTCTCTTGATGCCTCATGCTGCTACATAAATGGATGTTGCTCATGTACCCCAGGCAAAGCACCTACAGTGCTTGCTGAATGAACAAAAAAAAATCCAAACAAACAACAACAAAAAGCAGTCATACAAGTGGAGGAGGAGCAAAGAAAAAGGGATAGAGTAAAAATGAGGCATTATACTCAGATAGAAAAAGGGAAGGGGAAGAATTGGGTCATAAAGGCACAGTCTGAGAACAAAGAGTAGCCAAACATAGAAGGAGGAGCTTTCATCAGGGGGAAATACCCAGATCAGAAACTGCAGAACCACCACAAACTGTGCCTTTTGAAATAGAAACTAGCATGCTCTTCTGGTGCAGAGCTGCCATCATTCCCCTCCTACACCTTACAAAGGTGTGCACACACACAAATGCATACAGACTAGGGCAGGAATGGTCCATAGCAGGGGCTTTCCCTTCCACTGCCCACTGGGAACCAGGTAACTCCACAATGATGTGGCACTACTACTCCTCAGGTAACTGAATACTATTCAGCAGTCCAAGGCCTGCTGCAGGCCACATGCAGCCACCTCCATACTGTCTTTTGCACATATGGAGACAGGGACACACACAAACAGCCAGCCAGCCCCAGGTGAGCTCCAGCCTACCTGCCCTGTGTTCCTAGGCACTGTCCCACAGAAACTAGTCGGAAGGCAGAAAAAGTCCCTGCTTCAGGTCAGGTATCCCAGGCTTCCAAGCTCCCATTGCCTATACCTGGTTCCTCCTCTCTATCCCATGAGAAGATACTAACCAGGCCCTACAAGTCCTTCAAGCCAAATACACGCTTGAAAGGACCTGGCAGCAGTAAGATGCTCTACCAGGGTCTTCAAAGTACATCCTGGACTACCTGTAGCCCACCTCCCTCCTCCTGCCTCCAAGAACAAATACAGCAGGGTCTTTCTTGATAGCCAAGGCTGGTCTCCCAAGAACTGCCAGCATGAGGAGGAGACTCTAGTCAGGCATGGCCTCTGTCCCAGGTGTGGCTGAGCTAGCCAAACCTTGCATGGATCAGAAAGGACAGGAAGACACCCTTCCAGAAGCCAGGAGGAGCCTAAAAGAGAGGACTATTCAGGGAAAAGAGGACCACGTGCAGCTCAGCCTCTTCCCCATGTAGAATAGAGGAATACCGGGGAAAACAGCCAGGGATACTGAGAGGGCCTTGCTATGCAGGAGACAGGGGAGTGAGAAACTCTGAGGACAAGGGAAGGCTCTCATAACCAGGGAGCCACCCCACACGTAGCCAATAACAGAAGCTCCATTCCCAGGTGGACCCAACCCTAGAGCACAGCCTGGCCTGGCTCCTGCAAAATCACTTGTCCCAGGACCAAGGCTCCCCACCCAGGGCTGAGATGGCCTGAGTATGCTGTTCCAAATATGTCTATGGCAGAACAAAACAAGCTTCCTGGAGCAGTGAGGGACCTGTTCTCTTAGATTTAATCCCCCGAAAATGATGGAGAAATAAAGACAGCCCTTTTTTGGGGGGGCTGGAGGTTACTGGGGATTAAACCCAGCAGTGCTCTGCCATTGAGCTCATGCCCACCTTTTTATTTTTTGAGACAGGATCTCACCAAGTCACCCAGGCTCAGCATGAACTTGCAATCTTCCTTGCCTTAGCCTCCCAGACTGCTGGGGCTACAGATGTGCACTACCATACTCTCTAAACCCTTTTTGAGGGGCCTGGAGGAAATAATGGACCACCTACCTGTGGGCCAAGGGCTGGTGTCACATGCCAGCATTGAGGTCTAAGAACCTTTATACAAGCCAGGCAGCCTGCAGCCCAGGTGGAATCCTGGGGCCTCTGCTCTGCTCCCTGCCCTGGTATAGATTTGCCTTTTCCTGCTCCTTTATGAAGTCTGCCCTGACCATCTGCTTCTTGAAACTGTCAGGCCTAGCAAAGAGAGCCACACAGTCAAATTCCAGCTGTGACTCCTTGGCAGTCCCATACTCATTCAGCCTCAGTTTCTCCATTAGGAAACCTGGAATTTCTTTTACCTCACAAAGTTGCTGAGGGCCTTGCTGGGAACCCAGCTGCTTGCCTTTCTGTCTAGTGTTTGACATGGGGCCTACAAAAGACAGCAGGAGAAGAGACAAGTGTGTGCCAAAGCTAGGCCACAAGGAAAAGAATCCAATCAGCCATTTCCTCAGCTCAAAATGAGGTCTCACAGGATGGAGGTGCTGCGTGGGGAAGAATGGGACTTTTGTGGCCTCATGTTCAGATGCACATGTGTGCTTTAAAAGTCAGGTGTTACTTCCTGAGCCTAAAGCACCCCCCAACAATCTGAGGCACATGTATCCCCACCACCACCACCACCACCACCACCACACACACAGTGGGGTACAGTACTGGGAGCCCAACAGGCCTGAAATCACAAAGACCAAGTCTGTACCCATAACTTCAGACTGCTTTGTGTTTTAGTTTTTCTTTTTTTGTGTTGTTTGTTTTTTGAGATAGGGTCTCACTATGTAGTTCAGGATGACCTTGAACTCACTATGTAGCCCAGGGTGGCCCGGAACTAACATTGATCCTCCCGTCTCAACCTCCTGAGGGCCAGCATTACAGATACATGGGGGGGGGGACCGGGGATTGAACCCAGGTCCTTGTACTTGCGGGGCAGGTGGTGGTATCAGCGAGCTAAATCCAGCCCTGAGTTTTGGTTTTTTGACAAAAGGAAACATGATGCCTGGCCAGAACTTGAGGCCAGCTCTTAGGATTAAGGTAAAATGCCATAAAAGTGAATTTATACAATCAAAGCTTGCATGACCAGGCCAGGAACCCTGGAAAGGGCAGTGTCACCTTTTCATCTCCAGGCCTGACCTGAGACCATGCCAGTAAAGGCACTCACTGTTTCCTCATCTGAGGCACAGAACAAATCCAAGCACTCTGGGAGCTATGAAGCTAGACAGCTCTCAAGGCTGAGAACCTGCTTCTGCAGAAGAGGCCCCACCCCTAGGAAAGCACCAATCCACTGGGTGGACAGAGAAGGTGCGGTCAAGGGGTCAAGCTAAGTGGTGGGCAGTCAGGCTGAGGCCTAGTAAAGGGGGAGAGAATAATGCCCATCAAGGGCCCATACACGAGTGCTAGTTCCTTCCAAGAAGGGCTGCATTTCTTTCTGTCTTGGACTCCTGCTCCCTACCCTCTTCCAGATATCAGGCCTAGCCACCAGCTCTCCTCCTCCCCAACACAATGGGATGACTACCATGTCCAGCAGGGATATGCACAGTGACATGAAGCCTAGGCAGAGTTCCAGGACAGCAGGAACCCTAGGGAAGAGAAAGGGACAGTAAAGGTGGAGCATTAACTTTTTTTCAGAATTCCTTAGAGCTCAGCTCCAGGGAGCCAGGTAATCCCTCCCCAAGGGCATAAACATAGCAGAGAAGTGGAGAAGGCCCACCATGTTTCTATACCATGTTTCAACCTCAAAGCCTTAAATTAGACTCAGTCTTCCTGGTTGGAGCCTGAATTCTTCTAATGTTCCCTGCCCTCACAAAAGCCACTTTCTGAATAGCCATGAAGACAGAATATTCCTACGAAGGTCACAGGGTCATGTGGCAAAGGGAAAATGATGTTGGACCGTACCTTCCTTCCCACTTCTGTGCAGGAGCTGCCGCTATACCAGATCAATAGCAGCAAGGGAGGGGCCAGTGCTCCTTTCCCAAGACAGAGGGAACCCTACTCAAACTGTGGAGTCCAGGTTACATCCACAATGGGATTCCCCAAACACCTGAAAACAGCCAAGCCTGACTTGGCAACCGGCCCCTTTCCCACGTGGGTAAACAGGAAGACGCCATTTAGACAGCTGGATAGAGATCTGTGAGAGGCCCCTACAGAGGATCCTAGACAAGTGTGAATTACTGCTCAAGCCACAGCTACACAGTATCCTCAACACATGTATTACCTAAAGTCTAGATTCTACAGGAATCCCCTCTGTAGAGCAACAAGGAGACAGAGGGTCCAAAAGGTTTTGTCACGGTCACACAGTAACTCACAGCTAACTGGGCTCCTCTGTAGTATCCCCAGAGCAGCCACCAGTCCTGACAGGGTATACAAAGAAAAAGAGGGGGAGTTATAACAGTGAGCCTTCATGACACCCAGGCCAGCCAAACCTCTTCCCTAGGATGCTAGTTTATTCTCATTCACTTCAAAGGTGGCAATAGCATGCTTAGGCCCCAAAGGAAGAAGGGGAAGGGAATCCCCTTCTAGAAAACTCAAAGCTGGAGGAGAGCACAACAGTTACCTACTAAGCTTATTTATTAATTCCATCCTCTGATCAAACACTGACTAGACATCTAACTACTTCACATCAGGCCCAGGGTTGGGTCCTGGGGAAATAGATCGATAAGGCATTTTGGTTCTTGCCCAAGAGAAAAAGTCCTGCCTGATACAGGAAACAGATGGGGAAGCAGTTAACTATGAGGTCACACAAAGCATGGCTCAACAGGGAGATGTCTGTAGTGCTGAGTCTTAAAGAGTGCTCTGTGGCTTTCTGGGAGGCAGATCTACAGAGCTTACCTGTGCATGCTGGGCAGAGGGGGTCCCAGAAGCCAATACATCAATATGGAGAGCCTACTGTGTTACACAAACAGCATGTAGAGTGTAGGGGATGAAAGGGGAGGGGAGGTGTGTCTCTAGAGGTTTTGACCACCATAGAAAGGGGAAGGCAGAAGCAGGGAGAAATGGTTTTCCTCTTATTTTGTCCAAGCCCATAGGACTCCCCAGGCAGCCAAGGAATCACCCTCTGGGCCAGGAGTCCTGTGTGCTCTGATCTCTGCCTCCTTGCAGCTGATGCCACCAGGTTCTTTCTAGATAGTCTGTATCTGCTGGCCTCCAACAACCCACCAGAAAGAGGTTAGGAGTCCACCAGGGCCAGGTTTCAGGACTTTCCAGGATCACAAAAGGCTCCAAGAATGTCCCTACAGTATATTCAGGTCACATGGAGATAAGGGTACTGGGTGTAAGTCACTTTTCTTTCATCTTCTTTCCTTACCTCAACCTCCCTCCTACTTGAAACTCTGCCCTTGGTTTCCCCCGCCACCCCACAATTTTACCTTGTTTTCCTTCTGCTTTGTGAGATACATGCCTATCCCATTAAACTACTAGCTTTCTTCAAGGTTCAAACCCAGGTAACTCATCTCCTGGTTTTCTGTCTTCATAGTCAGTGTCAGCCATGCCCAGAGCTTTAATTGTCTCAAATTATATTCACCAAACATTCACCAACTCACCAAACATCTCTAGTCTCTAAAGTTTCAAACCCTACAATCCAAATGTCTACTTCCTACCCTCACTTGTCCATCTCAAAAATACCCTAAAGATAACTCTCAATCCAAACACTGTTACCAAAACCTGGGCCTCCTGCTATGCTCCTTGGTCAGATAACATCATCACCATTCAAATGTGCACAAAATAAAAATTTTTGAATTATTGTTTACATTTTCTTTTTATTCACCAGCCCCTAATTCAATTCTCCAACAAGACCTACTGAGAATCTATGAGAGGCATCATGCCAGATACTGAAGTGCTGTACAGGTATCTCAAGAAGTTGGAAGCCCAGCCAGGTATGGTGATGCACACCTGTAATCCCAGCACTCAGGAAGCTGAGGTAGGAGGATAGTTGAGAGTTCCAGACCAGAATGGGCTACATAGTGAGTTCAGTGTCAGCCTGAACTACAAAGTGAGACCCTGTCTCAAAATACGAAAAAGAATCTTGAAAGTGAGAGGAAGGAACAGATTTGCACATCATGCTTGATGGCTGATGTTAAACAGAACCCTGACACAAAAGCTCTGAGAAGCTGTGAAGCAGAGGATAAGGAAGTTGCCTCTGCTGCCAGGAAGAAAGCAGCATCCTGTCACTCATTTCTTACATATTTATTCTATTTTACAAAGACATTTACACATTTTTAAGAGCTTTATACAAAATTTTAAAAAGAATATTTCATCTCATCCTAACACTGCGAAGCAGGTAGTACAAGTCCCATTTCCCAAGTGAAAAAATTGAACCCAAAGAGGTTAATGAAGTTACCCAAAGGAGCACGTGGTGAGCTGCAGAGCCAACACTACTTGAAAGCCAAGCTGCCTGCACCTTAGGTTTTGCTCTGTTCTGGTTCAGGATCCCAGTGGGGTGGCCAAGCAGGGCCAACATGGACAGTGGGGAGGAGGGAAGGACTCCAGTCTGTGCCACGCATTGCTGCTTTGTGGCATTCATCACAATAGTAAACATATGTGTATCTTAAAGCTATCTTTCTCCACTAGAATGAAAACTCAAGGGCATGAACCCAACACCCAGAAGGAACTTGAGTATTTGCGCAAAGAAAAAATATAAGAATCTCTGCTGCTCGACCTGTTCTTGCTCACTAGATAAATGAGATTCTACCCTCATAGCTCAGAATATATGCAGGCCTTTTTCTGACAACCTATCTCCGAAGCACCCTCACAGAGCAGAAGATATGGCAAGGATTAGGAAGAGAAAGGAAAATCTAGGGTCTCCCTTCCACAAGGGCCCAGGTGCCCAGGGCTGAGGTGGAGAGACAAGTGGAGGGGGCAGAGCAGAGGCCTTCCCCTTGTGGAACTCTTGAGCTCCCGTTGTTTTACCACTAGGCCCTGGATCCCTGCTACCTCATGGGGTGAAGACGGGGCCAGTCTTACCCCAGGTTTACTGTGCCTTACCCCAACACAGTAAACCTCAATGACAAAGGAAGTCATCAAATCCAAGGCCTGCTCACTTGGATACCCTGCCCTGCAGGCCCCATGAGGCTCTCACATTCTTTGAGCTGTGTGATCAGCATCTCCATAGTATCTGGCCACACTCTCTTAGAGCCATGACAGCCTAAGCCGCTCGATCTCCCTATTACTTCCTGGTAGAACAAGGCCCCAGTGAGTGATAGAGTTGTGACAAAACTCACTGCTTCACTATAAAGCCCAATTCAGATGCTTCAAAATCAACTTCCCTGCTGAAAGATGGCTGTCTTGAGATTTCTCCCTGTCCATTTTAATTCCCTAGTTCCACTCTCTGAGAATGCTTCTCACTCCATATCCCTTTAACATACATCCCTGCCTGGAGCTTCATGCTTCAATGCAGGCCATTCTTAGGTAGGGATCATAGTTGCCTCTTCAGAGCAGTCTGACAACCAAGAGTTCCGTTTTCACTAGAGGGAATGCTCTTGTGTCACTGTGGGTCTCAAGAGGCCCTCCACAAAGTTTTTGATAAAATGATACATGCTACCTTTTCCTTTGTGGATATGCTATGAGCTCCCATAATCCCAGCTGGAACTAACAAGCTAACATAGGCATACTGCACTCAGTTACTGTTGTAGGTAGACGAAGTGACTAGAGTGGGAAGAGCAGCACTGTCTCCAAACATCGGGAACATCAGGTGGGACAGGGAGACTATCAGATGAAGAAAGACCATTAACCCCTGCCTCTGTTGACACCCAGCCTGCCAGCTGAGAGAACTGAGCTATACTTCTTTGTCGACTGGCCCCCAAGTAGGCTGCGAAACCTGTGGGACCCGCAGCCAACAAAGGCCCTCCTCCCTTCTTTCCTAGGGTTAGTCATCCTGCGACCTCAGGCCCACACTCTCTGGGCCCGAGGCAGTCACACAATCCCACATAGCTCGAATTTCCCCACCCCTATCTACAAAGCCAAAACCCAGTGTGATCAACACTCTATTCCCACCATAGGTAAGGCCAAACCAAGAACACTGTGATACAGGGGCAGGCATGCCCTCAACAATTACTTTCCTCAGGACACTTCTGCTCAGCCAAATCCCCAAGTGTCCAAAAAAGCAAGAAGCCAACCTCAAAATGAACTGTCCACCTGGGTCAAGGAAGAATCACATTACTTGTCCAGTGGTCAAACTATAGGTGGACTAGCCCCTCACCAGTTCATTGCCAGGGGTCTAGAGCTTCAGTCAGATCTTTACTCAACAGTGGCATGCAGCTAACAGGGGAGGGACCCCATGGAGGAGGACCAGTTGCTATAGAGAGAAGGATGACTCCCATCTGGGCCCCTGGGCTCAGCCTACAGCACTAGACATCACCGTTTCCTACCAGCCCTGGGCTTTCATGGTTTTCTGTAATGTTCTCAAGATCAAGGACTGTTCAAGTTCACAGGTTCCCAGGGTTACTTTTTGTTGTTCAAAACTCTGTCAGGGCGGGGCTTAGTCAATGAGGTGTCAGTCTTCCGTAGAAAGCCTCACCCCCCCACTCTGCATCCTGAATCCTGCTGAAGCCAGGGCCAGCAGCCAACATCAGGAAGGGTCAGGGCCGGAAGGAAGCAGCAGAGCCTATACACAAAGCCTACACGTGGGCTATAAAAAGGAGCCCCTCCCTACTTCCCCCAGGATGGGCCTGGTTCCTGGGAGGTGAAGTGTGGAGAGTTAAGACTTATGCCTGGCACACAGGCCCTACAGCCGCTCAAAGGCCTGCGTAGCACCTCAAGTGGAGACTTTCCAAGCCCCATCTCTTGTGACCACAACCTCCCTCAAGTCAAAAAACTCAACTATATCCACTGCCTCTTCTCCAATTCCACAGTATTCATACATCCTTCCCTGCTCTCTGGGGGCTGAGTTCACTCCCTAGTAGGCTTCAGGTGCCGGGGGCCCCACTGTCTGACAGCTCTAGCATACCCAGCAAAGCAGCTAAGACGAGAGGTGGGGAACAACTCTATTTCTAATGGCAGAATGCTGTGGGCACAACAGACTAGGCTCATGAGGCACTTCAAGGAGAGGCATCTGTGTTGTGGCCACAGCAGGGAGATTACAATTTGATAAGGACCTTAAAATCTAAACACAACAACACTTGTTTCAAAGATGCCAGCCATGGCAGTGTCAACATACATGAACAGCAGTCTGCTCTACAATAGCAGCAGAGCCACACTGGTGCACCCAACTCAAAGATATAAAGTCATCCCTTCCCAACTACTGTACTTCAAATCCCTCTTCAGCCTCCTCTGCCCAGAATGCTGAGGCTCTGAACCACAGGGCTGACCCACAGCCACTGAGGCCACTGTCCCTGGAGAGTGTGGCTCTGATGGACATACACACTTAGCATAAGGAACAAAATAACCTTTGCTGTTATGAGCCATGGAAGTTTGGGGTCACCTGTCATCACAACATGCCCTCACCTACCCTGACTGATAGAGTATGCTCATGCTTGTCTCCTTCACAGCACCTGCCACACCCTATAATTATTCTAGTCGTCTGGCCACTGATGTTCTTTTTGGTCACGTCTACCCTAACTTTATGGTAACTAATGGACTCCACAGTGCTTGGCACAGTTAGCAAATAACACAGTGCAGAGCCAGGGAAGCACAAGTGGTATTGTGCTTATTCAGTGAGCCACTGGGGCTCTAGAAAATCAGACTTTTTTTAAAGGAAAGAGTAGCTATGGAAAACCAACCAGCCTAGAGATCTACTGCCCTCCCTGAATGAGTCAGGAGCAATGAGCCCCATGTGCCAAGCACAGAGGCCCATAACACACGGTGTGATGCACAAATGAAGGAGCACAGGAGGATATGTGCTCTGGAGTCTGTCCTGAGGGATCCTGGGGAGGTACTTTGCAGAGCATCTACGGCACTGAGCCTGAGGTCTCATATTTTCCTGCAGAGGTATAAGGGGACTGTCACTATGAGCCAGTATGAGAAAGTTCAGAGAACAAAGCTCTTTTGTCTCTCATATCAGCTATACTTTTTCCCCCAAAGGAGTTGAAGAAAAAGCTCCGGTAAGGCCACACATCTTGATGAAGGTGTCATGACAAGAATGAGAGCAGAAGATGCTCTGGATTGAAGGCAATGGAGTCTAGCTTGTCCACAAATGGAAGCCTGAGATGGACAAACACATCTAGCCAGAGGGCAGAAGAGAGATCAGGTATCTGTTCACATTAATAAGAAAAAATAAAACACCTCTGACAAAGTTCACCCTGCCATTTTCCCCAGAGTGAAAAGTAAATGAATATCATAGCGGGAATCAGAAATCCTTGGCTCTGCCATGAACCTTACCCATGAAACCTTGGTTTCTTCCTAAGAGAAGTCTAGTGATTCCTGCCTTCCCTGGATTCATGGAGCAATAGCTCCATGAACATTCAATGTACTATGCAAATACTAAAATTTTTTGGTGCCCCATATCTCTGTGTAGACTCAGGAAGTGAACAAAGAAAACAAGTGGCTAGCAGACTCTTGGTAGTTGTTAGGGCAGCCACTTGTGGCCGTGCATGGGAGCTTTGAGATTAACTGAGAATAAAGGAAATGAATACTTTTGTGCACCGTAGTGGGAAATGCTGTACTGGGCACTTTTACATAAAATTTTACTAAGACCTCAGTAGATTAGCTTGAAATTATTCTTGTTGGCTAAAGATCTGTTTGACAGGTTAAAGTAACTTGCCCAGGGTCAAAGGAGAGCTGAGACTCAAATCCAAATGTAATGGCCATTGCCACAAATCTCCAGACCCTACCCACCTCAAAAGGGTGGGACCATCAGCCAATGCTGCCCTAGACCACTCCTATTACTACTTCTTTCAGAGATGATTCCCCAGGGCAGTACTGGCACACTGTTCCTTTCAAAAGGGCACACTACAGGTTATGGCTGAACATTTCCTTCCCTCTACCCCACACACAGTTCTCCTGGGACTTTTCTTAAAGCCCACACTGACTTCTCCAGTTCTAAGAAACAGAGTGTCTTCTAAAATCAGGCCTCTGCAGCTTCAGGCCTCACTTCTCCTTCCAATGTATCTATCTGTGGCCTCAGTGAAGCCACATCCCTCAAGAAATGGCACAGAATGAGAAGAGATGCCCTGAGTTAAGGAAGATGGATGCAGATGGGGCAGCAGAGGCAGACCTATCAACCTTGGCTGTGGCATTAGACCACTTCCTGGAAGACAGAGACTCCCCACCAGCATATTTAAAGAGCTAGTAATTTAGAAATAGGCCAATGTGACATCTTCACACCACAGAAAGGGTTACCATCACCCAAGCAGCTGCCTCTACCCAATGTCCCATCTCCCTGCAAATGCCTGTAGTGGACAGCCTCTTCACCCTGAATCAAAGGGCTGAATGGACAGGTACCAGCCCCTTGACATAATAGGTATGTCCAATCTCCTTCCTATCAGGCCCTCCTGGAGACTTAATCCTATCTCCTTCCTGTCAGAGATCCACACATGAAGCATGTATACCACCTCACACTCACTGTGCCAAGCCCTTAATCCACATTCACAAAAACAAAAAACAAAACAAAACAAAAAACCTTTGAAATAAACACCATTTGTCACTATCCCCTTTTACAGATAAAGAGATCAGAGAAATACAGTATATGCTCAAGGTCACAGAGCAAGTAAACTGCATAACAGGATTATGACCCTGGCAGCCTGAGATCACAGCCCAAATAATTAGTGAACACTACCATCTCCAGATTTGGCCCCCTTCCCTTCTGCCACGGCATCTCTGCCCTACCTCAGCTGAGGTCTCGTTAGTGTTCCTCTAGAAACCACAAGAGCTTCCTGGCCTCTCTCCCCAGCATCAACCTGACTGTAGTACTATAACCACTACTACAGCAGTGTCCCAGACAGAGGCAAGTCAGCCTACTACAGCCTCTGCTGACTCCTGCAGCTGATGGAGCAGAGTACATAACCTACTAAGTATAGCTCATTGGGACCCTCCCTAGGGAGCCCTTAACCATCTCAATCTCATCTCTACCGTGCCAGTTTGTTCCCAAGCCCTGAATGGAGTCCTTCCACCTTGGCACAGGCAGACTCCTCAATCATTCAAGGGCCAACTCAAAGGTCACCTCTCCTGTGTCACACTCAGAGCTCTTGGTACAGATTTTTACCTAATACACAGGGTCATAACTACACACTTCTAAGTTCCTCAAAGGTGCGGACCATGTCTTAGTCATCTGTGAACCCTCAATGCCTAGGTGTACAAATAATATTGAGCAAATGCCTATCATTCCAAGGGGCCAGCTAAGCAAACCTAGTGGCCCAGACCTCTATTTTCAACTCAAGTGTATGCATCTGTGTACACACAAAGAGTCCTAGGAAAAGGTGGAGATGCTAAGCATCACAGCACTGGGCACGCTCAGCTTCTCTGATCATTTGTGAAATATGCCCTCTTTCCTAGCTTCACAGGAAACAGAACTCCAGCAGGACAGGAGGCCTGGAAACCCACACATCAGAGCCATCCCGAGGTGATGAAGAAATACTAAAAGGTCTTACTTCCCCTGGAAAAACGACAGTCAGACAGGAAACACACAGGCAGGGATGGCTAGCCCTGGAGATCTGGACATGTGCTCTTGCCCACTGAGAGTAACCAGTCAGTACAAAGGAACCCTTCATAATATCAATCTAGTATCCTCCAGTGTAGTGGGCCTATCCCTCACAGCAAGCCTCGTAGTGAGTTCTTCTCACTGTCAGACACCCATAGCGCCACAGCTACAAGGGTCACACTCCTCTTGGAGCCTCCTTGCCCCAAGGCAGTCAGCCGTTCTCTTCACCACTGCCTCCTTTGATAAGGTAACCCTCAAAACTGTTGTCCATTTAAAGTTTTCCCAAAGGGAAGGGTCCATTTCTATTCACTAAGAGAGCCTGCCATCTAGGAATGTCTACCTACCAATCAGCCAAAGATAGAAGCCTAAGGCTCTCCAAGTCCCCACAGATGTGCCTGCCTAGCATCCACAGAGCACCTCCACAAGAATCGCCACCTGGGGCTCTTGCGTTAACAATGACCCTCAACTAAACAAACTCATTAAACACACTCTGAACCATCTCACCAGAGAAGGTACCATATGAAAAAGCATGGAACCAGAGTCTAAAGAGGTTGAGGCTATCTTGGAATACAGAAGCTGAAACAGACTCTATTCATAAAATGTGGTCTAAGCACAAAGGTTTTTCCTTGTAAGGGCAACACAGAATACAAGGAATGGAGGGAGCACAATCTGAGAGAGCCCAGTCACCTTGGGATGCAGCTAGTCCTGACTGGCCACTGGGCCCAGGTGAGGTTCTGGCACACACTGGCACTAATCAATCCCTGTGTTTGTTTCCCAATCTATAACATGAGGTGGTACTCCTGGCCATCCTGTAGGGTCCTTCTGAGGATCAGCCCAGACAAAAGGGTGACAAGTCCCTTTAACACTCAGCAGAAAGTCTGTAATTGTTTTTTAATTCCCTTAAAGTATGCAATATAAAAAGCCAATGCTGGGCTGGGATTTAGCTCAAGGGTTCTGCTGCCTGCTTGGCAAGTGCAAGGTACAGAGTTAGAAACCTGGTACCAAAAAAAAAAAAAAAAAAAAGCCAATTGGCATTCTTGTCACACCACCACACAACCAAATGGCACCAAAGCACTTCCTAACCCCTCTTCTGAGTTAAACTTCACTTCACAAGTGGTCACATGAAAAGAGCAAAGTTAGGGCAGAACAAGATCTCACACTTGAGTGCTCTGCACTTTTACCGAACATCCTAAGGGTAGCACAGTGTCTCATCCTTTGGCCAGGCTTCAGGCACTGCATGGTACACTGGCAGGGTATCTCAGCATGAAAAGGCCAGAGACACCTGAGGCACCTGGGCAATATGCTAAGTGGCAGCGGATCCACCTGGCAACCAAATCCTGCTCAAAGTTTGCAGAAGGCTGCAGAGATGAGAACCCATCAAAGCAGGGAGCCATGACTGGGTGGAAGTAGGGTAAGACTTGAGTGGGAGGCTCCACCTGTATGGTCTGAACTCTACACCTGCATCTACTACCCTTTTTCTCAGGCTCCATTGATCTGGATCCCTAAATCAAAGAGCCAGGGCTCCTTTACACTGTCTACTCTCCAGGCCCCTCAAATTTCAGCACTGAATTTGTACATCTCTGGCTGATCCACCTTTGGGGGCTAGGGAAGTCAAGTCCTCTGCATTCCTGCCTCCGTCCTCCAAAAACTTAAATGAGACACAATGCACTGCTTGGTCTTCTTTCCATAACCTTTCCTTCTGTTCAGGGCCCAACTTGAAGAAAATTTCACTTACCAGCAAAGTGCACAAAACTCTAAACACTTTTTCTACAGAAATGCCGCTCTATTTGACAGGTGGGTAGCTAGATGAGTTAGGGCAAAACTGTTTCCTCCCTTTTTGCAAGTAACAAGCTAAGTAAACATGAACTTAAGTCTCCTGCAACCCTCTCTTAACAGTCACAGCAGACCACCCTAAACATCCCCAGTCCAACCTCTAGGAGGGCAAACATAGTTTTTTACTGTTACTATTACTAACTGCTGTTTACTAAACATCTACAACGTGTCAGGCACTACAATGTATCAGCTCACATTTATTAAATATTTACAATGTCAGACACTGATGCTTTGTATCAATTATTTCACTTATTCTCCAGAGCAACCCTATATGATGGCTATACTATTACCTTCCTTTTACAGATGAGAATAAGGCTCAGAGAAAGTAAATAACTGGCTGGATGCAAAAGTGCTACTATGTGCTTCACGGAGATTTGCCTTCTACCATGGTGCTACGCTAGTTACCTGCATGGTTTAAATGCAGCTATTATCTGGGAGATCTGTCTTGGAAACCCCAGCCAATGCCACCACTTCATTGTAGGAGTATCACAGATGCAAGGGTGCTGGGCCTGTAGTCTGATACCTAGGTGATGTTCCCAGGGCTACCTCAGCATTTTAGAGTGTCTGTCCTTCCTCCACAATGGAATCCAGTTTCTCAAATCAGGGGCTGACAGGGCCAATGGAGACACTGAGGAAGGCAGCTGCCGTTCAATGCTCAAGCAGCCTTGTCAGATCTGTAGTTTGTAGTTGAGAATGGCTGCTTTACCACAAGACCTTCTTCCTCTCCATCTCCTCACCCATCACAATGCATGCACACCATACTCAAAAGGTCTATGGGATTATCTCTTAGGCTGTCACTTCCTGACACTCTCCCACACACCTGGTTTTGAGTTGGGCATCTCCAACACCTGTCTCTGGGGGTCCTTGAAGGAAGCAACACACAGCTCGGGGTTGCAAACACATCATCTCTTCATAAGAGACAGGGGACTGTGGGGGGGTGTACAGAGAGGAGTGTCCATACAGGCACTCACTAAGTGTAATAACCATCCGAAAGATCTGGGGTTTCTCGAACTCCCCCAACTCCCTCCTCCCACCAGAGACCTTTGCAAAAACTGCCAACCTCAAGCCTGGAAAGGCAAAACGGCAGGAAACCAAGTGGAGCAGCTCCTGGCTTCTTGCGGTCACTGGACACAGGACACAAAGGACTAGACCCCAAACCGGCTACACATTCTTCCAAAGAGTACCTGACTCCATGGCACACTGGGGCTGGCCTTTCTGGAGCCAAGATCCTACTCACAGTAATGCCTGCAGAGGCGAGGGGAGCCTGGCAAAAACCCCAGTTCTGGCTTTGGGTGTCTGCCCACCATACAGTCCAAAACTCAACTTCAGGAAAAAAGCAGGATAGAGAAGGGGGTTTGGGGGAGCAGGCAATGTCTTCTCTCAGGCTTTTCCAACCCGAACAAGACTACCATCCTCTCTTCTAAAGAGGGACATGGGTAGGCCCAGCTGTGCTCCCAAACTAGCCCTATTCCACATCTGCCTAAATTCTATTTAGGAAATCCAAAAGTTCCTTTGCAAATAAGAGCTCAGACTTGGGGGCCCAGTGTTTCACAGACTGTGACACCCA
Source organism: Fukomys damarensis (assembly GCF_012274545.1). Classification (NCBI taxonomy): domain Eukaryota; kingdom Metazoa; phylum Chordata; class Mammalia; order Rodentia; family Bathyergidae; genus Fukomys; species Fukomys damarensis. The sequence continues at coordinate 18,451,126 of NW_022900934.1, forward strand.
GAGAAAGGGTGTTCTGGCCGCAGGTTCTCGGCTGGGTGGGGGGCGACTGTGTTGGCTCCCCTGGCCGCTGATGACACCACTCCCTCGGGCTGAGGGGCCCGATGCCTGCCCCTCTGGTCTTCAGCCAGAGAGGATTTTTAGGCCTCAGTTCAAAAAGCCTAGAACACTACCCCCTGCTGGGGGAGGAGGGTGTCCTGGAAGGTGATCGAGGACCCGGATGCCCCCACCCCCGCGCCCTCGGTGACCACCCCAAGGCGGGGGCGGGGTCGGAGGAGGGGGAGGGCCTGAAAGTTCGCCCAAGTATCTGAGGCTGCGAGCCGTTTAAAAGGAGCAGGGCCGGGACCCCGAAGACTCGTGTGCGCGGGCAGAGGCCCAGGCTGGGAAGAGACACACTTACTGGCCCCCTCGATCTTATCGGCGCCGCGGCTCCACGTGATCTGGCGCGTCTCCAGCTTGACCTGAAAGGTCTTCCGCTCCGGCCGCTGAGACTTCTTGGAGTAGAACAAAGTCATGACGGTGCCCACCTCGAGGTTGCGGCAGAGGTGCAGCACCTCGGCGTCGGAGGGCGCGCCCGGCCCGCAGCCGTTAGCGCAAGTGGACGCGGTGCCCGCCATGGCTC
>NW_022900934.1:18452448-18488143 GCF_012274545.1 Fukomys damarensis
ACCCTCCGCGCGCCTTCTCCAGGGAGGGGGTGGGGCGGAGCCACCCGCGGATTGGCCGGTGGGCTGTGATAGACAGCACGCCTGTCCCGCCCTCAAAGTGCGTTGCGTGGGGCGGTAGCTGCGAAGACTGGAGCCGCGTGCATCCCCCGCCCTACCCCCCGGGGCTAGTAGCGTGGCCTTCGTGGACCCCTTCATTTCAAGAAGTCTCCCAGGCGTAAGAATATCCATCAGGGCGAGTAGAACCTCGGCCGCGCTGGCTGGAGGCCTCACAGGCGCAGTTGTCTTCGCGGCTATGAGCTGCTGCCTGCTCCACCACACTCTTGGTACCCGCGCTGTAGGACTCAGCCCCCACTTATTTCACCCCGACCACAGACACTCCTGAACTTTGGTTTTTCCTGCCCTGTTTTGCCTTCTTCACTGACCTTCCTTCGCGGCCTTGGGTCAGTTCCTAAGACAGTTTGACCTTTCCCATGGCTTCGCCCTCTTTGCAGACATAATAGTCTCTCTAAACCTAGCTTTCCACTACACTCCGTGCCCAGACAACCCCATTACCTGCTTCACATACCCTCAACACAGCCGTCTCACCTGTCCTCCATGTCTCCTTGTGGTCTTCACGTCTCAGAACCTGACCCTGAACTTCTCCAAGTTGCTGAGGCCCCATGCCTTTCAGATAGCCTTGCTTCCTTCACCCTGTCTCATCCCCAGGTGAATACGAGGCCTCATCGCTTTGCCTTGGATCTGCTTTCACCCAGACTATTTACCCTCATTGGTTTTTGCCTGCATCTGTGTGCCCTGGTTTAATTCCTAAAACCAGATGTAGTCATGATTCCCTGCCTACTGGCATGAGCTTCCACTGGGCCTAAAACCCCCGCCCTGCCTGGCCCTGTGGGTCCTTTCTGACCTGGTCTAGACTTGTGTCTCACTCTTCGCCTCACACCACTGACCCTTCACTCTCCAAAGGCTGTGAGTCCTTTTTGCATTGAATAATTCATTGTCTTTTCCTTCCAAAGCCGTCCCCTGAACAGCAGTATGAAAACTGAGGACATGGGTGACCATGGTGGAGCCCGTCTGACAGACATTCAGCCAGGCAGTGTGGAACAACTTACTGCATGTCAGAGGTGAGAGGTCGCACAGAGCATCCAACTGGTGCGAGAGAAAAAAAAAATCAAGGTTTTTTTGGGATTTATGAGACTGGAATTTGTGTGTGAGAGCGTGTATTGAGGCAGCTCACCAGATTGAACAGGGACTACTACAAGCCAGTGGGGCTGTCTCTGACTTTGTCTTGCTGTAGTGGCACCTTTTGAGTATGTTTTGATTCTCTCAAGTGCAGCCCCTAAGAAGTTCAGGATTTCTTGCCTGGCAAGCACAAGATCCTAAATTCAGTCCCTGGTTGGGGAGGGGAGGGAGATTCAGGACTCAATGTGATACCCGGGCACTCTGTGCTGAGGGGAGGTGGGGTTGCTGAGGACTGCCACCTAGTGACAAGCCTGTAAAGTGGGCCCAGAGGAACTAATTTGACCCAGTACTACAAGTGTCCATATGTGGTCACACCTGATTTTCATAACTCTAATCAAGGATGATGGTGCCCTATTTACTGATGGAGAAACAAAGATTCACAGTTCTACACCTTACTCCAAGGCCATACTATGAACAAGTGGGGTTTTTTTTGTTTGTTTGTTTTGTCTTTTAAGGCAGGGGAACTCACACGTATACTTCTACCTCAGCCTTCTGAGTGCCGGGATTACAGGAAAGCACCACCATGCCTGGCACTAACAAGCAGATACTTGAGCCCACATCTGTCTGACTCCGTGCATTTCTGTCTCCTGGGAGAGCCACTGGCTTAGATAAGTCCTCATGGTCTTGAAGCTAGCTGGCTCATTGGTACAGGAGAGGGGAGGCATGCCCACAACTGGCTGTAGTCACAGGAAACCCAGCAGAACATGGGTGCTCACAGAGTCTGGTTTATACTGGTTTAAAGTGGTACTACTCCTGCAACCCATTATATAAAGCCAATTGTGACCAGGGCTATGGCGAAAAAGACCGAGGGCTATCAGTAAAATGTAGTAGAAGACCTACTTCATGTGACGTAGACAAGGCAGATCTCTTTAACTCCTTAGGACCCAGCAGAAGCATAAAGCATGTGAGTAAATGGCCAGGTAAATTATGAAGCATAAGTTGCAGGGATAATAGCAGGTACAACAGCCCGGAGGCCAGAAAGAGGTTGTTGCCCTTAGGGGTGGGAAAAGCTGGTGTGTATCCAGTGTGGGGGAGGCCAGGGAGGGTGATGAGGCCCCTAAGGCTGGTGGGGCTGAGTGGGGCTCTCCTTGCCTGCCCAATTTCCTCCAGCTTTTCTGGAGGACTCTTCCTGAGTGCTGCAGTCCTCACTGAGCCAACTCCAGGAGGCTGCAATCTGCAGTGCACTTTTAAAATCTGTTTTTCTATTTTCTGAGAACTTCCCAACACGAAGCCCAAACTTCTTTGTGTTTACTCTTGCCTCTGGGGCTCCAGAAATCCCTGCACTTACAACAGCTTGAGCTTTCAGTCCATTTCCAGGCCTGTAATCAGGAAGCAGGGCCCACTTCCTCTTGGGACTTTCTGGGCACCATCCCAGGCCTCAGGTACCTCCTTCCACTATAGGAGGTTCAGGAAAAAGAGGGCGCACAGAGCGGGTGTGGCCTATGTGGGCTTTCCCCAGCTCAGCATATATATGGTTGTGTAGGTGTTGCTGGCAGTTCATGCAGCTGTGCTGTCTGGGAGGAGCAGCTCAGCACCCACATGAGGCATATGCCTGTGACATCACCAGGCTAGCCCTGCGTGGGCCTGTTTCTGTGAACATTTGGTGTACTAACATGCCATACCATGTCTGTGCCTGAGTCTGGGGAGAGGCCCAGCCTAGCTACGCCTCGGGTCTGTGTGCTTGGTCTCACAACTGTTATTTAATAACCACTTGGAGTGGTAGTTGGCATACTGTAAATACTCTATAACTTGCTTTATCCACATTGGCTCATTTCTTCCTCATTACAGCTGTGTAAGACAAGTACTCTTATTATCTCCATATAACAGAAGAGAAAACTAAGGTCCAGAGAGATTAAGGAACATGCCCATTGTCACACAGCTAATAGGTGGCAGCCTGGCTCTAGATTCACTGCTATGTTGCCTCCTGTTTACATTTGAACACTTTATTGTGTATCTTTTATCCCTTTCCAAAATATCCCTGCCCGATGTGTTCTCTGTTTTTAGTTATTTTGTTCAGTGTTCCCAAGGCTGGCTTCTTTGGGAAGCAGTCTGTCTGGTCAGCGTGTGCTGCTTATCAGGGATCGGCACTGTGGAGGGGACAGGAAGGAAACAGTGGGCACTGGCAAGGGAGTGGGGATGAAGGTGTGATGCAGCACTGATGACAGTTTAAGCCGAGCTGAAGGAGCTCTGTTGTCAGACATTGGCCTGAAAGGGATGCAGCTTGTTCTGGGAAGAGCCCAGCCTTGGCCTCACGGCTCTCCGTAGCTGAGGTGATCTGGGGGACTGGCAGCCGAAGGTTTTCTACTGACAGCTCTCCCAACAGGTGGGCAAGTCTTTCCTTAAATGGGGATCTGGGTGGTACCACAAATGTATTATTGTGCTCACCACAAATGTATTATTTTCCAGCCCTTAAAAAAAAAGCTTAGATTACTTAAAAACAAAGAACAAAAATACTGTGTTATACAAATGGGGCATAGGATTATGAAAAGAGAATTATGCTATAGTTAATACGGGTTAATGTAGTTGCTGTGATTGACAATCAAATGTGGCTGAGCTTTGATAGCCAAAGCAGTAACAGTTTCTATTCTGATAATTGATTTCATGGCGAATATAATTTTCCTGGGTTTAACTTGTAAGAGAAGTTTCTTACAAGGATACTTATTTGACTTAAATAATGGAGAATGTTCTCAACAGATTAATAGCAAATGCTAACTCAGTTTTCATTTGTTCGTTATGATCTTTGCCATTTTGAGATGGGATCTCATTGTAATCCTCCTGTCTCAGTCTTTTGATTCCTTATAAAGATCTTGAGTGAATAAAGAAGGCATAATTTATTAAAAAGTATAATTAGTGAAATTCCTCCAACAAAAAAAGGTGTATTAATAGACATGCAGTGTCTAATTTGTAGTTTGGTTGTTTTGTTTTGGTAACAGGGATTGAACTCGGGTCCCTGCACTTGCAAGGCAGGCGGCAGAACCATTGAGCTAAATCCGCGGCCTGCAGTGTCTGATTTGATCCATGCCTAACCCTGAGTTTGTTTTCTTTAAACAGTCTTTTCAAAACTCAGTTTCTTGTGTTCCATGTCTAAGGAGCCCTTCAGCACAGAGACAGGACTTTAAAAGAAAGTGTTCACCTCTGCATACCTGAGCTCTACCCCAACCTGTAATCTAGGTTCTTGATCTCTGGCCTTCAAATCTATGGTTCCAACTTAGTTGCTGGGGCTCACACTTCTAAGTCCTCTCCTCCAGAGTCAGGACCTCCAGCTTTTCCGCACCTGGGATATGTATTTTCAGTCCCTCAAGAGGCCCTGTTTTCTTACTTGAGCCAAAACCTGACCTAGCCCCATAGCTTGCAGGGATTCTCCTCTCCCCACTGACTGACCCCATTGAGGCTGTTCAGCAGGAGGAGAGCAGATTACTGTGTGCACTTCGCTGAGGTCAAGAATGCCACCAAAGGACAAGAAGGGGAAACCAAGGGCAGGGTGGACCTGCTTTTGCCTCTCCCTTCCTTCTAGCAAACAGTCCTCATGCAGCTAAGACAGCAAGGCCAAACTGGACCAACTCGCCCCATCAAGAGTAGGTACTGAAATGCCAGCAGCCCATGCTGATTGCATGTGCTAAGGGCCTGGGAGCACTGAGAAGCAACACGTGGCCTTAGCTAGATCTGTTGGTGGCTGTGGGGACAGAGCAAAGTGAGATCTGTAAATGCCTTAGCAACCCCTTCCAAGTAGGCCAACACTCATTTTCAGAATAAGGTCATGCCAAAGGGGTCAGTGGGAATGTTTTGCAGCTAAAATGCCAACATTATTAGAAAGGAACTTTTAAGGGCCAGGGATTAAACTCAGTGGTTCTGCCACCTGCCTCGCAAGCCCAAGGACCCAAGTTTGATCCCTGGTACCAAAAAAAAAAAAAGAAATGAATTTTTAAAATGTCCATATATGCTTACTTGGTAACACATATACTTACATTATTTAAAACAATTTATTCATGATTTTCTTTCACATTTCCAGTAATTAAACTTTTTTCATTAATTGATTTCTATATATTTTCAAAAGAGCTACTTTTTGAATTATCTTAATATTTTCTTAAGTACATTACCTTCATTGCCAAGTTGAGCCATTTCAAAAAATTAACTTTATTAACAACTTACATGTAAAATGAATCATTTTTTGGGGGGGGGCACTGTGGATTGAACTTGGGACCTTGTGCTTGCGAGGCAGGCGGCAGAAACACTGAGCAAATCCCCAGCCCAATGCATCAATATTTATAGTTTGATGAGCCTTTTTTTCTCCCAGTCTGGCAGTGCTAGGGATCCGACCTCAGCTCAATCACTGAGCTACATCCTTGTACTTCACGTAAAAAATTTTAAGACAAGCTGGGCGAGGTGGCACACACCTGTAATCCCAGCACTCGGGAGGCTGAGACAGGAGGACTGCTGTGAGTTCGAGACCAGCCTGGGCTACACAGTGAGTTCCAGGTCAGTCTCAACTATGTAGTGAGACCCTGTCTCAACCCCCCCGCCCACAAAAAAACTTTAAGACAAGGTCTTGCCAGCCTGGCTTTAACCCTTGATCTTCCTGCCTCTACCACCAGAGTAGCTGGAGTCAGAGTAGTGAACCACTGCTGCAGTTAAATTTCCTATGCTCTGACAAATGTTTTCCTTTGTGACCTCTACAAAATCAGTATGCAGAACATTTCCATCACCCTAAGGTCCGCCCCCGCCCTTTTTTTTAGTACAGGAGATTGAACCTTCACACTGACCTGCATCCTAGCCCTTTTTATTTTTTGAGACAAGGAAGGTCTAAGTTCCCCAGTTGGGAATCAAACTTTTGATCCTCCTGCCTCAGCCTCCCTGGAGTCCTAAGATTACAGCTGTGTGTCACCACACCTGGCTAACACCCCAGGTTTTTTGGCTCTCCTTTGCAGTTATATTTCCCAACTCCTATCCAGCAACCACACTTATTACTACAGGTGAGTTTTGCCTATTCTGATATTTCATTTAAATGGAATTAGAGCATATGTTTCTGTATCCAAGTATGCTTAGCACATTTTTGAGATTCATCCACAATGTTGCAGAAGTGCTATGTGATGTGTATCAGTGGAAATTTTAATCTAAGGATAATTACCTTTGTGTGTAACATTAAAATAAGTTTTTTTTTCTATTTCTCCTGTATCTATATCTATATATAAACCACCTTCATAAAACATTTATCACGATAAATGTTTTACAGTCTCAAATGTATACAAATGTAGACAGAATAGTAAGTATAGTGAACTTCCATCATCCAGCCTCAGCAGTTATGTTTTTGTTTTCATTTTTGCTGTGCTGATCAGATCAAGGGCCTCACGCATGGTGGGCAAACACTCTACCACTGAGTCACATACCCTGCCAAGCTTCGGTAATTATGGCCACTCATGGCCAATCTTCTTTCATGCCAAACGCTACTCACTAAATCCTTCCTGTATTGACACAAATCTCAACTGTCATATTAACCATAAATATTTGTGTTTTCAAAAAAAGATTTTTAAAAATATATACATTCTGTACATAAGTATAGCCTTTAAAAGTCTTACTTAGTGAACTTTAAGAGGCTTGTTTACTCTTAATACTGAAGGATTGTGAGAAATAATTACCATGTTAAATTTCAGTACTTGTTTACCAATTTTGTCAGTGGACTACTTATAAGCATCCAAAACTAGCCTGACTGAGGTCATTTCGGGGTAATGTTTTCTCCAAAAAGTGCTTTTGGTTCAAAACAAGTTGAGTTTGCCCTTGTATGAGGAAATTTGCAAGGTCTGAAATGAGACAAGGTCAAGGCCGCCTGGTTTGCAGGCTGGGGACTGAATGGACACAGTGCCTTTTACTCCAGGCCCAGCAGGCGGGGAGTCACAGGCCCCAAGTCCTGTTCTGCATACGCTAAGACTCTGGTCCCTGTGGACAACCCCTGCAGAGCTACAGTCGGCAGAGTGTTCATTGCTTAGGACGTGCCTGGGCAGAGAAAGGGACACAGTCTACACCTAAAATTGTGACTGGGATTGGCCAGGTCACGTGAGATCGTGGCACCTAACAACCTGCTATTAAGAGGTGACTCAGCAACAGCCTGGTATGATAGTGAAAGCAGGAGCTGGTGATGTTGTGAGAGTCAGGTGTTTTTGGAAGGCAGTGGTCACATCGCATGAGATTCCTTTGTCGTGAAATATCTAGAAAAGACTATTTTAAAGAGAAACTAGGCTGCATGTGGAAATAAAGATTAACTATAAATGGAGATAAGGGACTTTAATGGAGGGGAGGGTCTAAAACTGATTTGTGGTGAGAGATGCACCAGTTAAGTTACTAAAATCATTATACACTTAAACTGTTGGATTATTTGTAAAACTTCAATAGGAGTACATAAAAGGAGTGGTCAACAGCATCTAGTGCCACGAATTGCTTAAGCTAGATGCAAAATTAGGAGTCCATTTATTGTTCTGGTCACTTAGTTATTTGTGATTGTGGTTAGAGTACAGGAAGGAACTAGAGCAGAAGGGACAGAAGCTAGCTCTGGTAGGTGGGAGTGACTGGGTGATGACTCATGGCAGGTGCTTGTTTGTGAAATGGAGGAAAAGAGGTGGCAGCTGGAAAGGGCTGGGGATTGTGGTTTTTTGTTTTTCACAGTACTGGGGATTGAACTAGAGGTCTTCACACGGAGCTACATTACATTCCCACCCCTTTTCACTCTATGATCTGCCTGCATCAGCCTCCCAGAGTGCTGGGATTACAGGCATGCGCAAGCGGCAATGCCCAGCTCCTTTCCTGCCTTCCTTCTCTGTACCCCACCTTTCTTTTTAAAGTGGCAAAAGCCTAAGGTAGAATGAATAAAACTTGCTGACCAGATGTAGGGGAGTGAGGAAATAGAGCCAAGGCAGCACCCAGATGTCTGGCGTGGGTAGCACATGGAAACGGCACCCCCCCACAAGGAGGACTCTGGCAGCATGCAAAGACTTGACACAGGTTTTCTCAGGCCTTGCACATCTGGCCTCTGAGTTGAGAGGTGCTGGATGATTAAGCAAAGGTTAGGTTTACACCTCACTCTTCAGGCTCTCTCAAGGCCCTTTATACATAGCCCCCACCTCTTACCTGTCCAGCTTCTTCTCTAGTTCCCTGGCTTTACTCTTCTAAGCCTTCCACACTGCCTGGGGTGCCCATTCAGTTGTCTTGATCATCATGTAGTTGCTGAGCCTATCAGACTTAAAGGAGGTCCCTGCCATAAAGGTAAGCACTACTGCCTCCTCAAGGTCTTCTGTCTATAGGGCCTATTGTACCTGAGTTCTAATTGTGGACAGTGGTTTAGCCCCTGGTTGTGTCAAGGTCCTACTCAAGTCCTAGATCCTGGAACTTTTTGTTTTGAGACAGGGTCTGGCCATATAGTTCAGACTAGCCTTGAACTGTGTAGCCCAGGCTGGCCTGGAACCCAGGGGAGCCCTCCTGCCTTAGCCTCCCAAGTGCTGGGGATTACAAGCATGGTCACATCTGGCTGAGATCCACTTTCTTGTCACACATCTGTCAGCCATATTCTTTACCGGTTGCTACTATACCTTACAAACTGGTTCAGTCACCTCAACACCACACAACGGGTTGCAATCTCTTCAAAGAAATGATGGCTCTATGGCTTCCTTTAATTCTCTGTGGTGAGTGCTGCCTCCCTCAATGACCAATGAAATACAGGCTGCTGAAGATATATCCCCAGTATTCTCTGTGGAAGGCCCAGCACCAGCCCTGCCTCCTGCCTCAGGAAAAACAATCAAGGAGATCCCCCTAAATACATTCACAGGATAGAGGGGGCCCAGGGCTCTTTCAATGAATGACTTATTCTTACCACTTTGGCCTTCCTGCTCTCTTTGACTTGGAGACCTCAACTTGCATGGAACTCGATACCTTACTATAAACTAGTGGGGAATACTATAACCCTATTGTGGGGAATAAGGCTAGCCAGGGTACTCAGAGCACTCAGAAATGGTTATAAACCACACCCTCTTTCACCAGCCAATCAATGCAAGAAATTTTCATACCACCTGGGAGAGGCTTCTGGGATCTGATACTCTAATGATACTCTTAATTATTTCCATCCAGGCCATAGGCTCAGTCACATAAATCCAAAAAAGCTACCTTATGCTTTGGACCAACACACATGGCAAGGTCTCCAGAAATCTGCCTCCCCAGTACTCTTACCTACACTAGGTTTCAGACACAGTTCTTCCATCAGACCTGTTCTTGTGGTTGTTCTATACCCTCCATCTGGGCCTGTTTGATCCCCCTTTCACCCTATACTCACCATAGTAGGCCAGATGCACCCCCTTTTAAAATCAGGCTCAGTCCTATCTGCTTCTGAGGAGGGACCCATCCTTGTTGACCCCAGTGGTCAGACCACATTCCACATTAAGTCCCAGGCCTTTGGTAACAAATACTCGGACACTTAAGTTTCCATTAAGTTGTAGGAATTTATTTTAAATAACCTACAGTTGATTAAAAGGGAATTCATGATAAAAATAGAAGATACTTGAGGAAAGATGTGGGAAATGGACTCTGCACTCACTAAACTAACAATGCCTCTAAAACTAATGATTATAGCAAAAAATGTTTTCACATTAAAATTCTGCTTTTTATGTTTTTCCCCATTTTTTACACAATTACAAAAGAAAAAAAATAAAAGCCCTAAAATCTTGATTATTTTTCTTCTTTTGGGCCAAATACTCATTTTCCTCTAAATTTATTGACCTGTGGACCTTTTCATACAATAAAATTTTTCAAGTGAAAGACCAGGGTTTGAAAAGAAAAAAAGATGGATTTTTAAAGGGTACAGAGGATGCTCTGAACAAAGAATGATGGGAAAATGGTTTCATTCATTGATTATTTCATTATCCGTAGAGACTCACTCACCCTTCATCCCTCCCCTACCCCAATTTACACGATCTTTAAGATCAAGAAAAAGGTTTAAATATTTTAAAATAATTAAAAAAAAATAAAAATTCACATTTAAAAAGGAACACTCAAGTCAGGAAGTATTTTCCCATCATGCTTTTCTGTGAACAGGTGTCTGAACCAAAACACTGCCAATGTCACGACTGCTTCAAGTCTAATGAAAACTGATTCCCATGACAATAGAGTGATGACTCTAATAGGTGCGCTGGGTTTTTGTTCTACTTAATTTTAAATTCCTGAAATGGGGGAGAGGGGAGGGAGTTTAGGAATTCGTTTCTATTAAAATATAGAAGTTATTGCAAAACCCTAACTGTAAAAACGCACCAATATATCGGACTTCGCATACAGTAGCTAAGAGAATCCAAACGCTTCAGTGAAACAGTGAATTTGCCTGGCAGAATGCTGACAAATCCCCATTCACTTGCCCCCTTGAAAATAAAAAACAAAATTCAAAACAAATCATACAGCTAGAATTTTGATATCTGAAATATTTTTAAATAAGTTGTCCATAGGACAACTGGCTCAGCTCTCCCTTATAGTATCTCCAGGTTTATCTTTTCGCAAAGATGTTGGTTAAGACTTGCTGCCTCTTTCCCTCAGGCACGAGGGCAAGTGAGGCTCACAGTTTATCCATCTTCCCCAAACCACTGTTCCTTTTCACAGAACCCTGCCCCTTCAGACTGGTTAAAACTCGTAGTCCTCATCAGCCATGTCGATAGCCCAGGCAAACTTCTCCCGCTGGGTTTTGTTGTAAATTTTTTCAATTGGGACCCCCCACTTCTTGCACCTGAAAACAAAGAAGACAGAGGATTAGTGGGACTCAAGAGTCATGGCCCAGATCAGAAGTCTGGATTGGAGTGTGCTGCCATTTTCACATCTGTCTGGTGAGGATGAGAATTAATGGTGCATCCACCAGGCATGCTCCAACAGCATTGTTATCAATTTATTTAATCATGACACCCCCCTTTAAAGTAAGTGCTGCTACAGCTGTACAAAATGAAAAAACAGGGCTGGGGATTTAGCTCAGTGGTTTCACCGCCTGCCTTGCAAATGCAAGGTCCTGAGTTCAATCCCCAGTACCAAAACAAAACAAACCAAAAAAACCAAAAAAACACCAACAAAATGAAAAAGCATACAGGTAAAAAAGCAGGTACAGATGTTAAGTAATGATATCCTTGTATAGCTAATAAGTGCTAGAGTTTTAAATTTAACCTGAGCAGTTTGCCTACATTGTCATTTTTTTTTTTCTCTCGTACTTTTTTTTCCTTCATTTGTGAAAATTTCATTGAGGTTCAGTTAAGATACAGATGAATGGGCTCTCTTTTTTTTCTTCAATCCCAGCTTTTCAAAACAATATAAACACATTCAAAAGGAATAAAACAGGACTGACTCATTAAGACCATCTAGGATACTGCAATCCATTTGTGCACAAGGGTCAGCAAAAAGAGCACTAAGTATACAGCAGAAGCCGGAGATTTCCTCAAGAGAACTAGAAGTGTCCAGCTTAGGAATGGCATATGGAGGTGAACGATACTCTCAGAAACCCCTCTACCTTTCTCAAGCCAGCAGGAGCTCTAGAAAAATCTCAATGCCTACCAAGCCACTGTGATCCTAGGATCCAGATAATTGAGTTTGGAGGTTCCCAAGGCAATTTGCTTATTCTCCTCACGATCTGTGGCCTGAACTTCCAGCTTCATCAACTGCTCCTCCAGTCTCTGCACAGCCTTCTTCTTTGACTCTACTACCCTAGAAGAATGACAGTTATTAAAAAACAAGGCTGACCTCTGGACAAAAGCACACTGCAATTGTACTCTGACTCTTAGAAGTAGTAAACCCATAAAAGGTCCATGTAGAGATTTCCAAAAGACCAATCAGACATCTTAGCTGAGGGACCAGGGCCTGTGAGCAATGCTGCACAAACTTCTTCCTTTTAGCCAAACAACCCCTGACTTTACACAGTACCAGATACATACTTCTTGGTCTTTGCATCCTTCATGACTTTGGCATCAGCTTTAGCACTTTTCAGGTCCCTCCGAGCATCTGCAAGCTGATCCTTCTTGGCATCAATCTAGGTGGGGAAGAATAACAGTAAAGTCAAGAGAAATATGAACCAAAGACAAAACAGAAGGGCTCCATCAAAGATGGAGAAACCTGGAAATTGCCTCCATCAGGTAAGCTACTTCTCTCTGTGCTTTGTCCAGCAAATACACAAACTAGTACCCTCATGAAGACACAAAGGAGATATTACTGTGACTGCTGACTTCAGCTGCTTTTTCATTTACAACCTTCAGTGACTCTTGAAATGAAGGTTCTATTAAGGCAGTAATGTGAGCATGGGTGCTAATCTTTCAAAAAAGAACACTCTGGTATTAAGACTCCCCAAGAGGAGGGCTCAAATGACCAATGATTTATAACCAGACCCTGTGCCAGATTTTAAATATTGCATAACAAATTTCTTAGGTCACTGAGGCTTACAAAGCGAGCCCAGCTCATTCCTCTCACACTGCCAGCTGTCTGGGAAGGAATCACTATCTTCTTAAGAAGAAAGGATGCAGTGAAGGGAATATCCAAAAAACTACAATACATAGTGAGGCCTGACTTTGGCATTCTTTTTGGTTTTCTTTTTTCTTAAGGAGAGAAGTCTGAGGTGAAAAGGAAGTCTTGTGAAATCCATATCCATAAAGACAGGAAGTTCATCCTTTTAAGCTGGAATCCTTGAAGCACCACTGGAAAATCTCAGTTCCTCTTGGGATGCTGCTTACAGACAGCAGCAGATAATGCCATGGAGCTAAAGTTCCAACTAGTGAGGTCAAGTGGCTGAGGGGCAGAACAACACCATCCCTGTGGTTACCCTGCTCAAGAGAACCTCTCAGAGTAAATAATATGCTTGACTCAAACATTGGACTTCTGCTGAACCTAGAATTTTTGTTAGATACACAACCTAAGGTTGGAAACAGAGGCCACCACTGTAAAAGAATCTAGTATGTTTTACTATGAGTGGCTTACTTCCAACATCTATGTTATCCAAATCCAAACTAAAGGAACTGATTCTATACACAAAACCATCACAGATGCCACTAGCCAGATTCTTAGGCTAGAAATACAGCAAACCACAATCTTTTAACCATTTCTGTGAATGCTAAATTGGCAGGCTATGTCAAGTTCTCTAAAAGCATCCAAGATGCCATTGAATCACTTGGCAAATGTGTGTGTGTTTATTTTGTGGGCACATAGAGGGTTCCTGAGCTTGGAGGGCTCGTCAGACAGCCCGAGTAAGATGTAAATCTTACTCCATACAAAGTTTTTATTTATTTTTGGAGACCGGGTATGTGTGTAGTTCACTATGTAATTCAGGCTAGCCTAACACTATGGAGCCCAAACTGGGCTCAAACTTATGGCAATCCTTCTGCCTTAGCCTCCTGAATGCTGGGATTCTAGCTGTACACCACACCTGGCCGCACGGTAGTTTTTAAACTCCAGTTACCCAAGTACTGTACAGAATAACAGAAATGTACATAGAAAAAAAAATTAACCATATTCTCATTAATTTCTAGTTGACAATATTTCTTCATGTATAAATGTGGGCAACAAATCAAAGTAACATCAATAATACCTATGACTATTATGACTATTACTATAGATGTTACAGAATTTAAATTTTTTCCTATCATATTACAATGATTGCAGAAATATACTCATCATTGCCCTGAAATTTACAGTAATCCTTAGAACTACCTTAAGACATTTTTTCCCCCAGTGCCAAGAATGAAACCCAGGGCCTCATATGTTAGCCAAGTGCTCCACGACTGAGCTACACAGTTAGCCTCAAATTTTAATAAGGAAGCACAAGTATTCCTATACCAAACTTTAAAATATAATAGTTATATTTCAGTAATTGGTTTCCTTTGAAACCCTGTGTTTTGTTTAGTTAAAGTATCTGCAAATTCACTGTGGGCTAGCAAATTAGGATAAGTGAATTATGTAGTTACCGCTCAGACAGAAATGTTCATCAGAGTCAGAGGAGGACAAAGGCACGTGGAATTAGAATAGTATCACCTCGTTCACAGATCAAACTCTTCCCTCTGGGGCACAGCTTTGGCACACAGTCAATATTAAACAGATGTTTGATGATGAACTATATAAATGTGATTCAACTTTTAAAATTTAGAACAATGTAATTTGGAAATAGCTGCTTCTCTCTCTTCTGCAGCTCTGGAGATAAAACTGAGGGCCTCATGCAGGCTACATGAAGGCTCAACCACTAAGCTACACCCCCAGCTCTAGAAAAAGCTGTGCTTCTGGGATGTGGCAGCAAGACTCCTTTTATATCCATTTTCCTTGTACATAATAATGACAAGAATTACACTGAAATTAGCACTTCAAAATAGAAAGTGGTCAATGCTGAACTTCTGTCCACAATATTAAGATTGCTAAACAATGACTAACCTTGATTTTTTTAAAGCTCCTGACATTCTTAAGTATAGTATTGTCTCCATTTGTTTATCTTCAGTATGGACTTTTGCTCCAGAGCAGATCAAGACTGGTCTGCTGATACCTCACCCTAAAAGGCTGGATTACAAAAGCTTCTCATTTTAAACATCTTCCCACAATAGACAGTTCATTCTGCTACACCATTCACCAGGCACAGCATACCTTAGACTGCAAGTTCATCATAGACTTCTCAAAAGTTTTTGGTGGTGCCCTCTGATGGTTACAAAGAATTGCGACAGCTCGATTGGCACGGTTATAAGAGAGAATCTTTGCTGGAATGTTCTCATCCGCTATAGAGAAACAGGACAGTAAGAGAGTCAGTCTGTAGACCCAGAGCACATATGAAGTTTCTTCCCTAGTGCTTTATATCTTAGTCTCACTGAGATGATTGAAATTCTCCCTGGACACAAGGTCAAAATTTTAAAGTCCATGGTCGTAAGAAAATGACAGCAGTGGCCGGGGATTTATTTAGCTCAGTGGCACTGTGCCAGAGTTCGATCCCAGTACTGGGGGAAAAAAATTAAAAAGAAAATGACAGCAGGAATTTTTTTTTATGTAAGCCTAATCTGGATGAATTCCTATCACCGGAGGAATTTTTTTTTTTTTTTTTTTTTGAGATGACATGTCAGTGTCGCCTAGGTTAGTCCCAAACTGCTGGGGATCAAGTGATTCTTCTGCTTCATCCTCCCAAGTAGCTGGGACTACAGAGGCATGCACCATGCATGCAAGGTTTATCTCTGTAATATATTGTTTTAAATTTTTATTTCTCGTAATTGCAGTACATAATGATTACATTCATTGTGGGGAACTGATACTCATACATAACACATCTCCCTCCCTCCTTTTTTGGCCAGCATCAGCATCATTTATTTCTTGTAAGTTCTTATGCAAGTTAATTATACAAACACATTAACAATCAGACTAATAAGCCCCCCAAAAATATAAAACACTAGGCAATTATGCTAAGTCAAGGTACACTTTTAGATACACTGTTCATGCTGGATTACAATTACTTTCTTTTCCTCTCTCTTTTTTCCTATTATCTGGTTTATTTTCTACTTTATATATTGAGTTTCTCAAATAAGAGAATATTATAGGGTCAGGGATTTAGCTTACACTGTTCATGCTGGATTACAATTACTTTCTTTTCCTCTCTCTTTTTTCCTATTATCTGGTTTATTTTCTACTTTATATATTGAGTTTCTCAAATAAGAGAATATTATAGGGCCAGGGATTTAGCTAAATGGTGCTGCTGCCTGCCTTGCAAGTGCAAGGTCTGGTGTTCAATCCCGGGTACACCCCCACTCCAAAAAAGACAGAGAATATTATAGTGAAATGTGTACATTTCTTTTCACTCCAGGAGTCTGGCCAGGGAAATTTCTTCTTGCCTCATTTTCTACCTCTCACTTGCCTGTCCAATGTAACCCCAAAGAAAATATGGAATTGGGACAGAAGACTGTAGAGGAGAGAAAGATGAGGGGACTTTAAGGTTTGTATGTTCAAGTCACAAAGCAGTATTGCTGTCTAACAGGAAAAATTACAAATGCCATTCTAAGAAATTTTTTACTTATACTGTGTGGCATTATTTACCCCACACTAAACATACCCATTTCTGGCTTATCTGGTTCAAATTCTAAGACCATTTGACATATTTATAGAGAACAGTGGAAATTTATTAGTGACTAAGCCCCAAGGGGAAAAAAGCCTGTGGCTCTTGGTGACATCTTCTGTACCTACTGTTTAAAAGATTATTTACTCTTCTTGAGGGCAGGAAGGAGACGGAAATCTTAGGGAAAGGATTTGCTTCCATATTTTTTTGGTAGCCATGACAACTTTAATAGACTATCACAGCATTATGTCTTTACCCTGGGAGCTGTTAAATAACATATATACAGAACACAAAATGCAGGTATTTTTCAGAGCAGATGGAATGCTCCTGTTAACAGTCCATGAAATTAATCTAGAAATTGGGGTAGGAGTGAAAGAGCAGCAGCATATGTTTACACAACTAAGCCTTAACTCTCTGCTAGAGGCCTGCAGGGAAAAATTTCTCATCACAATGGTAGATAGAAAAGTATAACCAAAATAGGATTTATCCAAGGAAGGACACTGGCACCATCAGCAAGTGTGACCCTATGTGGCCAAGCAATACTTACGGGCTGTGAGTTCTTTTAGCTGCTGCTGTAGCGTGATGGAGGCATTGTATGTACGGAATACCTTGGCTGTTAAGCCCTCCATGAGATCCTGAAGGTGCTTATTTAGAATACCAGTCTGGAGAAGACAAAGCAACAGTAAGGACATGGGAACTGAGGTGAAAGCCACACCACGCCACCCACTCTGGCAAGTCCAGTGTAATCACAATCTTGTCAAGTTTACTGCCTTTCAAGTGGGAGGAAAGAGGGAAAATAATTCCAGAACATAGGATTGCACGATGCCTCCCTATAATGTATAATATGAAACCAGAAAGTACAACAAATTTGTTCTGCCACATATAAGGGGCAAATCTTTTTTCTTATCAGAAGTGACAAAGCATTCAGCCAATGGAAGGCTCTGTAGAAGATGGGAGAATAAAAAGAGTTGTCTACTCCATACTTTACGGCATTCATGGAGTCACTGTGTGCCCTGAGGGAGCAAGAGTACACAGAATGCCTAAGAAGAGGCTAGGCCAAAGAGAGAGCCCAAACCACTACCTGGCAGCCCTCTCCTTTAAAGTTTCTGAGGCTCTGCCTGGATGTCCCTTCAGCCAACCCAGTGTGCTTTGTCCACTCACATTAAGTCTATCAAAAAGATCATCTTCGGGCTGCTTGTTCTCCATAAATAGCTGCAAGTTCTTAAAAACCTAAAAAGAAATTAGTGAAGTCCAATTATTACTCTGTAAAACCTTTACTTTAGAAATAATTTCAAATTTTAAAAACTTGCAGAAAAAAGATACAAGAACTACCCATACATCCTTTAACAGATCCTTAACATAATTATCTGTTCTAAAGCATTTTTGGGTACTTACATTACAGTCCTTTACCCTAAGCATTTCAAAATGTGTCTCTTAAGAATAAAATCACTCCCTTACGTGAACATAGTACTTACCAGTTGCAAAAATTTATACTGGTACACATACTGTTGCCCACTAGGCTGGTTACTAAGGCCCTATACCAATGATGGTTAAACTTCTTAGAGCTTTGAATGACACAAACAGCTCTGTTGCAGCATGTGTGCCATAGGTTCACTGCCACTGCTATACTCTGTAAGTTTCTTGTTCAAGCATAATACTTTGAGAAAGATTAGGCTGAGGCTATAGTATATATAGCATCCTCTTCAGTCATGGACTCAAGATTTGGGAAATAAAGAGGTACCATTTTACTCAGTCAGAAGCTGTGTAAGATGTTCAAGGTCATAAATGTGCAACACGACCAAGGGATGGTGTGATATGGTTAAATCATTAAAACAGTGTGGCTAGGTTCAATCTTACATTGAATTTGCTGTAGGAGCCAACTCTCTTATGGCAGGCTCTTTGCCCCTCATTCTTTGGAAGGTGGCACAGGTTGGGGAACAGGGAATAAAAAAAGAAGTATATGGCACACCATGCAACACCCCTCCCCTCTCTCTCTCAAGTCAATTTTGCAAAGTGTCAAGGACACAAAAAATACTTAATGCTTGTTGTACTCATAAATAAATAAACAAGCCATGGAAAACACATAACTTACTCGTTTCTCAACTGGGACCTTGTTATAGTATCTAATTGAGTCCTTCCCAAGGAAGTCAAACTCAACCACGTATTCCTGACCATCCAATTCTGGGTGCAGGTTGATGTGCTCCACACGAAGTGAACAGCAGCCCACAGTGTCTGCTGTTTCTCCTTCTTCCTTCTCATTTCCTGCTCTAAGAGCAAGCTGCCAACAAACAAACAAACCATGAAGGAAGGAAAATGAACCTCATTCAGGAAATCCAAAACAGAAACCTTCCATTTCTCTCTGGGGATATATATAGTGCCAATCTGCACATCCTGAAAAGTAGATTTTGTGATGTCAATACTTCTATATACTCAACTTACAGATCCAAGCTTTGCTTTATTCTCCCCCCCCTTTACATTTTAATGGTACATTTAGGTATTCAATACAGTTACATTCAACATTGGGAACTTGTACCTTTAAATGATGTATCTTGGTTCTTATTTTTTTCCCATTATCCTGCCCTCCCTTCGACCCTTCCACCTCTTCCTATTTACAAAGACTGTTTTAATTTTTTCTTTTTCTCTTATTTTTTCCTTTCTCTATTCCATTCTTGAATATTGGGGATATAAGAAATAAAACTGTAGTGTGATAAATTAGTGGTTTATTTAACCCATTTCATGAGTTATAATTATTTCTAAAAGAATGTGATATAGTAACAGAGAACTCACTGCTCACAGTATGCTCATAGTAAAGCTAAGCACTGATTTGTGCAACTTTTGATTTGATTACAAAACACCAATTACTTTGTATGTTTGGTTGTGACATAAAGTAAATATTTTTCTTGTGAGTCATAGTTAAAAATTTAAAATCCGGGAGTGGTGGTGCACACCTGTAATCCCAGCACTCAGGAGGCTGAGGCAGGAGGATAGCTGTGAGTTCGAGACCAGCCTGGGCTACACAGTGAGTTCCAGGTCAGTCTCAACTATGTAGTGAGACCCTGTCTCAAAACAACAACAACAAAAAACCAAACAAAAACCAACCAAACAAACAAAAAAACCCCACAGTATTTCCAACACATTCAGATTCATGCCAGTCCTACTAGGCAGAACCCAGATAGCAGCACACAATATAATATGGATACCTATCTCTCCACAGCTACCTTCCATCCTAGATTGTACTTAATGTGAGCAAGAGGGTGGGTGTCAAGGTGTCACTGCTTCCCTTCATCTCCCAACACTTGTTACGGGGCTTGGGCAGAGAAGACACTCCTTACCTACATCTCTTCAGCTAAACTTTAAGCAGTGTTGACAGGAAGCTGGTCCTACCTTGTCAATGAAGTACAGTGCTACAGCTCTCTGCCGGACTTTCATCTCTTTGGACTTCCAATCTTCTCGATACTGG
Source organism: Fukomys damarensis (assembly GCF_012274545.1). Lineage (NCBI taxonomy): Eukaryota > Metazoa > Chordata > Mammalia > Rodentia > Bathyergidae > Fukomys > Fukomys damarensis. The sequence continues at coordinate 18,472,203 of NW_022900934.1, forward strand.
TTTCGGATCTTGTCCACACACTTCTTCAGCCGCCGAGCAGTCTCATATTTCTGCCAGTCTTTTTCACCCTGCAAAGACCCAACACCAAAGGCAGACTGCTTAGTGCTGGTGGAGTCAAGACTTTGAATATTCAAGTTCAGAGTTCTGAACCAAAGACCAGGAACTTGAGCTTAAATAAGGTTGAAAAAGCATAGAACTAAAGAGAAAGTCTGGGGCATTTAACACGATGAGAACACATGAAGTCTGTCCCACTTTCGTTATCAAGCACAACTAGCTCTTGTCTAGTTGCTACAAAAGCTTTTGCCTTTCATTCTGTGAAATGCTCATGATTTTAGGAAAAGCTTGTAAGGCATGTCTTAAAAATTGATTGACATCTGTCAACACACAGGTATAAACATCCACATTCCCTCATCAGCACCACAACCCTGCTGCCCAATCTGTGACCCAACAGCAGTTTTTGGCTAGCTCTGTCTTCCATCAAATTTCAACAATCATTCAGAGTTTGACGGAGCTGTTGAAGCAGAACCAAAGACAACATGCAATTACCAAGGAACACAATAACTTCCAGTAACAGCTATAATTATTCACCATTTTCTATCTTAGGCATTTAAAAGTGTACCTTGATTAGATTGAGTCAAGATTTTTGTTAAAAGAAATTTCAACATTAGAGTTTTTTTGTTTTTTGTTTTTTGTACCAGGGATTGAACTCCAGACCTTGACCTGCCGGGCAGGCACTATGAGCTATATCCCTGGCCCAACACTAGAGCTTTTGATGTAAGGTTTAAAAATTGATTCTGAAGCTAATGAAGGATTATTAAAATGTGTGACAAGGTTGAAACTTAAACAATAGAGAACAGTGAAAAGAACAATAGAGAACCATGTTGAGTGGAAATAGATGCAGACTCATAAGCAAGAGAGGACTCATTCATGTTAGTGAGAAAGGTGAAGGAGGAGGTTAAAGAAAACCAAAAAACAAAAAACTAAGACATCCTGCCGAGGCAAGGTATATTATAAAAGGCACAAAACAGACATGAGTGCAAGGGTTTGGAATTTTTTTGTTTTGTTTTTAGAAACAAGGTTTTGCTCTATAGTTAGGCAGGCCTGGAACTAACTCTCTGTGTCCAGGGTTGGGCTTGAACTTGTGATAGTTCTGGCTTCAGCCTCCTGAGTGCTGGAATTATAGGTGAGTGACACATCACCTGGCTCGGGAAAGGAATTTATGAATCCAAGAACTTCTGATTCCCTGACTCCACATCAAAGGAGAGAGAGAGAGTGATTTCTAATCACATATACTACCCTGGTTTCCACTGCATACATGGTCCTTGAGACCTAACAACTGTGGTCAAGTTTAATAGCCTCTGTGCATGCAGAGGCAGGGAGCAAGAAATATCCACCACTTCTAGATTCTAAAAAGTGGTCAGAAACTAAAGCTTATATGGGTATGCTAAAGAATCATCCACATTCTCTCACAAACATGTTTATGCACTTATGTTTATCTATAAAACAAGTGGTTGAGAAACTACATACTTTTGTGGGTGACTTTGTAGTTGGTAATGCAGAAGAAATACCTGTCTTTATTTTTTGCAGAGCTGAAAATTTCTCCAAGATTTTGTTAAGTATATTTTGACATCTAAGAGAGTGAAAAGGTAGGATATGAGGTGTCTTCACTTACAATCCAGTAGTGAACCTCTATGACAACTAATTGTTATACATTCATTCACAGAAAAAAAAAAAACTGGACAAGAAAGGCTCATGAATATACAGAATCCAGCCAGGAGTGACCTCTTCCCTGTCACTCCAATACACAAAGCCCACCTAAACCTGACTCAGAGTCTGCCTGGGTTGTATTTGCTCGGTTCCTTAGGCACACCACCAAAATCTAAGGCAGGAGTCAGGGAAACAAGGTTTACAAAAAGCCATGAAGTTAAGTCATTCACATAGGATACCCACTAAACCACCTCTTCTTCACAGGGTTGGCTGGGCTCCTGGAACAAAGATCCAAGATTCTCTTGAATAAGGACAGTGGAAGCAGAAGCTATCCCATCTAGATCTAGCAGAAGTCTGGCCTCCAAGAAGTATGTTTGACTCTGTTGCTTTAAGTGCCCCTGAACAGAGTCTACAGAGTATAATGCACTAGAACAACAGGCGGGTGGGGGATGGATCAATCTAGGTCTTTCAGGCAAGGAATCATCAAAAGCCTCTCAGGTTTATTAGAACTGGAATTTAAAAACAGGCATTTAGGGGCCAGGAATTTAGCTCAATGGTTCTGTTCCCTGCCTCACAAGTCGAAGGTCCTAAGTTCAATCCCCGGTACCAAAACCAACCAAACAATGAGCTATATCATAGCCTTTTCTTATTTTTGCAATAGAGTCTCACTAAGTCACAACTCAAACTTAAGATCTTTCTGCCTCAGCCTACAGAACAGTGCCACCATTCCAGCTCCAAGTAGTGTTCTATACATACCTATTTTAAGATGTTTTTGTTATTTATTTGTAAGGGTCTTCATATATTCTGAATACAAGTCCTTTCTTGAATATCAGTAGTCTAAGTATTCTAGTACTTCACTTAAAACTCTAAGCTATTCATCTTTCATTCTGAAAATTTTAACTTTAAAATTTTATACTATATAGGTTTTAAGTATATATAGTTGGATAAGTTCTGGCAATTCATACCTCCTATAACTTATACCCCCATGAAGATAGAGAAAATGATTTTTTTTTTCTTTTTGAGACAGGGTCTCACTATGACAGACCTGGAACTCACTATGTAGCCCAGGCTGGTCTCGAACTCACAGAGATCCTCCTGCCTCAGTCTCTGGAGTGCTGGGATTACAGGCATGTGCCACCACACCCAGCTTTTTATAATTTTTTTTGTTACCAGGGATCGAACTTGGGCCCCTGTGCTTGCAAGGTAGGTGCCAGAACCAGAGCTAAATCCCTAGCCCTTAGAGAAAATGAAGTATATAGCAAGCAACCATTAATCTTCTAATCAGATTTCTATTTCAATTAATTTTGTAGTCCACAGTATTATATAAAAAGAATCATACTACATCAACTTGCACATCTGATTTTTCAACAAGTTTTCAAGATTTCTCCATGCTGTTGCATCCTAGCAGCAATTCAATCCTTTTAACTGCTGAATATGTGGTATATGCTGTAACTACTCCACACTGTCTATTCTCCTGCTATACCTCTAGTGTTGGACTCTTAAGAATATCATGCTGTTAATAAAGACTTTTGCAGAAGTGGATATATGCTTTCATTTCACTTGGATAAAAATAATTAGAACTGGAATTACTATCTCATCATAGTTTATATCTATATGCCACTTAATAACTTTTATTGGCCATTCTTATACAGTATCTGAAAGTATTTGTTCCAAGTATTTTTTCTTTTTAATAAGGCTGTTACAAGAATTCCCCATTTTGCAAATATTTTGATGTTTATACATGTTGCAAATACCCCCCCCCAGTCTATGTCTTGGATATTTATTTTCCTATTAGTGTCCTTTGTTGAACATAAGCTTTTAATTTGAATAAAGCCCATTTTATCAATTGTTTTACAGTTAGTGCAGTGTTGAAGAAATACTACATAAAGTTATAAAGATATTGTACCATAACAACATCTAGAAACTTTTTTAATGTTTTAACTTTCATAAAGTCTATAATCATCTTCAATAAACTGATTTAAGACTTTTTACTATACTGGAGACTGATCTCAAGGCCTTTGCACTGAGCTACATCCTCTGCCTTATTTTTTTGACACAGGGTTTTTAGTTGCTGAGGTTGGGGGCTTGAACTTGCAATCTTGTCTCAACCTTCTAGAGCACTGGGGTGTGTACTATCACATCCACCTTATACTAAAGAAGCCAGACTCAGAATATTATAGTAATTTTTAAAGTACACAATAGATCTCTTCTGTGTGTGTGTGTGTGTGGGGGGCTAGGCTTCAAGAGCCCTAATGGGTACCTGAAACTGCAGGTAGTATTGATCCCTATAGTTTTTCCTATACAAATATGCCCATAACGTCTGATTTATAATCTTGGCACAGTAAGAAATTAACAATACTAATGAAATTGAACAATTTGTAATAAAATTACTAGCATTGGTATATTTTGAGGCCATTATTAAATAAATTAAGGGTTATGTGAAGACAAACACTATGATAACTGCAGTAGTCAATCTGATAGCCGGATACAGATGATACAGATGCTGAGTGACTAAGGGAGGACAGCTTACACAGCACAGATACAGTGAACAAAGTGATGATTTGTGTCTCAGGTAGGACACAGTGGGATGGGAGAGTTCATAACGCTACTCAGAATGAGCTGGGGATTTAGCTCAGTGGTTCTGCTGCCTGCCTTGCAAGAGCAAGGTCCTGAGTTCAATCCCTGGTACCCCCCCCCAAAAAAAGCATTGCTTATTTCTGAAAAATTTCTCTTAATATTTTCGGAGTATGGTTGACCATAGATTAATGAAATGGTAGCAAACTAACTACAGAAAAGGGAAGACTACAGTATATCTTATTTTCTTTCTGTAATAAAACCAAAATCAGAGTTTTATAATGATAATTAATCCTCAGGTACCTTTAAAAGGCTATAGGCACATGCATTTTAAAAATCTAACAGAAATGTAAGTTCTTAATAGAAAAGGGGAAGACATGTATATCTGGTACTGAGAATGTCATAGTAAAAATAAATAAAATGTTGATCCTAAGGTTTGTTGTACTTCATTTAAAAGAAAAATCATAATAAATTCTACTCACAAAGTTAAGGCTGGTTTAGAGAATCTTACTTTTATTTATGCTCTTTTGCATGCTCCTAGCTTATGTGGGATCCAAGTTTCCTTGGCTAAAATTACAGAATCCAGAAGGCAAAGTGTTTTTATAATGCTGTTTTAGATTCTATGAGCATTGAGGTACGAGGTAGGAGAGAAAAGGAATGGAAACACACATCCAGTATCTATATAATCTATCATGGGAGGAAAAGTAGGACAACTAGGATGAGCATGCACAGAAAGATGTGAATGACTTCAGCACCTACAGTGCATGTTACTGCAGCTATCAAACGCAAACCACAGTCCAGGAAATGGTAAAGTTACATTCTTTACTGCAGAAAAGACTATGACCTAGGATAAAAATAAATATTCAGATAGGCAAAGTTAAGTATTTGCCACTACTGTTCTTCACTAAAGAAACATTAAGAAGGATTTATTTCAATAAGAAAATACCCAAAGAACACTGATTTCATAAAAATTAATGAACTATGTGACTGTGGTAATTGTTGAGTGGGGAGAGGGTTGAGTTTTATGGATGGTTGTGTTTAAAACAAAAAGTAAAACTTGGGCAAAAGAAATACAAAGTTTAAGAACTGGAAATGAAAACTTAAAACTTTTTTTTTTCTTTTTTTAAATAGGGTCTCACTGCGTAGTTGAGACTGACCTGGAACTCACTATGCAGCCCAGGCTGGTCTGGAACTCACAGCAATCCTCCTGCCTCAGCCTCCCGAGTGCTGGGATTATAGGCGTGTGCCACCACACATGACTTAAAACTTTTTATGAGTACTAACTGTTTACACAGAATTCCAAAAGTACTCAGTTTTAGAGCTAATAAACACCCAGAAACGCTGATCAACTTTTGCAACATTCAGAAGTTAAGCACATTACTACTCCAGTGGTAAGCAACAGAAATGTAATAGAAAAAACACTCATGCACATTAGCAATAAAAATGGGGGTGGGGAGGCAGAACCAGCACTGTGGGAGGTTGAAGCAGGATGACTGCAAGTTAGAACCTAGTCTGGGTAATTTAGTAAGACCCTATTTCAAAATAAAAAAATTAAAAAGGGGCTGGGAATGTAGTTCTGCATAAAGGCCCTGGATTCAATCCCCAGTGTGTATGTGGGTGGGTGGGTGGGTCTCTAAGAAATGGTTTTTAAAAATGTATATTACTTCTATTAAAGAAAAACAAAATCACATTTGGAGGATTATAACTCTCACTATCTTTTCCCCTATTAATCTATATTTAATTCAATTTTTATATAAACATTTCAACAGTTTTCATCTGAATCTGGTAAATTTAACAAAATTAATGAAGGCTAGAGGTATAGCTCAGCAGTTTGTGCATTTGCCTAGCATGACTAGGCCCTACATTTGACTTCAATATCCCCCCAACAAAAACATAAATAAGTAAACAAAATTAATGTGAAACAGCAGAGAGTCAAACACAGTGAAAGTAATTTTGAACAATGAGATGACACTGGTCCTACTCAAAAGTTAAGACTTTACACAGCTACAGTAGTTAACATAGTGTGACAAATCAAACAGAGAACCCAGAAATGCCTAACAAATATAGGAATCTGATGCACGACAAAGGATAATATAGTTAGTTGTAGGGCAACTGGTTATTAATTTGTAAAAATATATTAGACCTCAACTCAGACTGAAATAGACAAGGTGTACAGTGATGCTAATAATACCTAATTTAAACTTAAATTTTGTAAAACAATATTACATACTATTTAGGCACATAAATATACTCGAAAACAAATGAGGGGCTGTATTATCTTAGACTGAGCTAGGTTAAATGCATTCCTTATAAGACAGAAAAGAATAAACAAATAGACTGGAGGAAAAGAAAAAGGTAATGATACATGAGACCCCCCACTGCCAAGCTCTCTTAGACGAATTTACAAGTAAATTTCAAAAGGCACAAAGAAAATGACTCAGAAAAACTGCCAAAACTACAATAATCAGAACATGAATTTACTTCAGGTAACAGAATAATCTGTACAGAGTTCCAGGCTTTCACTTTTCAACAAATGTTAGGTCTCTATAAACCAAGAGAAGGATCTTTTTAGTCTCAAGTGTCCTCACTATAAAACCGTCACAGTCTATATAGAACTAAGTCCTTTGCTGTGTTTTATTAAGTTTAGCTCTTTTAGGTTGCTGCTCACATATCCACAGTATATTAGAGGAAGGAAGTTTGTGGGACTCTCCAAAGCTGGCTACTGACAGCTAATTATATACCAAGACAGTTTCTCCTTTCAGTAATTATCAATTTAAAAAAATATACATGAGTATAAAACATAGTTCATGGTGTCCTTTTGCTTACATCATCCCATTTACTTCTGGTGGACCCTTCCTAGAATGGGACCTTAGGAAACCAGAAGAGGTATGTAAGAGTTTACATTTACACTTTATTTCTGGATTAAATGAAATTACATTTTCTTTCTCTGAGCCAAGAAAGATGAGAAAGAGGAAGAGCTGCAGAAACCAGTGTATCACTTTATCACTTTCTGATCACTGGACAGTGAGCAGGCACCATGAAGGCAGGAACTACATTCGTCTTGTTTGCCAACACATTTCCTAGAACCACACACATACTGGCACATACTGGATCTCAGTAAAGGTCTGTGAATTAATAAATGAATAATATTACAGTGCCAAGCAAAAAAACCCAATACATCTTAGGAAACATACTTGATGTTGGCCATGAAAAGTACCTGCCTTCTTTTAGTGAGGAGGATTTTAAATTTGTCAGAGTTTAGATAGCAAGAATGCTACATTTCTACAAAAAGAGACAATTGGCCCCACTAACTGACGCAGCCCTCAGCTGTATCTTTACCTTGATTCGTGAACTGGGATTCAACATGATGTATTTAATAGAACCTTGGATATTCTCTGTCCAGGAGACGAGCCAAGTTACTTTGTTATCATGTCTGACCTCTTTCCACTTATGTCCTGGAGGAGGAGAAGGAACCTTGGCATCTCTGAAAGTAACCAAATGGGATGCAGGGAAACAAAAGAGAAGTGAGAACAAATTTCACTTTTCTTGACCCAAAGTAGACACATCTGCTCATTGTGTATTTCCACATTTTCTGGTCACTAGTCAATGCTAAATACCACATGGAGACCTGTGCATGTAAACACAATGCTGCTCCTATACATCTCCATTCCAGACAGCCCTCTCTCACTAGGAGACAGTACCCACATCCCTACACCTGCCCAGGGAAGGGCTGTACTCACTTGCTGCAGTTTATGATGATGTCCTCAGGCAGGATCCTCCGCTTCAGCATGCCCATCTTGGGGTGGTTGCCCCGACCACGGAACAGCCCTGGGGGCTCTATCTTGAAGTTAGCGATCCTCTCTCTGTGGTTATCCATAATACAGAAGCCATACTCTTTCAGTAATTTTTCATTTTCCTCTTTGATTTTCTGAAATACGGCAAGAAAGTACTCGAAATGGATTGAAACTGCTGTTCTCTATTTATCTGTTTTTATCTCTGTGCGAGAATGGGTCAAGGTGAAGTCTAATAATCACCACAAAATGAATTCAAAGAAAGAGAACGTCTAGTGGATTTTTCATATTTACATACACTAACATTCCCCAAAAGATCTGATCTATCTAGAAGAAATGACACCAGCTCCAGATTCAAAATGGATTTTCATTTATTAAAGGATGTTTCCTTACGAATGTTATCTGGGTATTTCTAAATGTAACTTTAAAACTTCACACCATTTCTGTGAGTAGTATAAAATAGGGTAGAGAACAGTTTCTGAAAGACAACAGCTTTAGAGCTAACTGAATAGCATTTCACTTGGGTTTTTCAACCCAGGCAAAACCATCTTGGATTTTTACCTAGGTATTTGAATATACAAACTTCATACTTAGTGATCTTTGCTATAACAAGAAAAAGGGTGGGAGGCTTTTCAGCCTCCTCATCCTGACAACTCTTCTCCATCTGACATGCCGATCTGATGACCAAGTCCTGCTCCCTTTGACAGGGGCTCTATCAAGATAATGTTTATAAGTGCTTCTCTTTCTGGATTATTATTCTAAGAACAAAGCTCTAAAGTGGTCTTTAAGTTTAAAAGCATGCCTGAAGGAAATAATACACTAATTTGGAAAACCAGGGACTGAAAAGTCTGATATAGTTATAACTTAGTTAATATTTTAAAGTTTGGCTTAAAGCAAATATTAAATGGCCTAAATTATGTAAACACAAAAGTTCTTTGGCTGGGTGTGGTGCTCCATGTCTGTACCTGCAGCACTGGGAGGCTGAGGCAGAGGATCACCAAGACCAGCCTGGACTACATGGTAAGACCCTACCTCAAAAAGCCAAAAAAGTTCTTTAAAGTACTGAAACTACAGGCATTAAATAAATTCTAGCCTGGATTCTTCTAGATCAGGGGGTAGGCAACTTTTTAACTATAGTACATTAGGATGGAGGACCATGCTTGTGAGTCTGTTTCAACTATTCATATCTGCCACTGCTGCATAAAAGCAGCCACAGTGAATGTTTGTGTTCAGATTAAAAGATTTATAAAAACAGGCAGCCTGTGCGGGGGGGAACATACGAGCTTCACCAATGAGGATGGTCAAGACTGGGAGAAGGATAAGCATGCCTAGATTGTAGGGTAAAAGAGGTTCAAATAGGGAGGAACATAGCCAGTATAATTTCATCTATCTTAATTCTTAGTATCTAGTAGCCACTGTGGGACAGATCTGCCCATCCTCAAATACTGTGTTAGTGGAGTCACTAACTGGTTTTAGGTCAGTAAAACGCCAGGGTTCTCACAGTGAGCTACTGAACAAAGGACTTACTCAAAAGTAAAACCCTTAAAAAAAATTCTAGACTTTACTAGTCAGCAATTCCTAAATCTTTAGTACAGAACAATGTAAAATTACTGAAGTCAATGTTGTGTCATAAGCACCAAGAAGTACATTAAATGAATAGTCACTGTTCTGTGATTTTCTAGATGTTTAATAAATCCTGTAGTACCAATTTTTCTTCTTTGCTCATCTGTTTCCGAGCTTCCGACTGGGCTTTGAAATACTGGCTCATCTGAGTAAAATCACATTTGCTTAGGTTGGTGATAGTATTCTTCTCTTCATTAGTCATTTCCTAGTCAAAAGAAAAGGAGAGACAAAAGAAGACTATAAGCACACTAACAAGTCCCTCAGGTTTCTTTGCAATTATAGTAAAGCATCGTTTTTTTCAGTCAAAGGTACACAGAAAGGTAATCTAAATTTAGTGATTTTATTCTTTAATAAAATATATATTTAACATAAAAATCCTTTAAATGACTTATCACTGACAAAAATTACTCTTACATAGTCTGTTGAACTCCTTGGCAAATTGCCACAAATGCCCAGGGATATGAATACCGTCTGAGAACTCGAATATATATCAAATATTTAAGTAACAATATTTTATAAACTTGTTCTTAGAAACGTAACTTCTGTTTTACACACTTACTAAATCTGATTTTCCAAGCTAGCTGAGAAGATAAATTTTAGTTTAGCCTTGATCCACATTATTCAAATTGACGAGATTTTTAAAAACTCACCTAGGCATATATAGCATATATGATCTCATGAGCAGAAATTATGTAAAGCAAATAAGCAAGAACCAAAACAGAATGGTAAATCAGATTAACATCTCTTGGTACAACAGCAGAGAGAAGGAATTCCTACAGAGACCATTGTCCTTCGTTCAATTAGGACTAATCTGATGAACCTCTTCCTATAGTCTTATGATAGTGAGAGGAAAGAAATACAAGAGGGCCGGGGATTTAGCTCAATGGATCTGCCACCTGCCTTGCAAGTCAAGGTCCCGAGTTTGATCTGTGGTACAAAGGAAAAAAAAAAAAAAACTCTTGTTGGATAGAAACTTCTTATAATATAGTAACTCTTTTATTACAGAATTGGGAACTCAAATCCTTGCCATTGCTAGGTAAGCACTTAACCACTGAGCTATATCCCTAGCTCTTAAACAACTTGTAATATAATAAAATTGTATTTTATATCAGATTTTGTTTGTAAAATTATAGTTTATATTTGGTATTTGATCAACATTTTTGCAAGCTATTAGGATATTAATATACGGGCCACAATACCTTTCTCCAATCTTTAAAGAAATTTTTCCTAAATATTTCCTTAGTAGTATATTCATGGTCGAGCATTTTTGCAAAGAATGTAGCTATTTCTTCTGCTTTGGGGCTCAGCTTCATGACTTTACCTAGAGGAGAAAGTAGTTAACAAAAGTGAGATGTAGTACTGATGTTCTAAGTATAAATACTGAGTGCCAGAGTCCTCTTTAATAATGGGTTACCTTCCCAAGGTATACAAAGTCTGGTGACACACAGTTATACCAACAACTACAACAAAGACAACATACTGATTTATATCTACTTGAATAAATTCTCCTTCTCTTCAGCAGATATTTACCTGGGTCATTCTTTGGAGACTATGCCAGTTAATTGTTCCCAGGTGCCTGCTCAGGTCAGGGATGACCTGGGGAAGGCCCAGCCACTCTTCCTTTTCCTTTCAGCAGGTGGGGTCCTTTATACCTCTTCAATGGTTTTTAAAAATCAAATCCTCAGAGGGACTCCTGCCACTGCTAAGCTAAGCAGCTTCTGTTCAAGAAGGGGAGGAAGGGATAGGGCAGGGAGCGGAAGAAAGGAATTGTGGGGAAAAGAAATAGGCATCTTTTTTCTTCAAAGTTAGGTGGGTGGAATATGAAATTAAAAAAAAAAAAATCCACAGCAGGGAAGCCCAGATTTCCCATCTGAAAAGCCTAAGACCTTCCTATACATCAGAGTGTGGTCTGCAGGCCAAAAGCATCAGGACCACAAGGGAACAAGTCAAATACAGCACTGTGGGCTCAGCTCTAAAGCTAATGAATCATAACTGTACACTAGTTAGAAACACACAACTCTGAAATATAGGTATATGGTACTGCCTCTTTGAGAATAGGATTCATCCACCAGGATGGCTGGGGTTCCTGGCAGCATGCAAGAGTTTCTGTGAAAGCAGCTCTAAAGGAGCCCTGATACTTCACAACAAAAAGTGCTAACTGGTAAAGAAAACCTGGATGGAGCTTTATGTACCTTAATTTAAAAAGTAACAAAAGGAAAGTACAGTACATGGGGGGTTTAATCTACTTTCCAGAGAATACTTACTTTAAGCATATTATGATCAATTTCCATTTTTTTTTCCTTTGAAAATACTATTTTTACATCATGACCTAGAACCAAGCCATGCCATAATAATGGCATTTGACTATATTTCAAATGAGGTGAAATATAATTCTACTGCCTTACTATTATATAGGCATTATTCAAAAAAAGAATTCATTCATTATAGAAACCTAAAATTTAACTAGAAATGCATCTATTACAAAATTTATAAGACATTTCATCTCATGATAGTAGGAAAGCTATCATCCCTAACAAGGAATTAAGAGAATTATCCAACAAAATTGAAACCCCAAATAGAACCTGCTTGGAAGTCATAATTAAAAAGGTCAACAGGTGGCGCATCTTCTCTTTCTCAACCGCCCTCAAGCTTTTGCTTTGGAAGAAAAACACTTTGGGGAAGATAAACTAGTTTTATTTTTATTTATTATTATTATTATTTGATCCCGGGGATCGAGCTTGGGATCTTGCGCTTGCGAAGCAGGTGGCAGAACCACTGAGCCAAATTCCTGGCCCAACACAAGCTAGTTTTAGAGGCTTCCAGGTCTTTTCTAGAACTCCCCTCGACTCAGGCTTGAACCAGAGTTACCAGTAAAAACTGTAACATGCTTCCAAATATAAAGGAAAATTAACTATAATAAATGGCAAGAAAATGTAAACTATTCCCCAGCATGTTTTATATAAACCAGGTATTAACAGTGTTTGGAAAAAAAAAAATTGAGACTTTCTGAATTGTTTTACAGAATTATTTCCCAAATGAAGCAATTTTGACTTGTCTCTTTCTAAACGAGCACCAAAAAAATGAAATAGCTCCCTGCAGCTGGGGGGAGGGGGATGACTTGAAAGTTCCTGGCAATGGTAGTACTTTGTGGAAAAGGCAGAGCTCCAGGGAAAGGAAACTGCTGAATCAGAGCTGAAAATGAAGGTCCTTAGCACAGACAGCAATTCACAGTTTCAGCAAGCCCCCACCTCTCTGGCAGGTTTGAAAGGAAATCTGAGAATTCTCTCCAGAGAGTGGGCAGCTCTTACATTTATCAGTTTGGACTATTAAGTCAAATACTCTAGACTTAGTGCACAGTGGGAGTTTGCACTGTAAAAAAACCCGGAGGGAAGGTCAAGAGAGAAAATGCTACAGCCCCGGAGCTGGAGCTGCTATCATGGAGAACTAAGCAATAATGGGGTAAACAAACCATGGTGACCAGTGAAATGGCCCAGGCTTCAGCTTCCTATCTTGGAAAGTAAAAGAAACCCCAAACTAGGAGATCTGGCTTTCCTGACAATCTGGAATCACAAAGTGTGGCTTTTCCAGTTGAGATCAGTAAAGCTCTTAGCACAGACTAGAGTTATAGAATACCTACATTTTTACAATAGCCTTTGCAGGAGGAATTTTACCTTCAAGGAGTCTCCTAGAATGACCCAATGTGAGAGCTGCAGGAACTGTCCTATGCTCTCTGCTTAACATAAGTCAAACTGCTTATCTGATGTAAGGATTTGCCATTGATAACGTAAGGGTCTTATTTTGCTGCAAACTCCGTAAGATCAGATATTGAGTGAGCAATACTATCAACTGTTGGGTCTTTGTGCCTGAACACAGACAAATTCAATACATACATCTTTTGAAAAAATAAATTCTGACTTTTAAGTTTGACACTGCTCACCGACAGACTAGCCCTTATTCAAAATGTTTGGAACTAAAAGTGTTTAAGATTTGGAGTTCTTTTTTCCTCCGTTGGGGGGGTGGTACCAGGGATCGAACTCAGGACTTTGCACTTGCAAGGCAGGTGGCAGAACCACTGCCCTCCTCCATATTCTTGAATATTTGTATACACACGTGATCTAAATGATGGTACCCAAGTCTAAATATGAAATTCCTTTGTTTCATATAAACCATATATATATATCATAAAGGTAATTTTACATAGCACTTTAAATAATGTTGGGCAAGAAACAAAATTTCATTTGGTGTGGATATTGCTCAAAAATTTTTAGATTTGTAGCATCTAGATTTTGTATCTGGGGTGCATGATCTATGTACTACCTAGACCTGGAGGCATCTGTGGCCGTGATGACACTGTGTATGGACAAAATGATGCACCAGAGCTCTTGAGTGTTTGCCATTAATCTATTGATAGTTGTCCTGCCCAGCATTTCTCAACATTTGGTCAGTAGGCCAATTAAATGGGTGCAGATCCACTCTGGTGAATTTTAAAAACACAAAAGGGTTTGAAAAACAATGGTCTGGTCATTTCTGAATAACTCTTAGAATGAGGAAAATCAGATGAACATTACCATTTACAAACTATAATACCAACAGAGAGCAGAACAAAGGCTACACTCAAAAATCCTTCAACCTAAGGATAGAAATGTCAGTGAGCTGCAACAGACAAGTCCAAGGTTTCTCAAAGACCCATACAGGGCATTTCTTCAAAGCAGCTCATCAGTCTTGACTATACTGTAAGTCTCCAACTTAAAAACGAGTTCTGTCCTGGGAGTACATTCATAAATCAGATTCATTTTTAACCTAACAGAATGAGTCTTATACAGTACACCTGTGAAAATTCACAACTAAAATTTTTCTAGGTTGACGACTTACTGTATACCTGCATCAAAGGCAGAGTTGCACTATGTAGAGTGAAAGATTCTAGCTACTCTTAACTAGATGTTGATGGCAGACTAATTATCGCTAGCACTATTCCTAGCAATAAGCAGCTTGTACTGCATTATTATAACTAAAAATACTACCATTCAAGTGAGGCTTTTAGTAGCTCCTTAAATAGGAAGTTCTGATAAGAACTTTTAGCTGTGGACCATGGTTTGTGATCCATTGTTATGGTTTGTATCTAGTCACTCCTTGAAAGCCTACGTGCTCAGAGGCAAGGCTTTTGGGAGGAGAGCGGGTTGTGAGGGTGTGATACTCAACAGTAGATTAGGTCCACTGCTGAGTTTATAGCTAAATGTTATGTTGGGAGCTGAAGCCTGGTTGCAGGTGTGTCACAGGGGGCATGGCCTGAAAGGATGTATTTCCCTCCAACTCTTCCCTTCTCTCCTCCCTGCCAGACATTGCTTGAGCAGCTCTCCTCCACCATTCACCTCTGCGCCATATGTTGTACTTCCTTGGAGCCAGCTGACAATGGACTGTAACACAGGCAAAAACAAACCTCTCCATCTCAGCTGTCAACCATTTTGTCCAGCAATGAGGGAAGTAACTGAGAGTAAAGTACATGGATTTTTTGGGGGGGGGATTATGTAGATAAGACATTAACAATCCCTTTCTCATGGTACTTTTTCAGTAGCAAATGGGCCTTTAAGAGTTAAGGATTCTTCCTCATTTTCCGTTGCTAAATAGAAGCAGACTGTTTTCATGGCCAAGAACCAGGTAACCTTGGAACAACTCACCATCATAGTAAAACTTGACACTTTCTGGAAGAGGCTCATATGGTGGTGCAAATACAGGACCTTTATGTTCTAGGAATTTCCACTTGATGCCTTCAGGATAGCGTTCTTCTTCCCACCTTTCAAAGACAAGAGACAACCTCATTTAGTGACCATCTTGACTAATACAGAGATCACCACTTGTCAAATGGCAAAATAATTATCTGCTCAATTGACTGGTATTCTCTCAAGGCCTAGATCAAAGTAACTACTCTTTCAGTCAAGTGAATGGGGGAAAAATCCACTTTAATAGCTCCATTCAATGATAAAGGATAGGGCCCCGGATTTAGCTCAGCAGTTCGGTGGCCTGCCTTGCAAGCGCAAGGACCGAGTTCAATCCCCGGTACCAAAAAAAATAAAAAAATCAAAACAAAGATACAGGATAGAAGCTGGGCGTGGTGGCACACGCCTATAATCCCAGCAGTCGGGAGGCTGAGACAGGAGGATCGACCAGCCTGGGCTACACAGTGAGTTCCAGAGCAGTCTGAACTACATAGTGAGACCCTGTCTCAAAAAACAAAAAACAAAACAAAAT
>NW_022900934.1:18488182-18504756 GCF_012274545.1 Fukomys damarensis
AGAGGACAATATATATATATATATATACATACACACACACAAACACATACACACTGAAGGATACAGGGCTGCGGATGTAGCTCAGCGGTAATGCACCTGACTGGTCCTGCATTTGAGCCCCTGTACCAGGTGTGGGGGTGAGGGTGGTAGTGAAGGATATAGAAATGGAAAGCTATTCTACCACAATGGTAAAATAGTGTATCACAGGGCTGTGAAGTTAGCTCAGTGGTACCTGGAGATGCCAGGAAGGTACAGGGGAAAACAACTGTATAGAAAGTGAATAATGTAACAACCCTCCCCCCAAAAATAAGGAATGATGATTCAACTGATGCATAATGAGTTTAAGATACTTATGGATTATCTAGAGCGATCTAGGCGGCAATGAAAAATGAAATCTAAAGCTCAGCTCAGGGAAAAAAACTTTTAAAAATTTATTTAAAAAATGATCAAATGTACAAAGAACAATCAATAATATAATGAACCTACCACCTATACACAAATGATTGCTAATATTTTATATTTGGGCTGAATCATCTCAAAGTTAACTGAAGATGTGATACTTCAAAAAATATTTCAGCCAAGTTTCTCTATATATTATTCTTCCATACAACTTTAATAATGTTGTATCTAACAAAAATGGATAATTTCCCAGTGACCACTAACATTCAAAATGACCACACCCTAATTTACAATTATATATTGCAACACATGACTAGATCTCTAAAGTCTTGTTTTCTCTGGAATGGCAGACCTTCTCACCACCTTCATATTTTTAAAAAGGATTATCAGATTTATCTTATATTACAATATTTATAACATAACAGATTGTATTATTCAATATTTTTAACTTAAAATATCAAGACCTACAATTCTATGTAATCTTTTTGAAGGCAAATTATTTCTATTAATTTATTCCTAGTCCAACACTGTAAACAAATAAAAATTACATGTATTATGTAACAACAGCACTATGAAACCAAAGTCTATGCATGCCTATAGTCTCAGGTACTCGGGAGGGTAAGGCTGAATACCAAGTATTGCTTGAGCCCAGGACTTCAAAGACAGCCTGGACAAAACAATGTGACCTTCCCCGCTTTTTTCCAAAGTAAAACAGGAGTCTAAGGAAGGAGAATCACAAGTTCAGGCCAGTCTAACTTAGTGAGACCCTGTCTAAAAACAAAAAAAATCCTCAGAAAGGGCTCGGGATGTACGTAGCTCAGTGGTACAGCACTTTCCTAACTTATCTATCTACATGGCCCTAGGTTCAATAAGGGAGCAACACAACTATACCCCAAGGTTTAAAAACAAACGAAATTTAGAAAAAAATAGGCAAAAAATCTGAATGTCATTTCTCTGAGAGGATATAGAGATGAACAATAAAAACCTGAAAAACTGCTCAACACCATTAATCACTAGGGAAATGAGAGTCAAAACCACAATGAAGTAGCACTCATCATGGGAGCCTTGAACACTCTGGCAGGAACAGTACAGTCGGGTAAGGAGCAAGGCAGTTTCTCAGAAAGTTAAACATAGAACTATCACATGACCTTAGCAATTCCAACTCTAAAAAAACTGAAGCCAGGTATTCAATTATTTGCATCACTACCTCTAAGTCAAGACAGAAATAATCTAAGATTAACAAAATGTAGTAGACATACAATGGAATTATTAACCATAAGGATACAAATTATGACTCATGCTACAACATGGATGAACCTTGAGGACACTGTTAATTCAGTCAATCAAAAATGGACAAATACTGTACGATTCCACTTATATGAGGTACGTAGAATATACAATTCATAAAGACAGAAAGTAGACCGGTGATTACTAAGGGCTGGAACACGAAGGGAACCGGGAGTTAGTATTTAATGAGTACAAAGTTTTAGTCTTACAAGGCAAAAGGAGCTCTGGAAATGGATTGGTGGTGGACATGGTTGCACAACATCAATATATTAATATACTTAATACTACTCAACTGTATATTTAGGATAATGGTAAATTTTATCTTTTTTTGGTACTGGGAATTGAACTCCAGACCTTGTGCTTGTGAGGCAGGCAGTGGAACCACTGAGCTAAATCTCCGGCTAAATGGTTTTGTGTTTGTTTGTCATCCATTCATCTCTTGATGGGTATATAGGCGGTTTCCAAAATTTGGCTATTATCAATTGTGCCGCTATAAACACGGGTATGGATCATTGTAGTATGCTGACTTTAACTCTTTCAGGAAGATACCTAAAAGGGACATAGCTAGGTCAAATGAAATTTCTATTTTTAGATTTTTGAGGAATTTCTAAACTGATCTCTAGTGGTTGTACTAGTTTACATTCTTAACAGTGCAGAAGGGTTCCCTTTTCCCCACAACCTCACCAGCATTTGTTAAATGGGATCAGGTTGGGAGAGAGCAGGGAGGGGTGGGAGGGAAAAGGGAAAAAGAATAATTAAGATATTATGTACATGTACAAACTCCCCATGACAAATGTAATCTTTGTGTACTGCAAACATGTACTAAGAAAAATACATAATTAACAAAAATGAATAAATTAAATGATAACTAATGCAGAAAAAAGTCAAAGCCATGATCTCTCAGAATTAATGTGTGGCAACATTGATAATAATTTCAATTACAAAAGCAAAATTATCAGGTTACTAGATCCTTCAAAGTTATCTAACTCTACATAAATAGGGTAAGCCATGATCTCTCAGAATTAATGTGTGGCAACATTGATAATAATTTCAATTACAAAAGCAAATTATCAGGTTACTAGATCCTTCAAAGTTATCTAACTCTACATAAATAGGCTGGACCAGGAAGAGTCTTGGGCCAAGAATCAAAGTTCCAAAAGAAGAGGGGAAACAGCAGGAAGCTCCAAATGATGAGGAAATCCAACACTTACCAAGCAGCACCAAAGAATGAGATGCAACAGATGGATAGATTACTAACTTACCATTTTCAGGACTCCCAATAGTAACGCCCAATTTACACAACCACTTCATTTTATTTAAAAAAATTTTTTTAAAATTTAAGGTCATAAAAACCTTTTATACTCTGTGAACAAACTATGGGAGAAATCACTGAAAACTTGATTCGTTTCAAAACAAATGAAATAAAAGGAAGTTAAAACCATATGTCCTTTTTGGTTTTTAACTCTGATCTCTGGAAAGGTACAGGATTCCTCTACCCAGTGACCTTTTTCTATACTTCCTCTTAAACGCAAATGTAACACCAGCATGTCAATCACTTAGCCCATCATGACTGTGTGGTATATTTCTGTTCTGCTAACACCAACCCCTCCCTGATTGCTGCTCTTTCTCCTTCCTAAGAAGTGATGGAAACATCACTATTCTAAGTGATAAAAGTCATGGATTACATACATATACATGAGTCTGGAAACCACACACCAAACTATAAATAGAGGCTGAAAGGAAAAATGGGAATGGAGAAAAGAAGTAATGGGGACCTTCATTTTTTTCCTAACTCAGAAACAATATCCTTTGTTTCTTTTTTAACATAAATACATATCATGTATTACTGGTGTAGTGCACAATATGAAAAACAAGGATTAAAAATGTGTTGAGTTGGGCATGATGAGACATGCCTATAATCCCATTACTCAGAAGACTGATGCAGGAGGATCACAAATCCAAGGTCAGCCTTAGGTAACTTAGCAGGACCCTGTCACAATTTAACATTAAGGGGTAGGCACATAGTTCTTTGGTAGAGCATTTACTTAGCAGACATAATACTGGATTCAATACTGATTATGGAAATGGGGAGGATGAGATGGCATATATGGATCTGTTTCAAAATTTTAAAAGTAGAAAATAAAAGTTCTCTACCTAAACATTTTTCACAAAAATAACCTATAATTGTCTCATTGTCAACTCGTTCCCACTGGCTTGGACCACCAGTGGTACATGAATCACTGTCTCATAGGCTGGCTTGTACCATTCGTGGTAGAAACTGATCTGATCACTTTTGTTTACCTTTCTCTAATAAAATTAATAAAAAGCCACCCTATGGGAAAGTCACACAGATACCACTGGTGGGTTAAGCCACCCAGCAGCAAGACATATGAATTATGGCCCTGTTGTGAACATGTTAAACTGCCCTCCATAAACACTACCTAAATCTTCACTCCCAGAGAGAATGTCTGTTTTTCATATTCACAACCACTTATTAATCATTCCCAATCTGAGAAGAATTAAACAAAAAGATGTGTTACTTATTTTTCTTTCCATGTTTGCTTTCTTGTGAAGCTGCAATACTTTTAAACCACTTTTTAAATGAACTGTTTCTTTTGACACAAAACTCTCCGCCATACAGAAAATTTCCATTTTGATATATCAAATTTTAAAAGATCAAAAGATCTTTACTATTCCTCAATTCCATAAACATTCACCCAGGTTGTATTGTGGTGGTTTCTGTTGTTGTTAACAAATAGGCAGTTTTTCCAACATGACTTACCCACTGTTTTAAATACATCTGCAATACCAACAATGAACTATATATTTCACAAAGTCAGAAGGTGCCTGAAAGTTCTTACCGTAGACAAATATTTAAGATGACAGGCATGTTTAACTTGACAACACAATGTAGTAAAAGTATCAAATTATCACATGGCCCCATGAAAATGTACAAGTGTACAAGCTAAAAAATAATTTATTTGAATGGAATAAATGAATAAATGCATCGTACTTTCTTCATGTGCTAAATTTCCATCTATACATAGGCTACTTCTATAGTCTGTTTTGGATGAGGAGTGGAATTCAGTTTTGAGAACCAGTATATTTAGAGACAAAAATTTCACTAGGATCTCAAATACTTATTTCAGATGTTATCCTAGAGATTCTTTAATTTTTCTCCAGATCTTTTGGTTAGGTTGTGCAATGAAAGTGCTGACATTTTAAACCACTGCTGAGATGTTACCATTTCCACTTCTGTTCCTCTTCTTTCTTCGGCTTCTTTTTCTTGTTATCTGGCTCAGGAACTTTTTTATCTTTATCTTTATTCTTGGGTTTTTTCAATTTACCATCCTACAAAGAAATATGGTGAGAAAGCACTTAAAAAAGGATTGATCACACTTCCAGAGAGTTTTTGGGAGCCACTAGGAAGGAAAACTATAATCATAAAATATTAGAACTGGAACAGACTATTAGGGAAAAAACACCTTTCAAAACAACACCAAGAAAAATGAAATATTTAGGAATCAATTTAAGCAAGAAGGTGAAAGATCTTTACTATGAAATTTCAGTACTCTGAAAAAGGAGTTCAAAGAGGCTATCAAAAAATGGAAAGATATCCATTGTTCTTGGAGAGGCAAAACCAATGTAATGAAAATGGCCATACTTCTAAAAGCATTAGAACTGAAGAGGATCAGATGTCCAAGCATTTACTTGACAGATAAATAAAAATGTACTGGTACTGAACAATAGAGCAGTATTTTCTAAAATTCCGTGACAAATGATTATGCAGGAGAGTGGTTAAAATATTCTTCAAGCCAGGCCTGGTGGTACTTGCTTTGTAATCCCAGAACTAGGGAGGCTGAGGCAGGAGGATCACCATGAATGTGAGGCCAGACTGGGCTACATAGTGAGTTCAAGAGCAGATTGTACTACAAAGTGAGACCCTGTCTCAAAAAAAAAAAAAAAAAAGAGAGAGAGAGAGAGAGATTCTCAACTGAGGCAGGAAGAATACCTTCTATATCTCTGTTGCTTCTTATACACAAAGACATGAATAACAGGCAGATATTTGGGAGGTCCAAAGATGAATACTGATTCCTATAGTGCTATTTCTTTATAGCTCTTTTCTGACCTATGAACATGTATGAGTTGATCATATTGGTACATTAAAAACAGCTTCAAACCTAAACAACTGTAATTCACTGAAATAAGACAAATCTCCAGACATGCTCAGACAAAAATATGATATTCAACAGGTAGAGGTGCCACTCAACAGAATCGGAACTCTTTCAAAGATTATTTTACTTTGTTTTACCAACTCAACATAATTTAAGTCTTACTTAAGGTTTGCATAGCAATGGAAGGTGCTCTTGAAACAAAATACTTGTCTACACAGTTTGGTTTGACCTCTTGAATCATAACCTAGTTTGTCACTGACCAAAGTCCTATAGCTATTATTGACCATGATGAGAGCCTAAGTTTATGAGAAAAATAACGGAATGTGACTCATGGCGATGGCTGGAGTAAGCATTCTTGGACTAAATGATGGAAATGCAATCAAGATGGAGAAGGAACTCCAGGTCTATAAGCAAATGATTTTTCCGGTAGAAGGAAAGGGAAGCTACAGCATCACGTTTATTTTAAAACAGAAATGGAGAATATAAATGTGTTAAGCCTGTTGGGGAGAAGTTACTAGAGAATACTTTAATACTAAATAATACTTACTATTTCGGCTGAAATACTCCACAGGAAAGGTGAAATGCTTTTTAGCTAAGATATTCTCTGAACAACTTCTAAATAGGCATCTAGATGTCCCGATCTGGAAAGTACTGGCTACGTTGTATGTTTTCAAGCCTTAAATTGTGATAATCAGTCACTCAGAGACTTCAGAACAACTCCCAGAAACTAACAATAGTAAATAAAAATAAAAATCACCATAGCCTGTGAGTGAAGTTTAATGATGGATTCTACCATCTGCGGTCCCTGCCACAGTAAGAATGTGTATTAATCTGCAGTCCTTTGGTCTGCATTTTTTCCCCCTTTTAGGAAGGTTGCTAAACAGAATAAAACATGAAGTTAACCATTCGTTTTTCCAAATAGTTTAACAAGCTGAGAAAAGGTATTATTTTGCATAAACAATATTATTATTAAACATAAAAGCAAGAGAATGCACAAAGAGCTCAAATTTTGTATCTCTTTTGACTAGTCTGTACTGATTACATGAAAGTAGAGTGGCTGGCTGTGATAACTAACCTGAACTTCTAGAAAGAGCAGAATACTTATCAGAATAACTACAATTTTCTAAATTCAGGATCTGATTAGCTATGGCTAATCAAAATCATTAATATACTAATATGATTTCATCAGGGACCTTTTTAATTCTTCTTATGAGTTAAAGGATTAGCCTAGTTCCTTAGGAGACAAAATAACATGGAGTTAGTGTGCTGGCTCTGGCATCATGTTGAATGGGATCATTTCCTGGCCTTACCAATGAGTAGCCATGTGACCTTAGGCAATCGATCCACTGTCTCTATACTTCAGTTTCTGCATTTGCCAGATGGGGATAATTGTAGGGATATTCCCCTCTTAGAGTCATAAAGATTAAATGAAATGATACCTACACAAAGCTTTCAGAACAGTGTCTGGCAAAAAGTAAGCAACTATTACATTTAATTGTGAATATTAATACTATTTTACTACTATGATAAATTACAATCTTTTTTTTTTTTTTTTTGGTACCGGGGATTGAATTCGGGTCCTTGTACTTGGGAGGCAGGCACCGGGACCACTGAGCCAAATCCCTGGCCCTGATAAACTACAATCTTAAGTTTTTATTATCACTGTCTTTCCTTCTGGTACTCCAAGCTATCCACTTTGTACTTGTGAACTCATTTTGTCCACAACAGGGACTAACCTCAAAGAGTACAAGAACTAAGATTTCATGCAAACCTTTCCATTTCTTAGGAGAGTGCAAGCCTTAGACACCTATAAATTTCTGACATATTTTCTTCAATTACTTGCTAAAAACTTTAGGACAAATAAAACTTGTGAAAAAGGATAAACATAGTATTTTTTTCGTAAATGTACCAGTACTAAAAAAATCTTTTAAAAATTATTTGATCTAAACTGAGAGTTTAAGGAAAGTTAGAAGCCAGAAGGGAGGAGGAACATGTAGTGGAAAGGAGGGGAGATGAGAGGAGGAAGGGAGGAAGGAAGGGAGGGGGCCCGTATGGCTGAAACAAGATGAGCTCAAGAGGAATAAGCCAAAGTGTGGCACAAAGTGTAGGAATCAGACTGAAAAGAGATGTGGTTCAGAGCTTATATTTCATCTTATGTCCAAGGGAGTACCAATTAAAGGATTTTAAGGATGGTTACTCAAAAGAAGTAAAGAGCACATTAGTTGTTAGATATAAGTAAACACACACACATACACACACACACACACACACACACCCCAAAACAAAAACAAAAACAAAAACAACTAAGGAAATTCTTCAGGGTTATAAGTGAAAATGTTTTTATGAACACTGCCTCATTTACTTGAAGATAGTATAATTTCACTAAACACAGCAGTTGGCAGTGTAATTATAGATGGGTTCCAAGGAAAGCAAAGAGTAGACTTCACTGCTGCTTAACGTAACACACTTTGGGTACTCAGGAGAGATTATAACACGAACAATGCCATAGTAACCACTTTTGTGTGAAAATTTTTTCCCAATGTTATTATTATAACCAATGAGTTCCTAATGCTCATCTGCTTTCAAACGTTTTAAAGCCATGCATACTGTTGGACACCTGTAATCCCAGCTACTCAGGAGGCTGAAACAGGAGGAAAGTTTGAGGCACACGTGGGCAACTGAGTGAGAGCTTAACTCAAAAATTAAAAAAGGACTACACATGTAGACCAGTTGTAAAGCAGTTGCCTAGCATGTATAAGACCCAGGATTCAATCCATAATACTAAAGCAAAGTAAAAAAAAAGCTGCTTTATGGGAAACTCACACATCCAAACTCAAGCCCTAAAGTACCTATGTATCTTTACTAACCTCCTCTTCCTCTAGTTTTCGCTTTTTCTCCTTCTTGGTATCTTCTGTTTTAATTTTCTTAGGTTTGTAATCAGCACTGTAAAAGGAGAATATGAATATGCAATTAATTCATTCATGACTCAGGAGTTCTCATCCACAGGATTAGGACAGGTGAGACTGCTATTCTTCTTGGCTGGGCATTCTATTAGGAGTAACAGGAACTAAAAAGTGAAGGCAGCCAAACCAAGAAGCAATAATTAAAACTCAGAACAAAACAACTGATATTTCACACAGGCCTGGGAATGAACTGGTATAGTAGAATATATAGAGAAATCAATATATACGTTCTATTATAGACACGCAAAAGTATGGAAAGCAAATGCATAGCACAATGGCTACCACACAGTAGTAACTTGCTGGAAAGAGGAGCAAAAAAATTCGTTACTGAATGAATACAAACATGAGTTTACTATTTCCCTTTTCCTTTCTGCCCATGTTCAAAAATCCTCTGCATTGGCTATGGATTTAGTTCAGTGGTTCTGCTACCTGGCTTGAAAGCACAAGGTCTGAAGTTCAATCCCTGGTACCAAAAAAAAATCTTCTGCAGATTCCTATAGCATTATAAACTATTTAAGACTGAAACTAATGAAAATAATTTAATCTCACTGATTACATGGAAAAGAAGTATATGTAAGTCTCAAATAATTGTTTGTTTAGTACTGGGGATTGAACTCAGGACCTTGTGCTTGCGAGGGAGGTGGCGGCACCACAGATCTAAATCCCCAGCCCTTACATAACTATTTTGAGAGCAGTTTTATAAACTCTAGACTGAAACTTCACTAAGAATATACTGAAAGGCAGAGATCCCTAGAAGAAATTCATCTGTGATAGAGGTGATGATAAAGTAACTTAAATATTGTTTATGAATTCTTTATATTTGAAATCCTCTACAATAGGCACTGCCTTTTAAAAAAATATTAAGAAAAACTTAAATTCCATATAAACCTTAGGTATACTATTTGCTTAGCAAACTCAATTTTGATAATTCAGAGAATCAGTCAACCAGTCCATTAATTATAAATTCCAAAAAAATAAAAGCCAATTAATTCAGTTTTTCTGTATATTACAGAGATATACATCACATTTATTCTCTAAACACTCTTTTCCCTTTTTTTTTTGGTACCAGGCATCAAATGAAGGACCTTGTCCTTGCAAGGCAGATGCAGTGCCGCTGAATCAAATCCCAGACCTATTCTCTAAACACTTGTGTTTTCAAGTCAAGGTATGAAGAAATACTTACTCATCCTCATCGCGAGGTCTCTTCAATGGTTTTAGATCCTCTTTAGGAGGAGGAGCAAAATAGCCATCATCTTCAGGTTCATCTTTAATTCGTGGTGGACTAATAAGAAAAAAAAAGTGCTAGTTACTGAATGCTAGAACATCTATATTAAATAATACAAAATAAATATACATCATTTCACTAAAAGAAGCTAAAATAAGGATAACAATGTACATATTATGAACTATAAAGATTTTCTACAAGCACTTTCATTACTTAATTCTTAACTAGAATGCCATGAAGTAAGTAGGGAGTACTACTGTTCAATTTTAGAGATAGATGGGCAACATCAGGATTTAGGAGCAGGACTCTTCATTGTAAGTGAGTATTCTTTCCCACTGTATCTTAGCTACCTTTATCAAACCATCACAGGAATAAACCTAATTGTTTTCTTGACTTACATGAGGGATGAGTTGCCACAAATGATCTGAACTAATTTGTCTAGCATTCCAAAGCTAAAATATTGTTTTTAAAAGAGAAAAAATATACAGTGATTTCCCCATCTTGGTATTTCAATGTTCCAAAAATCTAGCAATAATCCAGATTCATGGAAAAATAAGCAAGTTGACAGGATTATAACAAAAGCAAAGTGTATACTTAGTAAGAAGGCCCAGGCCAAACTGAAGTCTAAAATAAATCTAGTCATTCACCTTCCTAAATTTCACTTTATATACAGAGTAGTGCCTAGCTACACTGTCATTAAGATTTTGCCTTAATATAAAACCAGTTCTGTTGGACAACTGTTTTGAACTAAAAAGGAGATGGAACAGAAAAATAAAACAATGAACAGACCAGTTTTCAGGGTCAGAATGTTTCTTGCCCTAGCACATTTCTTCCAAACCTCATTTCTTGAATTCAAAACAGGGAATGGGCACCTACATGAAGATGTCATCTATGAAGGGGCAGGTCTAAGGGACAAGCACTGAGACTGCCACAAAGTGTGTATATACAGAGTCTCAAGAGTAGACAATATATCTACCCCGTTCCCAAAAGCACACTGATCCCTTTTGCCTGTGACAGAATTCAAGTATTTAAAAAGATTGGCTCTCCTTATTTTAGTACACTACTTCTCAAATGTCAGTGTCTACAGCTGAGCATCCCAAAACACCCAATCACCAACAAAGCCCTGAAAGTCCAGAAAGAAAGCAACCTTGCCGCCGTTTACCCAACTTGTTAAGTAAATGCTAGATACTAGGACTGTTGGGGGTGAAATTAAAAACGTGGTAAGGGTTACAAGGCCTGATGGAAGAAATACTACAACAATTTACTAGAAAACTATATTCCTGTGAAGCATCTGAATTCTCTAGGAAAACACAGGTATACAAGTTAGAAAAAAGTCCAGTAAAGTGAATACAGAGACCAGAGCCTAGGTATGTTCTTAAACTTTTAAACCAGAAAATCTGAAAATGATCCCATGACTACACACTAAATATAAAGAATGTATTTGTACCTTAGTTTAGTGCAAGTCCTAGGCAGTCTCTTGGGATTATTAGCTACCCCATCTCAGTCACTTTAAGAAATCAGACTTCCCAGGGCAATTAGAACCATAAATGCTTTCTGCATTCCTAGAACAGTTATGAAGCACACCAGAAGAAGGCACCTGCTTCACCTTGGCCAAAGGTCCTGTAGTATATGGCACAATTTTCAAAACTATCAAACCAAACACAAAGTTCAAGGAAGCACGTTCTTAAGGAAGCAAAACTCAAAGTTCTTAATCCTACTGTGAATATTCATTCCCAACAAATCTACCTGTAATTCAGTGTATGCAGTGAGAAAATAGCATCATTTTGTCTAGTGTTTTGATACTAGAGGGGACTTGCAGGTTCACATTTTAGAAAGCTGAGGCTGATGATGAAAAAAGGAAAAGGGTAAAACTAACACAGAAAAGTCATCTCTAGATTATGAACATCTTTATAGAACACAATATATTTCTACCTGTCTATACCTATCCATAAATGTAGGTCACGTAAGGTTCTATGTGTGTTATCCTCACAATATTAAAGGAGGAATTCAGAGTAGAAGATTTCTGAGGAAACTATATAATTGCTATTCAAAGTTCCTTTGTAAAGTGATAAAAATATGATTGAATCAAATAGGGAGGAGATCTTGATAGTATACTAAAAACCAATAAACTGTACACTTTAAGGTGGTAATTTTTGAGTTATGTATATTTCAATTTTTAAAAATTCTCATCTTGTCAACCTTCTTTACTCAAAATAACCTTCTGGAAAATATGCCTGCCCCACTATCCAGCATTCTAAAAATATTCAAGTTGGCTTCAATCAAGTCCTCTCACTGCCAACTTCCTAGGAAGCATCAAAGTGGCCAGGTTTGGTAATATTTGGGTAAGCTCGGATACTACTACTACATAGACAGTGGGCCTGCTGGCACCCAGGAAAAGAGAAGCAAATAAAACAGAATTTTACCTAGAGAATCCATTTTCCTTCTCCTTCTTTATTTTTGCATCCCCAGAGGCTCTAACCTGAAAGGTAAAACACCAACTGATTAGTACCTTGAAAGGACTATCCAAAGAAATGTCTATCTTATATGAGCATATTTAGCACCAATTCTTGGAGTACCTTGATCCTAGGCTGGTTCTTGTTAGCAAAACTGAACAGGTGAACTAGGGATTTTGATATATTTTCCAAGATTCATTTTTGACAATTCTTCTGAGTGAAATTACTCAGTTAAGAAAGATTTCTTTTAAAAACAGTAACTTGCGGGATGGGGGTGTATCTCAGTTGGTACTGTTAACTGCCTCTCAAGCACAAGGTCTTGAATTTGATCCCCAGTACCAGAAAACAAAAAAATAAAAAATCTATAACTTGTTATCTTTAAATAATGGCATGGCCCTTCCCCCAAATAAATATATTCCACTACTCAAGGCTCTGCAATTAGCAGTACAGAAAGGAACCAAAAACTAAGAATAAACAAAACAGAATAGTCTATTTGTTGCCATTTAGGCCAAGTATACTTGCTTTTCCTGCTTTCAACTATCTGCTTTTTAGACTTGTCAGAAACTCTAGGTTTGTCAAAAATCTTCATACACAGAAAGGAATCTTTACACACACATGAATATACATAGATAAATAAAGACACAAAACATAATTACTATTGATGGCTCTCTCGGGGAAGGATGGGAAACAGGAACCCAATTACTGCATTCCCTAATCTAGTGTCTGAATTTACCTAGTATCAATATGACTTCTTCATAAACTCAAATTTTCACACAAGAAGAACCTTCAATTTTTCCATCAAAAGAAGACCAACAAGCTTTAAGCTTTATCCCTAAAACAGAATTTATTTTCCCTAATAATGAAAACTGATTATCTCTAGAAATCCTATACTCTCAATTCATCCAACTGGCAATAAAAACTATTATGGATAGATTTCTACTCTGAGAATCATGGTGATAATTAACTTAGTTTTTGTAGAGGTCTTTTGTTGTTCTTTGTTTTGTGACACAGTGTCGAAGTTGCCTAAGCTGGCCTGAAACTTGTGGTTTTCCTGCCTCAGCCTCCTGAGTAGCTGAGATGATAGTCATGCACCATCATGCCTGGCCCAGTTTTCATAGCTTAAGATAGGCTGGCTCATGCCTCGATAGATCCCAAGATTAAGGGATCTTATTATGCAATCAACATACTTTCATTACTTGCTTTTCAAAAAAGTAGAAATAAAATAAGCATCTCAGATTCTTTTTCCCCCACTGGAAAGTTCTGTACCTTTTCCTCCTTTCGTTTTTCCTTGTCTCTGTCTTTGTGTTTGTCTTTATGTTTTTCTGAGCTTCCATCTTTGTGTCTGGTTTTCTCCTTCTCTTTGTGTTTCTTTTCAGAATCTTTATGTTCACTGTGAAAAATAAGAAACGAGTTAACCCACAGTAAGGGCCACAAGGATTCACTTCATAAGATCAACTTACAAGATTTCTGAGATATCATGAAGCAGAGACACTTAAAATGCTTTAAAAGAAACAGTCTTGACAAAAGGTTCAAGTAGGAGCTACTGGCTACATATCAGATTTTACCTTATGTTTTATTATTGCATAGGAACCAAACAAAAAAACATGGTCATTCTAAGCATAATGGAACATCTTTTAAAAGCGACTAAGGCCATTAGGGTGTGTTTATAATCTCAAGTACTTGGGATGTTAAGGCAAGGGGATCACAAACTCAAGGCCAGACTGGGCAACTCAGAGCAAGAGCCTGTCTCAAAATGAAATAAAAAAGAGATGGGAATATATCTCACTGTTGGAACACTATAAAAATGCATGAGGTTCTGGGTTCAAGTCTTGGTACCCCTCTAACACACAAAATGACCGAGAGTATACAGCAAGGTCAGTTTTTGTTTTGTTTGGTTTTGGTACCAGGAATTAAGCTCAGAACGTTGCGCTTGCAAAGTAGGCAGCGGAACCACTGAACTAAATCCCTGGCGTGAGGTCAGTTTTATTTTTACAACATTTTACCAGAAAACACACACACACCCCAAAACTATGAAAGCTGAGCATTCATATTTGATATGAGGGGGTTAAAACCAACTCACCAAAAATGTATTTGAAACCAAGACCTGGCATGTAAAGGTACAAGATTCCAGTAATGAATGTAGCTGTACTGTCTACCTAGAATGTACCAATAAATTAAATTTAAAAAAATGTATTTGATGGCTCTGTACAAACTTAAAACATATCATATATGTAATGAAGCCAAAGATTTGTGGGTGAGCAGCCCAACACAATGAATGTTTCCTTCTGGCTTTATTAGAAAGCCAGTTACTTGTAGAGGGGGCTTATACATCTTACATGGTCCTTTCCTACTAAGACACATCTGAAAATAAGGACAAGTTCTGTGCCAAATGTTAAAAAGTTTTGCTTTTAAAAGGGTATGTGACCCGGGATTTAGCTCAGTGGTTCCGGGCACCTGCCTCGCAAGCCCAAGGGCCTGAGTTCGATCCCCAGTACCAAAAAAAATAAAAAAAAACAAAACAAGGGTATGTGGTTATACCACTAGCACTGTGTAAAAAGGCAATGTTCCTTTAGAAAGCAAAACATGATATTACAAGGCAAGAGCTATTAAGATGATCATAGCATTTATGTAGGATCTAGCTTGTGGAAATTTCTCTAAGAGAAACAGTGTTATATATAAAGACATATTTTTGGTGCATCCCAAGATAGCAAGACAAAAATATAAAACAAAAGAAAAAGTCAAGAAACCCAATGTAACCAAAATGACTAATGAGAGAAAAAACAATGTCAAATTTTATAATCTGTAAGTACTACAAATATAAATACAAAGTATTTATGAAATAGAAAGAATATATAAAATGTTCCCAACTATACAAAAACATGGGTATAGGCAAAGATATAAGAAGCAAAAATCACAACCTATAGTTTAAGGCAAAACACTTGTGGATGATAAGTTTTTTACTGCACAGTAGGGGTAGCAGTTAAAGAGTCTTGCTCACTGCACTAGCATTTTTCACAAGTAAACAAGGGGGAGATCAACTGTAAGTGCTTTGAATTAAGGGTGCATCCTAGATGCAGGAGAGCTAGACAGCAGCTCCCACTGATTGAGACAGGTCAGGCTTATAGACAGGATTGGTTCTATTTTTTTTCTTTTAAATACTTTTTTATTTTATGAAAAAATAATACAAATTTTCATAATGAAATAGGAGAATAATAGTTATTACACTATATATCTTTCAAGTAGTTATTCAGTGCAAATCATAAACCAAACATTACAAAAAACTTAGTAACACAAACTTTCTTTTTACTAAACTAAGATAAATAGTATAAATGAAACAAATTAGCATATGTATTGAAATATTTTTAAAATGATGGAATAATGTGTTTGAGAAGTATTTAAACTTCTCCCTGCTATTTATCTCTCCATTTTGCTCTTTGTGTGTATTTGTGTGTTAGTGTTCCCTGTACGTGTAAGAGAAACCATATGATATTTGAGCTTGTGTGTCTGATTTATTTCACTTAAACATTATGTTTTCAAGTTGCAGCCATTTACCTAAGAAAGCCTCAAGTTTATCTTTATGGAAGTGTAGTACTCCATTGTGTATAAATACATTTTCTTTATCCATTTGTCTGTTAATGGACACATTGTATACTGCTGTTTTCAAGATCTAGCTATTATAAATTGTGTTTCTATGAACATGGGTAGGCATATATGTATATGTAATATAATTTAAATTCTTTTGGAAGGTACTAGGAAGGGGACAGCTGGGTCAAATGAAATTTCACTTTTAGTTTTCTGAAGAACCTCCACACTAATTTCTATAGTGGTTGCATTAGCTTACATTCCCACCAACAATGTAGAATTCTTTTTCTTGCTAGCATTTGTTACTAATAAATTTTTGGGTGATAGCAATTCTTTCTGAGGTAAGATGGTATCTCAGTGTAGTTTTCATGTGCATTTCTCTAATGGCCAGCAATGCTGAACATTTTTCTTTTTCTTTTTTTTTTGCCATCTGTACTGCTTCTGAGAAGTGTCTATTCCTTTTTGATTGCTCATTTATTTTTAATTCTAT
>NW_022900934.1:18504854-18535556 GCF_012274545.1 Fukomys damarensis
GTACTGGGGATCGAACTTGGGTCCTTGAGCTTGCGAGGCAGGTGGCGGAACCACTGAGCTAAATCCCCAGCTTCGTTATATATTCTTAATGTCAGTCCTCTGTCTGTGGAATAGCTGGCAAAACTTACCCGTTCTATAGATTGTCTCTTCACTCTGTAGTTTCTTTTGCTGTGCAGAAACTTTTTAATTTGTTCTTGTTGTTTTTGGTATTATTTTTTATGCCACTGAGATTCTGTTCACAAAGTCCTTGCCTACAACTATGTGTTCAAGAGTTGTGTCTATTTTATCTTTCCAACAGATTAAGTGTTTCTGTTTTAACATTGTTACTGCTTGTATCTAGATGTTCCTCCAAAGCCTTAAGCAGTTATAGGTGGGGCTTTCTGGAGGTGGCTAGATCTAACATTTACCAACATGTATTTACATGTATCAATATGTATCACTGGATTAGCCCTCTAATTGATTTATCATAGTTCTGGGTGTAAATGGCACCACCCAAAAGGCTTGTAGTCTGGACAGGGTAAAAGGGAAAAGGAAGCTTCCTGTCTGTCACACAATGGACTGTTTCTCCTCCTTGAGGCTCATGTGCTATGCCACCTTGCCTCAGAGCCTGCTGACTATGAAATGAAACCACCACAAACTTTGAGACAAAATAAACCTTTCTTCCTTTAACTTGTGAGTATTGGGTATTTTGTTTCAGCCGTGAAAAAAGTAACTAAGACACACATGTAGATCACCCATCCATTTTTATTTTAGTTTAGTGCAAGGTAAGATAGGCTCAATCGTCTGCAATGCAGATATCCAATTTTCCCAGCACTGTTTATTAAAGAGGGTATCTTTTCCTCTAGTGTATGTTTTTGGCTCCTTTGTCAAAGATCAAATATTCTATGTGCTTGGGGTTCTTTCTGCTTCTTCTAGTTTGTTAGGCAAGATCAGCTCTTGCCTTTCCCACCATGTACTTGCATTTCCCATCTGTCATTTTAGTTACCTACAGCATGAGAAAATAGACTTCACTGGCAATGAGCTAATTAGGTTATGTCCATCCCATGAAATTTGCTCTAAAAGGACTTGTTCTAAAGGGCTATGTGTCCATTAAGAAAACTGAAATGGCAGAAAAAATGATGCGATTAGGTCAAGCCATAGAACCTGAATCAGGAGTGTCTATGATCACACACATTTCTCTGCACAGAAACCTCAACTTGAGACAAAAATCTGGGTTATAAATAAAAAGAAACCAAGAAATCTCAGCAGGAATGCAGGGGACTAGCAAAAATAGTACTGTAAGTTTAGGAAAGATTCAGGAACTGGCACAAATAGGAGGGAAAAAGCTCACAATGCCCACTTTCCCTTGTTTATTATACTCCTACTTCTATATTGCTCTCATTAGGCCTTTATATGTGCCATACATTTAAATAACAAATTTCTGCATGAGCAAATCTTTTAACTCAAAGAGGATAGAAATGCTGGAGGCAAATGGTGACCAAGTTTCCCCAGTGCGCTTATTTTTCTTGGCATCTGTATGCCATCACTCTCTTCAATGTGCTCTCATAATGTGCGTCTACCAAAATATGGTGTTTTATTAAAAAAAAATTATCCTTGGTTTAAAAAAAGGCTTCCAATTGTATTAACATTCTTATTGTACTGGTTCTTAGTAATTTCTCCAACTTTAGAATGAATAGCGAGTAGTAAGGTTGCTGGGAACAGAACTAATTCTTTAGGAGTTAACATAAACACAACTATAGGCACAAGTTCTGATATTACCCAGCAAAATGTCTGAGCTTACTTGCTACTCTATTACAAAAGGACTATGGTTTTTTTTAAAAAAAATAGTAACTCCAAGAGCTAGTAGTTATCCTGAGTTTTTACCTCAAAACAAAACTTTGTAAAACAACTGTATTCATATTGATGAATAAATATAGCCCCTTCTAATCATAGGGGAAAATAAAGAAAACCAAACAATCCATCCTACACTCTAGAAGCAAGCACTGTCCTTTGTGTTTTCACATCCATTATTTCCTTCATTTCTCATAATACTCCTGTGAGGTAGGTTTTATTATCTCCTTAATTTACTAACAAGACACCAGTTAAAAGACTCACTCAAAGTTACAGTGTCAGAGGGCCAAGAGACTGGAATTAAAATTGAGTTATTCTATTTCCAAGTTCACATCGGGTACACTGAACCCACTACATATATACTGTTTCAATTTTACTAAATCGGTACCTATCACTTAAGGTAGACTGGTACTAGAGAAAAATGCACAGCATTTATTAGGGTATTTTACTATCAAATAGAAACTTTCTAGTACAGAGATCTTAGATACCTGAAAGAATTAAACTTTTGTGGTTGCTTCTCAAGAAACTATATTCAAGGAACTAAGTTCAGGGATGCCCCAGGCTCCATGTCCCTTTACATTCTACTGTTCCCCAAGCTCTTGTTCTTTCTCTCAGAGAGAGATTCTTAGGAAGTTGGTTTCATGGCTTTCTGGCAGTTTCACAATCACAGAACAGGCAACTATGTGTGTACATACATACCTCTCTCTGATTTTCCTTGCCTAACAAATAAATTAGAAAAAAGAATCAACAAATGACAAGGCAACAGGACTGTTTGCCATATCATTCCAGGAAAACCAGAGTTCATTGATACTTCTGCTTGCTAACCAGACGGAAATCTATACAGAAAATAAAAGGTTCCTGCTAGAACATTAGCTCTCTTTATAGGCCACATTTAATCACAAAGATGAGAAGGTGAAGACACTACCAACCCAATTTCCAAAAGAACGGATTCCCTTCTGCTCCTGTTTACTTATCATCTTTTTATAGACTTTATTTTGTCACTTTTTCAACTTTATTAGTACACTACACAGGGCTGAGGATTTAGCTCAGTGGCACTGTGCCTGCCTCTCAAGTACAAGGTCCCAAGTTTGATCCCCGGCACCAAAAGGGAAAAAAAAAATAAAAACAACAACAAAAAAACCCCAGTACACTATATGTTTGCAGTACATAATGATTATATTCCTCATGGGCAGGTAGTACATGTACCTAACACACCTTAATTCTTTTTTAAATTTCCTTCCCCTCCTCTCCCTCCCTCTCTTGATGTCTCCCCCTTCCCCTTCATAAAAGATCTATTTCCTTTTATTCATTCTTTATCTTGCTCTTTGTTTATATTTTGGGTTTATTACATAAGAGAAGCCATGTGATATTTAAGATTGTGTGTCTGACTTATTTCACTTAACGGTATGATCTCAGGGTGCACCCATTTTCTTACAAATGACTCAAGCTTATCCTTCTTTAGTATCCCATTATGTATAAATACAGCATTTTCTTTATCTATTCATCTGTTAATGGGCATAGAGGCCAATTCCAAGATTTAGCTTTTCTGAATTGTGCCGCTATAAACAAGGGTATGAATGTAACATGTTATATAATGTATTTAACTCTTTTGGGAAGATACCTATACAGGAAGTAGCTGAGTTGATGGAATTTCTACTTTAAGTTTTTTGAGAAATATGCATACTGATTTCCATAATGGTTGTACTAGTTTACATTACCACCAACAATGTAGAAGCCCACCCCCCAACTCACCACCATTTGTTAGACAGCTGTTTAGATATAAAAAAGCAGGTTTGGACTTTTATGCTAGCTGAACTCCGATAATTCAAGGTTAAGGACAGCTTGTGGAACACGGCATTTCCACCAGAGACTGCTAAAAATTTGGGTCTTTGGAGCCCTAATAGGCTCCTGACACACTGTTAATCATCTATCTGTTAGATGCTATTCCTGTCCCTACCTCCAAAAACAGTGAACAAAGTACTCAGTAGCCCAATTCCTCTTCTATAGCCCTGTACTGACCAAAGTGCTGGCAAATAGCAGGCACCTCTGCCAATCTTTCCTAGGAATCTACCTGAAACAGATGGCAAAGGCACTGATAGGGGACAAAGTGAGACTGTGCCATGAAAATCAGAAGCAGGAGTTGGCTAGTGGTGGTGAATGAAGCTAATGTAGGATCAGCTGGGCAGACTCATTATTTGAAACTTCCTAACATTATGTCATGTTTCCAAAAGGCTTAAGACTACTTTGACTTTGATAGAGGATTACAGCTGCATCTTCCTGTTAACAGTAAGATGACAGAACCAGTGCAGAAAAGTTCAAACACCTTTTATGAGCAACACTGATCTTGTCTTTATACTGATCCTGCTTCTTTTCCATACAAGGGACACAACATAGCCAAGTCATAAAACTCATTTTAAATGTAACATGGGGAGGGGATTTAGCTCAGTGATGCCTCTGCCTGCCTCGCAAGCACAAGGTGCTGAGTTTGATCCCAGGTACCAAATATAACAGAAGGCTACAGGTGACTATTGAAGAATTTTGAAGATTTGGTGGGGCTAAACAAGAAAGTGGAAAAAAGACGTAATACTAACCATAGCACAGAACTCAAAGGTTGGACTAAAAATACATTTTAAGATTAAGTTTAGTCTCATATACTGAAGACCAAAACACAAACAAAATCATTCATAGAACCTACCTTATTGGTCACGCTTCTGGATAAAACATATCACAGTAAAACCTTTTCAGAGGGTTCATGCCTGTCTTATACTTCAATTAGCTACATTCTACTACTAATAATAAAATAAAGGAAAACCTATACTATACTATAATCTATTCTATCTCTGAGGTGACAATGGTGAGCCCTTTGGTCTGTCTCTGACTCACCTTGGAGCTAAGCAGACAACAGAGAAAAGGCTGATTAGAGTTTCTCTAAGGCACTTAGGAAGGTAAGAGAAAAGAAGTGGGCAGTGGTAGCAGGAGACAAGAGAGAAAAGTATTTATTTCTCTTCAGTCCTGGGAAATATCCTGGAAAGCTAGAATGCTAACTATGAGAAACTATTTAAATTTGTCCTCTATCACCAATAGAAAGTATTTACAGTAGGATGTGGTGGCATACAACTGTAATCCTAACTACTTGGGAGGCTGAGGCAGGAGAACTACAAATTCAAGGCTAAATAAGGCAACTTAATGAGACTCTCAAAAAGTGAGAGTAACTCCCTGGCTTCACATCCCCAGTACAGAGAGAAAAACAATGTTTAGCAGTCAAGTGAAATAGGACTAAGTAATAAGTACTCATCTGAAGTATCTAACCATCATAACAAAACTGGTATCTCCATTTTACAGATACAGAAACTGAGGCACAGAAAGGTTAATTAACTTGCCCAAGGAAACACACCCAATGAAAGAGAAAAAGGATTTAAACTCTGGCACTATGGATTCAGAGTCATGCACATGAACAGTTGGTTACTTCCCAAAACAAAAAAGAAGCACTCCTTACACTCTAAGAATAGGACTTAGCAACTAATGGCCCAACTACCCTGACCACTCCTCAAGGCAACAGACTACTTACTACAGGTCACAGCCAAGGACTACAGGGTATCTTTGTGACAGGGCAAAAGGGCTTCAAAGCTGTAGAATAAAGGAAATTAATGGCCCTTTCAAGGAAAGCAGAAAAATAAAGTTTAAATTTTTTGTTAAATAAAAAACTTCAGGCAGTCCCAACATTGTCTCTGGAAAAATAATGCGGTAATTTCCAAAAGCTCTGAGAAATAAAGGTTTCTTAATGTCTGTCAATATAATAGATTACTAAACAAAAATCAAGGGCTCTGTGGTTTTATGCTATAGTGGTCCCCTCTTGGGCACATTCCAACACCTCAGTGAATGCCTGAAACTACAGGCAGTATCAAAACTTATACATACTATGTTTTCGCCTATATAAGCATATCTATGATAAAGTTTAACTCATGAATCAGGAGCAATGAGAGATTAAAAATAACATACCATACACTGTCTGAATCTTATGCCCCCCCCGTCCTTATTAAGTTGAGGCCTTCACCTTTTTATTTCTTTTTGTCATATCCTAGTTGCTAATAATCACTACTTTTTAAGTGTTAGGGTCATGATTAAGTAAAGTAAGAGTTGCTTGAAAATAAGCACAGTGATATGGTGACCAATGACCTGAGGATAACTAAGATGGCTACTCTAAATGACTAAAAGGTGGATATACCATGGATATCCTAAGTTATCCATCTCCTAAAACAATTACTTCTATACTTTGTTTTAGCATAGCCAGTGACTGAATTCAGTCATTGCACATATTAGGCAAGTACTCTACCAACTAACTGATCAATACCCAGTCCACTTACACTTTTCTCGCTATCTGAATGCCCCTATTTCTAGTCATTACATTCCCTTGTCAAGATCTTAATTAACCATCTTTCAACGGCCAGCTCAAATGCTTTCTCCATGACAAAATCTTAAAAGCAATAATTACAGTTCATTACAATAAAGCTGGAAAAAATTCAAACTATCAAGGCTCCAAAACTTTATTAATAATTAACAACTGAATTAGATTCAACTATCAAAATTGACAGCTCCAATTTATCTACATAATATTCCATCAAGTCTTGTGGTAATAATAATCATCATCACCATCATTATCTTATTTAGTATGTCACAATTTCTTAGTATAATGTATAAAAAAATCTGTAAGCATGAATAGGCAGGTACTGTCAAGGCTGACAAAAATGAGAAATAAATGCGTAGATAAATAAGAGTTCTGCAAAGAGCTTGCAAATTTAACTTCTATGTATCATTACTTAAAAAACAAAAACAAAAAAATCTCCCCCATTCTGAGAAATTGATAATTGACTCAAGTATATTTTTCTAAAAAAATCACACATTTTCTCAATTATAATGCAGGGAAAATTTGGAACTGAAGGGAAAGCAGAAGCCAAAAGCATCCATACTCTCAGATGTTTCTCACACTGTGAGTATAGCTTAGCACTGCCAAGATGGCTGGAAAAGTACTTCCCCTGCTATTGCACAGCAGTTTTGTCTTCTCTGGCTTTCCACAAATTTGTCACAAGAGTCCAATGCCAGGTTTGAAACGAGCAAGAGATGCACAATCAAAAACTATCAGGAGGAATTTCCTTTTTCATATGTGATAGCCTCTTATTTTATTTTTGTTAATATAAAAGATCTAATATTGAGGAAAATTTCTGATTAAGAATGCAATTTTGGGCTGGGGATTTAGCTCAGTGGATTTAGCTCAGTGGTGCTGCTGCCTGCCTTGCAAATGAAAGGTGCCAAGTTCGGTCCCTGCTACCACAAAAAAAGCCCACAAAAAAAACAGAAGTATCTGATGAGATCCTACAAGATCAGTAATTCCTGGGCATCTAGAAGGCTAGTCCTTTTCTTTTTAGGGGTAGTATGTATTTGGTAATATACATATTTTTTTAAAAGGACCTGAAGCATAAAATATTAATAGAAAGAAGTACCTACACCAAGAGACAAATGATAGAAATTATTTTATTTGATTTTGGTGTAAAATTATCCTGTGACATCACAGGCTAAACAGAAGATAAGTAGAGATGACTTTCTTTTATAATGTAAGAATTTTATATGATCAATACATCTAGTGCCAAATGTTTTTAAGAATTTGGGGTCTAAAAACAACTAAAACAAGGCAGTGTCTGGGATATAATATTTTAAAACTAATTAGACTAAAACATGTAGATAAGGAAGCAGTGCTTGTCCTAGAACAGATAGTTTGATTATGTAATTGACCTTTCGGGGTGGGGAACATTTTGGTTTTTATTGAAAGAATGCAGTAGGGATTCAGAAGCCCTGTCTCCTCATTCTGCTTCCGTACTGCTGTGTGAGTTTCAGTGTGACCTGAGATTTCTGACCACACAAAGAGATAAAATAAATGATCTTTAATATCTGCTTCCTTATTTTGCACCTTGGATGAGATAAAAAAGAAGAAACCAAATGAATAAGGTGGGATCTCTGGACAGGTGGTAGTGCTGGACAGCAATCTACAGCCCCATGAGACACAAAGGCTACTACTTACTCCACCATTTGCTGACATTTCAACATGTTACTACATAGTAACAATCATGAGTCATGAGTGTAGCCTGATGACAAATGATTGATACTAGAAAAAGAAACACATGAACACCTATTTCTTCATGGTAAAAGCTGGTCTGAGAATAACAAATAGCCACAAATATTAGCTAGGCTTGATCAATGAAGATATGCAATAGAAGCATTTTAGAACAGGACATGCTAAACCTTCATTATTCTGGGATTCAAAGGTGATGAAACAACCCTCAATGTTTCTTTAATCCAGGAAGAAAACTGAAGAAACCAAAAACTACTAGAAAAATCAGAAGTCCCTTAAAAAGGAACACAGTGTACAGAATTTTACTGGAATATAATCAATACATTTGCTTTGCTGCGAAGAAGTACATCAGCCAAAGCAATAAGTATTTAAATGTTGGCTTACAATACAACATCTAGTTTAATATCTTATACTTAATCACATAAGAATTAGACTCCAGGCTAGATTTAGTCATTTGTAAACAAACTCAATTTGGCTTTTGCAAAGTCACTTGGCAAACAGTCTATTATTTTTCTTTAGTATTTTGATTAGAAATGTAAATATTAAAATGCACAAAAAAGGCTGGGTGTGGTATCAACATCTAGTTTAATATCTTATACTTAATCACATAAGAATTAGACTCCAGGCTAGATTTAGTCATTTGTAAACAAACTCAATTTGGCTTTTGCAAAGTCACTTGGCAAACAGTCTATTATTTTTCTTTAGTATTTTGATTAGAAATGTAAATATTAAAATGCACAAAAAACTCTGGGTGTGGTAGCACACACCTGTAATCCCAGCACTCGGGAGGCTGAGGCAGGAGGATTGCTGTGAGTTCAAGACCAGCCTGAGCTATACAGTGAGTTCCAGGTCAGTCTCAACTACATAGTGAGACCCTGTCTTAAAAAAAAAAACACACACACAAAAAAAAGTATTAAAGTATGCCTGAACTTGTCTATGCTATAATTTTGTAAAAGTATGGCTTAGAGGTAAAAAATATTACCTCCTTACATTTGTGGAACAGTTAACAAAGACTTCTCTCTATGATAACCCTCTGAAGTATGTATTAACACAAAGATGAAGGAGCTGAGTTGAGGAAGGAGGTTAGGTAACAGCCAAAATCACATGAGACTTAAGTGGATGGAACTGGATGAGGATCACTCCTAGACAGAAGCTATTAAATTACTGTGGATGCCTCAAGAAAACTGACAAAAATAAATCTTTTATTTTTAAAAAAATGATTCTAGTAAAATAGGAAAAGGCCAAACTTATGTCCAAAGCCCTTTAGACCACTTTACCTTATCTTGGCCTCCACCACAATGATGCTATGGTGGGCAAGGTCACATGTACCAGATAACATTAAATAAGTTTTCAAAAGCTAATGTTTTAGAAGTGCACACCTGTAATTCCAGCTACTCGAGAGGCTGTAGCAAGAGGACTAAAAGATCAAAGCCAGCTTGGGTAATTTAGTAAGACTTGTCTCAAAACAAAAAGGGCTGGGGATTTAGCTGGTTTAATCACCAGTACTGGAGGAAGGAAAAAGTTTAGTTTTAAATATTAACTTCTTTTTATAGTCTTTTGGAGAAATTTCTAGTAATATGAAAAATCAGCATTTCTTCATCTGTCCTGTAAAATCATGTCTTTCATCTGAAATGATGAAGTTCTTCATGGTCAAAGGTTACTTCATAATTTTTTCAAACTTCATTATCAATTTGCACAGCATAAAAATGGCAGGTAGGATACAAATAAATTATTTTCCTGCTAGATATACTATACACATAAATAATTTGAAAGCAAGGACTAAACAGGTACTTGTTCATCAATGTTCATAACAGCATAATTTGCAGCAACCAAAAGATGGAAATGACTCAAGTACTGGTCAACTAATAGAGGTTTTAAATGTTTTGTATAGTGGGATTATTCAGTCATAAAAAAAGAACTGAATTGTGATACATAAAAACACAGACAAACTTTGAAAACATAATATTAAAGGAAATAAGCCAGGTACAAAAAGGGCAAATACTTTGATTATACTTCTATGAGGTACCTAGAATAGACAAATTCACAGAGATGGAAAGTAAAATAAACAGGATGAAGAAGAGACAAAGAATTACTCTTTAGTGGGTTAAGTATAGTTCAGAGACTGGGAATAATGAAAAAAGTTCGAGATAAATAATGGTGATGCTTGCATAGTACTGTGCATGTACTTAATGCCTTTTAAAACAGCATATTTTATGTCATCTGTATTTTACCACAAATATACACACAAAAAACATATTTGAAAAACACGAGAATGTCAAAGGGAACTAATAACTATCCAGTAGGACACTGAGAAAATATGAGAATTGGCATATCTAAAAATCATCCACTCAATAATATATACTAGTGAGTACCAGCCATCACCAGCATCCTAAGCTGTAAGGATATAAAATAAATACAAAAGACTACCCCTATCCCGGGTCCTTATGAGTCCCACAGATTTTTTTTTTTAATAGAAAAGAGACAATTCAATACCAACACAACTTGGTGATTACTATGAAAAGGATATATTCATGGTCCCAGAGTTCCACGTAAGGAGCACTTCATATGAAGAGATGGGCAGAAAGAATACTTGAAAGAATTTAAGTCAAGCCTAAGCTGTAGCTAGCTAAAAGAACCGAATAAGGAACCAGTCGTGGCATGTTTTAAGGCCCAGTACAAACAACATTCTGTCTTTGAAGAACTAAAACAAAGTTTATAAGACTAAATATAGAATGTAAAACAGGGTAAAGGGCAAGAGGTACAGCAGAATAAGATAGCCAAAGACTATTAGAGAATCACTATGCACATTAGAAAGAGATAAGAAAAAAAAATGGTGGCAGGAAAATGGGAAGGCATGAAAGCCAAGGGAAGATGGATTTCAGAAGGACTAGGCCCCAGATTATAATTTACTTTTCCACATATTTCTTGTGCACCTGAATATATAGTCTGTTCTTAAGTCTATATATGTCAATTAGATTAAGTCAGTTGATCTTATTCAAGTCTTCCAGATCCTTAATAATTTTTGTCTACCTGTACTAAAAATTAAGTAGTAAAGTCTTAGACTATAATTATGAATGCCTATTTCTCGTCACATTTCATTAAGTCTTTATATATTTTGAAGTTCTGACACTAGTCTATAGAGATAATCATTATATACTCCTGGTTAGTTCCTCTCTAGCCTTTCAAAAGTGAAATTTATCCATGGCAATACTTTGTTCTCCATTCTACTTTTGAAGGTATTAATATGAGCTGAACAACTACACACTGGAAAAGATCTAAACTAAGATTGGACTGAACTGCTGAGATTAAATTACTAGAGTAACGAAAGTGGAAACTAGTAGATCAAGTGGTTAAGAAATGAACAAGTGGTTGGGGAGAAAAGGCCACAAGAGTGGTACACAGTTTGTGAAGAAATATCTCTATGAGAGAAAATTAATCTAGTTTTTTAATGATCCATAAAAATTATTCATTAAAAATACACAAATGTTTTTAAGATTTCATAAAATGACGGGCTTAGTAATTTTCACTTTAACTTGTCTACAAACGGTAAGAGAAGCAAATTGTTCCAATGAAATTTAAGATGTACACTTATTCTAACAAATGATCTTTACCTTCCCTGCTAAAAAAGTTAAAGCCACTATGGGAATACCATGTGGCTTTCTTACCAACAAGTGACTAAATAGAAGTGCAAATCTCAATTCTTTTTTTGGTACCTGGAATCAAACTCAGGGCCTTGTGCTTACAAGACAGGTAGCGGAACTAAATCCCCAACTAGCAAATCTCAATTCTAATGAGTAGGTTTAGGCACTTGCTTGTTACACCAAAAAATAGCAAAAGAATAAGAAAAAAAAAATCTTTCTGGGGCCTTGATCTAGAAAGGAGCACTGATGAGTTTCATGTATATTGGTGGTCATTGGTTTGTGTGGGAATGAGCCCCACTAATAAAACCTAATAAAAGCAAATTTCCTTCCAGGAAAATATCTTATATTCAACCATTTGCAAAAGATTTCAGGGGCTCAGAGAACATGAAAATCTTAATTAGGAATTTTTAATGTATGCTTTTTTTCTGGAGGGAAACAGGTTCTTACTATGTAATTCAGGATAGCCTTGAACTCACTATGTAGCCTGAGGCTGGCCTCAAACTCACTATGACATTCCTGCCTTGGCCTCCCAAGTGCTGGGATTAGAGGCATAGACCACAACATCTGGCTTATATACCCTTTTAAAATGCCAAAAGGATGAGGGGAAGGTGGGAAGAAAGAAAGAGGGAGGGAGGGAGGGGGGAAAATCAGGTCTCCAATCTACTGACTTTTTAATCAAGGAAAACTTCATTAAATTCTATGTCATCATAGGGCCAAGGATTTAGCTCAGTGGTGCCGCTGCCTGCCTTGCAAACCTAAGTACCTGAGTTCGATCCCTGGTACAAAAAAAGAAAGGGGAGGGGAGAAGAGGAGAGGAATCTCCTATTCTGGCTACAGTAGCTT
The DNA here is from genome assembly GCF_012274545.1 of Fukomys damarensis. NCBI lineage: Eukaryota > Metazoa > Chordata > Mammalia > Rodentia > Bathyergidae > Fukomys > Fukomys damarensis. Next base: position 18,517,293 of record NW_022900934.1, read on the forward strand.
AGCTAGGAGTGGCAGCCCACGCCTATAATCCCAGCACTGGGAGGCAGGAGGATCCTGTGAGTTCAAGACCAGCCTGGGCTACATAGTGAGTTCCAGGTCAGTCAACTACATAGCAAGACCCTATCTCAAAAAAACAAACAAACAAACAAACAAATTCTATGCCATCATTGCATTACAATGAATCCACAGTTCAATGGCCTAGCACCACAAAAACAAAACCAAAAAACAATATATTTTTAATGAAATGTATGTTGCAAATTCACTATACTTGCTTTTGTACACCTTGATATGAATAAAGGCATCCTAAGTAAAGCCAGCCTCTTAGCAATTCTAGGATCAAATACAGTCTTTGTATACTTTGAGCTACCCTAGCTATTCACCTTAGCTCAAATTAGTATCTATTCTGGGAAACCAAGCAATGGCCAACCCACTGCTGAATGAGACTTGCTAATTCAACCCTTACCTGTTGCTATGCTTGGACTTTTCCCGGTCCTTCTCCTTGTCCTTCTTGTGCTCTTTATGCCGGTGTTCTCGATCTTTGTGTTTATCTTTGTGTTTATGAGAATCTGCAACCATAAGCGATAAATCAGTTAAGAAAAATGATAAGCTATCTTCTGCTCACATACCTTCACAAGCTGGTCAATAGGCACAGGATTAGAGTGGCAAAGTAGCCATAAAAGCACGCTCCTCTAGAAATAAAAATTTTACAAAGAAGCCCAGACAAGACATTCTATTACCCTGCCTCTAAAACCAAGACCTGTGTTACTATTACTAACATATAGTAGGACGTCGGAAGGAAAGTCAATTCTGCTATGAAAGGAAACAAGTTTCTTCCTAAATCTCATACTATTAAGCCTAACTCCTAACTGCTAAATGATACAAAAAGATTAATCTTGAGCACTGATTCCAAAGATTAGATGGTTATCTACAGAACTTCTGGAAAAATACAAGCCTTAAGAAATATTTTTAAATGAACTTTATTAAGGCTTAACTTCAAAACAATAAAATACATCTCAAAGACATTGCAACAAGTCTGACATATACACAGGTATAATCTCCACCACAAAAAAGATTTAGAAGTGGATAACCCCAGAAAGTTTTCCTTGCATCCCTTCCCAATCAATCCTTATCTTCTGCCTTTTAGCTCAAAGCAAGCATTGATGTGACAACACTGTGGGTTAGATTTATAGTTTCGTAAAAACAAAATCATACACAATTTACTTTTTCTAACTTCTTTCATGCAACATGGTTTTGTTTGTTTTGTTTTTTGAGATAGGGTCTCACCATGTTGTCCAGGCTGGCCTCAAACTTGAGGCAAATCCCCTGCCTCAGCCTCCTGAGTGTTGGGATTATGGGTGTGTACCACTACATCCAGCTCATGAAGCATGTTTTTGACATTCACCCATGATTCAAATCATGGGATGTAGTTTGTCTTTTTTGGTGTGTATATCTGTGTCTAAGAATTAAACCCAAGACTTCTCAAAAGCTAGGCAATCACTCTAACATGAAGCTACTTTCCCACTTCAATTTTATTGCTGAGTGGTATTCTACTATATGGACACACTATAATTTATCCATTCACCTGTTAATAGATGTTTGTTTCCAGACACTGGCTATTATGAATAAATCTGCTATGAATATTCATGTCAGTCTTTCTAAAAATAGTTTCACTTTTCTTGGTATACATTTAGGAGCAAATTTACAGGGTCATATAAAAAGAGTAAGTTTAACTTAGTAAGAAACTGCCAGGCTATATTCCAATGTGGTAGTACTACTAAAATTTCACCAGGGTTCTAATTGCTACAAATTCTCACCAGAACAGTTTTGGCTATCCTAGCAGATTTGTAGGGTAGCTTACTATAGTCTTAATTCTCGATTTTGTGATGATTAATTATGTTCAATAATGACCGTATCTTATCTTTTCTTTTTCTTTCTTTTTTTTTTTTTTGAGACAGGGTCTCACTATGCAGTTGAGACTGACCTGGAACTCATAGAGATTGACCGTATCTTTTCATGTGCTTACTGACACTCAAAACTTTTACAGAAGAACCTGTTCAAATCTGTCTCCCATTCAATTTTTTTGGGTTTCATTACTAAGAGTTCTTTGTATATTCTCAGTTGTGAATTTTGTTAGCTATGCCATATGTGTTGTGAATATTTTCTACCAGTTACTGGCTTGCCTTTTTAAAATTTCATAATGGTGTCTTTCAAAAAGGAGTTTTTAACTTTAGTACAATTCACTTCATCTTTCCTTTTATGATGTGTTTTGTGTTCAAAAGTTTTGCCTACCCAAAGTCACATGGATTTATTTTTAGTAGTTTTACAGAAGGGCCAGGGTTCATTTTTTATAGAGAGAGATGTCCAGTTGTTCTGGTACCAATGAAGAAAAGAACCCTTGGTTTCTTTACTGGAAATCAAGTGACTATATATTCATGCTTATTTCTGAACCTATATTCTACTCTTACACAAACATACATAGGTTCACAGCATTTGAAATAAGTAGTGCAGAACTTTACCTTTTTAAAAAGATATTTTTGGTTGCTTTATATCCTCTGCATTTCCAAATAAATTTTTAATACAGCTTTGTTGATGGCTTTTAAAAAGAAAAGCCAGGACTCGGGATTTAGCTCAATGGTTCCACCACCTGCCTCACAACCACAAGGACCTGAGTTTAGTTCCCAGTACCATTAAAAAAAAAAAAAAAGAAAGAAAGAAGCAAGAAGGGGGAAGGGGAAAGGAAGGAAGGAAGGAAAAGCAAGCAAGCAAGCAAGCAAGAAAGAAAGAAAGAAAGAAAGAAAGAAAGAAAGGAGGAAAGCAGGCCAGCCAGCCGAGTCAGCTAGGAATTTGTGTTTATAGGACAATTTGGAGAAACACATCAAAAACATTTTGTCTTTTGATCTATGAACATGGTATATAGGTCCACACTTCTTCAGGTGGCTCTACTCTCCAACTTTAATATGTATTAAAATAACTTCAAAGGCTTGTTCACTAGAATCAGGTGACCATGACTGACTAACAGGATAAAATGGAAATGCTAGCATGCAATGTGCAACATAGGTCACAAAAGGCAAGACATTTTCTTTCTAGCTCTCTCCTTGCTCTGAAGAAGTCAGCTGCCACATTCAAGAGCTCTAGAAATACTCATATAGTGAGAAATTGAAGGTTTCAGCCTTCCTCAATTAAACTTTCAGTTAACTGGAGCTCTGGCTAACAGGCGCCCCCGCCCCCCCACCCCCGTCTTAGGGATCGAACCCAGGACCTTTGCACTAAACTATATTTCCAGCCCTTGTTATTTCAATTTTTATTTTGAAACACCGTCTTGTCAAGTCTTAAACTGCCAAGGCTTAAGAAGAACTTGCGTCCTCCTCTTTCAACCTTCCAAAGTGCTGAGATTACAGATATGCACCACTACATCTGGCTGATGGAAATCTTACGAAAAACCCAAAACCAAAATCAAGTAGTTAAAACTGCTTCTGAATTCCTGATTTATAAGAATTATGTAAGTTAGTGTCTTTTTTTAAGCTACTAAATACTGAGCTAACAAGCTTCATAGCAATATATTAATATGTAGGCACTGCGTATATGCAGTTCCACTCCTGACATATAGCAAAAGAAGCTATATTTGGCATAATCCATAGAACATTTATTCTATGCCAGACCCTGGAGAAAAAGAGAAGAAATTCTCACCCCACAGAGACAGGAAAAACAAAACAGAAGTAGGATTTGAATCCCATTTTCTTTGCAATATATAGACCCTCAACATTGAAGTTTTTTTTTTTTTTTTTTTTTTTTTTGGTACTGGGGATTGAACTCCGGTCCTTGTGCTTGCAAGGCAGGCCACTGAACCACTGAGCTAAATCCCCGGCCCTCAACATTGAAGTCTTAAGACTACAATCTTTGTTTTGTTTTGGGGGTTCTTTTTTTTTTTTTACTTTGTTTTGTTTTCTTGACACAGGGTCTCACTATGTAGTTGAGACAGACCTGGAACTATGTAGCCCAGCCCAGGCTGGTTTCAAACTCACAGTGATCCTCCTGCCTCAGCCTCCTGAGTGCTGGGTTTACAGGCATGTGCCACCACATCCCCCTCAACCTTGTTGATTGATTCACCATTTTAAAATTGTAGTCAAGCTGGGCGTGGTGGCACCACACCTGTAATCCCAGCACTCGGGAGGCTGAGGCAGGAAGATCTGTGAGTTTGAGACCAGCCTGGGCTACATAGTGAGTTCCAGGTCAGTCTCAACTACATAGTGAGACCCTATCTCAAAACATCCCCCCGCAAAAAAAACAAGGCTGATGATCTCTGCTTACTTAACAGTAATACATTATCAATACATCTACTTCAAGCTATAGTAATGACAATATATGTAACAGCATTACAAAATAAACTATGTCATTTTATTTTGTAGATAAAATTCAACCATGCAGCTTCAAAACATCAAGATCTGCTATTACAGTAAATTGAGTATGGTAGAGACATAACACTAAAAATGAAAAAGAAGAGCATCATCAAAACACCCGTATAATTCAATACATTTACAAACATACAAAATGACATCAAAATGTCTTGGTGACAGAAATCAAAACAGTGAAAGTAACTCTGGGTGAATTTTTGTCCATATATTTCATCATGTCTTCCCCACAAGGAATCATTTTTATCAGGAAAAAAAAAAGTAATTTCAAATAGATTTCAGATCGCCAGACTAGGCTCAAACTTGTGATCCTCCTGCTTCAGCATCCCAGACTACAAGCATACACCAACAAGCACAGCTCAAAATAATTTTAAAGCCAACTATCCAACTCTTTCAAAGCAACTGCTATCTAAAAACACAAAAACTGGGGCCAGGGATTTAGCTCAGTGGTGCCACCATGTGCCTTGTAAGTACAAGGTCCTGAGTTTGATCCACAGTACAAAAAAAAAAAAGTCCCCAAAACCAAACAACAAAAACACAAAAACAAAATGTCTAGTAGGAAACACAGGGATATAGCTGAATAATCCCACTAATATAAGTTAAGATGTAAGTAAAAAGCAGAACTGCACCTCATGTGTCTTTAATTCATGTCTACCTTATGCACCAACTGTGCTATATGTACTGTGACAAGGTATCAAAAGTATAGTAAGAAGTTTAGTTGTGTTGTTGTGGCTGCCTTGATGTCTTAATCAATTCACTTCTACCTTTCATGGTTATTTTGACCTTGGGGAAGAGCCAGAAGTTGCATGGTGCCAGATCCAATGAATAAGGTCTCCCAACAAGGTTTTTATGAGCCTTTCTACAGGATGGCACTCAGCAGCAATATTCACCATATTTCTGACCACATCTCATAAAGACATGAAAGAGGACTTCCAGAGCTGCAAGAAAAAGTGGACAGAACAATGGGATGTGACTAAAGCAAGGGGAGAGTATTCTAGGGAGATTAATGGCAATGTGTCTTACTATAATTGTTCTTAAAATTTAAGCATTTAGGAGCTGGGCATTTAGTTCAGTGGTTCTACCTCTTGCCTTGCAAGCACAAGGACCCAAGTTGGATTCAACTCGGTACCCCACCAAAAAAAATTAAGCATTCACCATATATCTTAATCACCCCTTGTATATGACAACTTGTAGCTGTGATCAACCCTTGGCCCACCTTCTTTTTTTGGGTGATGATGTACAGTCTTGGACTCATATAAAATATACAATAGTTAATATATGCAAGTAAAATTTCCTCAGGAAAGTAAATTTGGGTTAGTACAAAAGTAGAACTCCCCACAAACAGAATGGGGTGTCTCCTAAATATGAAAAGAAACCAACTGACCAAACTATGAAGAGGACCTGCACAGTGATTAAGGTAAATCAATAGGTTAAGTAACCTCCGAAGATGAATTCTAAAACACCCCAGAATAAAGGATGACTGTTATTTGTTGTCAACTGGGAAAAAGAGGAATTGAAATATATGGGAATATATAAAATAAGACTGACAAACAGTTGGTAGCTCTTAAAATTGGATGATGGATACAAGGGCGTTCAGTATACCACTTTTTATGTGTCTGTGTGTATTCTTGAAACTTTCCACAATAAACATAATCTCTAAGTTTCTTCCCTTCTAATCCTTTATTTTTTTATTACTATATAAGGGTAACAGCAAAAAGACTAGCTCTCAGAGAGAGGATTTGTACTAAGGAACAGTAAGAGATAAAGTTTAATAGATAAAATTAACCGAGAGTCAGGGTGTTCTGCTCTAAGTATGACATAGCCACTTCAAGAAGAAAAGGAACAAAAAATATTTAAGACTAATTGAAGGGCACTGTGTATAGAAGGACAAAAGTAAAATAGCTAAAAAAATTTTTAAGCAAACAAAAAAACTGTGACTAAAAAGGAAGGGGGAAAATGTACATGTGTCCAGAAAAATGAAGTAGAATCCAGTCCTAGGAAGTCAGTGCTATGTGTAGTGAATGCAGGGGAAGTCAAAGAATACTCGTCTTTTTCCAGTCACTGTGAGAACAAGGGACTTTGGCAAAAACAGGAAGGTTGTGTAGAATAAAGATGAAAAAGGGAAAAACACTGGAGAAAAGATGCTCCTAAGTGAAGTCAGACTATATTTAAGGTAATAGTGGAATATTTGACTAAAGATTCTGGTCAGAAGAGGAGCATCAATGAAAAAGTAAAGTAAATTAGGGCACACTGATTTGTATCTCTCATGCTGAAAATATTTGTAGAGAACATACTAGTGTCCTTGAAGGAAAACAATAAGTGGATATCTTTTCCCTTTAACTGGAATTTATCTAAGAAAAGATACTGTTAACATGTTTTGGAGAAAGGATGCTATCACTTCAAGCATCGGTTAAATGCAAAATGAACTGTATTGAATTCCACTAACAGATGAGAAATGAAAGATGCAAACCACTGTATGTTAAACCATCAGAAAACCTCATTCCCTGGGAATTCAGGTCACCTAATAGTTCTTGATAACAACTGTCTTCAACTCCTGGCATTTAAAAACTATAGATGAAGACACAGAAGGAAGGTTCCTGAACTAAAGCTACTTTGAAAACCCAGAACACTTACAATAACAAACTCCTTTCACTAAGGTGTAACTGGAGTTACTCTTTAAGGACAGAGAAAATGAGTAAGAATAGAAATCAACATTTTTTGAAAACAAAAGATAGAAATCAACTTATTTTTAGAAAGCTTTCAAGTAAAGAAACTTCCAAATGACAAAAAGAAAATGTCTTTCCCATTGTAGGAATAGCTGCTGTCTAGCATTATTATACAAGGACTTGGTGGTTTAATGTGCAAAAAGAAAAGGAATCCTTTTACTCTACTGGATTCAGGATTGTATTTTGAGGACCAATTCATTTTAAAAATCATCAAATATAGGACCGGGGATTTAGCTCAGTGGTTCTGCTGCCTGCCTCGCAAACGCAAGGACCTGAGTTCCATCCCCAGTACCAAAAAATAGAAAAAAAATAATCATCAAATATATTCTTTAAACCCAATGCACCCTGCTAAAGACTTATCAGACAAGGACTCTGCCCTCAAGGAGTTTAAATACAATCAAGAAATCAAGACAGGAAACTAATCAGCCACTGCCCAAAGGACACAAAAGAAAGGAACAATAATAAAGGTGCCAGCACCAAGGTAGGGTACTTACAACTTGTGTGTGTGTATGCGTGTGTGTGTGTGTGTGTGTGTGTGTTGTTTTTCGTTTGTTTGTTTCTTTTTTTGGTACCAGGGATTAAACTCAGGACCTTGTGTTTGCAAGGCAGGCAAGGGCACCACTGAGTTAAATACATGGCCCTGTTTTGTTTTGTTTCTCAAGACAGGCTTTTGTTCTGTAATTCAGGCTGGCCTTGAGTGTACTATGTAGCCCAGGATGGACCTGAACTCACAGCAAACCTTCCGCATCAGCCTCTGGAGTGCTGAGATTACAGGTGTGTGCCACCATGCCTGGCCTTAATATCTCACTTAACTTTCTTACCACACTTGTGAAAGTGAAATACCATTATTTCATCAAGATAATAATGATCCTTTATTAAATATGTATTTTGCATAAGGTAACACTGTGCTACATGTATCACCTCTAACTCTCCCAATTCTAGGTGGTATTTTACCTAGTCTAAGAAACACTTTACCTCACCTAACATCTTTGAAATAAGGTGCACCTAATTAACCTAACACCTACAAAGGGTAAATTTGGCTATATCTAACAACACTGACTCACACGCTTTCTCTCCCTTTTGACCCAGCAATCCTACAACAGGGAATTTAGCCTGAAGATATACCTCCAGGGCATTCATAAAGGAATGAGTGGATGATGACAAAGTTAAGAGGAAGTACTTGAGAAAATCAACAGGGAAAAAGTCAGAAGTCAGAATCCCAGATTAAGAGAACAGCAAATTGACTAAAGAAAAATGTTTTTAGGAAGGAGAATATTGAAAAGAATTCTAACAGAATTGCTCTATTCTCAACTTTCAGAAATTAACTGTACTTACTGATGTTTTAAATAAGCATTACTTTCACAACAGCAATGAAATTTATGCTCACCTATATATATGTATATATATATATATATATATACATATATATATACATATATATATACATGACGGCAAAGAAAGCTAAGTCAGCAGGGATGAGTTCCTTTTTTAAATTTTAGATTTGCTGAAATTGATTAAAATTCCTATCTTCAAAATCTCAAATGATTGATGTTAAAGTAACGTGGTCTGTACTGCATTCACAATGCTCCTGCATTTAGAAACTGCAAATGTATCATTAGGACTGCTTAATTTATGGGCACTTGGAGGAAAAAAAGTCCAAGAGTGAAATACTGAATGTAGGTGATAACTGCCTTCCCTTTGCTCCCAAAGAGTAAAACAGCCTGGTTATACGCAAAGATGAAATAAATACCCTGGATAAAAGAGGGGCAATGCGGAGTCAACATCAGCTTCCTGGAGGAGACAGTTTGAGCTAAGCCTTAATAAAAGGTAAGAGGGAGTTTGAAAGGCAGAGGAAGGTAAAAAGCATTGCTGGAATATAAACATACTACATACTACAGAAAGAAATTAGTAATAAAGGCTATTATCATTGCTGAAAAATTAATTTCCTCTTGACGAAGCAAAATCAAGCAAAATATACTTCCTGCCAGCTAGGAAATGGTAGAATTGATTCTTCTCAGGAGCATGCCAAAAAGTAAACTCCAATGCAGGACGCCCTGAGTTTGACCTCAAATACCACAACAGAAAAATGAAATAAAATTCAAGATTTATTTTATCTCTCTAAGGTCATGTGTCTCAAAAGCAGTTTCTTAAAAAATAAGTTATAGAAGTACTCCTACTTCTTGCAGCTTTAGAGGAAGAATCTTCTACTTAGGTAGAAGGAAGGCAGAAGGGAAACAAAATATCTAGGAATATGAAACTTCATTAAGTAAGTCCAACAAAATTTGATCCAACTGCTTAAAAAAAATCCCTCAAAGCTGGCCAAATCCGAGGATGCCAATGAAGGTATAAGTTTGGAAACCAGGTATTAGGTCAGCCTCAAGTGGACAAATGAGTGTCAAATCAAGAAGATGAAGAGTTCATTCCAAGGGAAACTAGGCAGACACATACACAAATTATATAAAAAAAAGAAAGTCAAGTCCCTAAAACACTTTGTTAAACATGGTCAAGAATGATGAGATAGAGAACAGTGCGAGCTAAGGCAGAAGGATCACCTGAGCTCAAGAATTCAAGACCAGCTTCCGCAATACCCAATTTGGACCACTGCCAGCCAAACATTAACAGAGTAGCACATAATGGAAGGGATCTCTGCAAAAAGCTGGCGGAAGCAGATTGGCTCAACAGTGAAAAAGATCTGATACAAATCCTTATTCTGTTAGTGTGACACACTGGGTGAAAGACATTTAACTACTACATTAAGAAGGCAGTATAGATCAAGTATGAGAACTTCAAATATCATCTACTTGATATCTGTGACCTTGACAAATAAACCTGTCTTACAGATGAACAGGCTAGGGCTGAGAAAATTAAGTAATCTTAATGTTTTTATTCTGAAATTAATCCTTGTGTAGTTTTAATAATAGAATTCCTGGCCAATTTCCAAGAAATTACAAATGTATTGATAAACCATCAATAAGATAGTCATTATTTAATCCTTTTTATGATTTGCTTACAAAGTACTGAATTAAGCTTACCCAATCATTTCACTCTATTTTTGTTTTTGACACAGGATCTCCCTATGTAGTTCAGGGTGCCTTGAACTCATGATGATGCCCTTGCCTCAGCCTCCTGAATACTGGAATTACAGGCATATACCACCACACTCAGCTTCATTTCACACAATTTAAGAGTTGAGGTTCTCCATGTGCATTTATCCCGCCTGACCAGGTAACAATGGACAAAAGACTTCAATTTTATTTTCTGTACTCAGATCCAGGAAAGAAAAGCACTTATGAAGAAAGACAAAACTCTGCCCTACTCTAACAACTCTATACTCAGAAGCCTAAAGAACTTACATGTTTTAAGGCATGCACTGAAAACACCATCTGACATCCCCCAAGAGGAAACGCACATGCATTAATTTAGTTACAGTTAGCAGGTGACTAACAGTGTTGCCAATCCTTTTTCAACTAGGGTCCCTAGTCAATGCTCAATCCAAGCACAAACATTTACACTTTAAGCTTAAAGAAAAAGGCAGACTGGGTGTGTGACTCAGTTTTACAACACTTGCTTATTAGCATGCCCTAGGTAGAAGAACCTCAACATGAAAGAGACAGAGATAGACCCACACTGGGGAAGGGGGTGCGGACAAAATACAGGCAGAGGATAGAGAATCAAGTCAGAATAGTGATCATTTTAACAACTATTTCATGATCTTAGAGGCTTTAGGATGATCAGACCTTCGATAGGTTATTAAAACTGCGTTAATATCATAAACTCCTTCAAATACAGCAATTAAGTCAAGTATATAAGTGACAGAGGTGGCAAGTAAAGTTACACAATCAAAAGCTGCATAAAAATACACAACTAGTTCATTAAGAGAGTGGTTATTAGAACAATTTTAGTAAACACACTGGATGAAGAAATTAAGTTGCTGGGTGTTTATTTGTTTTTGAGACAGGGTTTCCCTATACAGGCCAGGCTAGCCTTAAACTCTTGGCAATCCTCCTGCCTCAGCCTCTCAAGTACTGGGATTTACAGGCGTGTACAACGATGCCTGGCTAAGTTTCTGGTTTTTTGAGACTAAAGCCCTGTATTACCCAAACTGGTCTCAAATCTGCTATTCTCCTCTCCCAGCCTCCTAGATGCTGAAATTATGTTATGCAGCACCTTGCCCAGCTTAAAAATTAAATTTTTAAAGAAGCACTATCACCTTATTATAAAAAAATCTTTTGGGCTGGGGATTTAGCTCAGTGGTGCTGCCACCTGCCTCGCAAGCACAAGAACCTGAGTTCAATCCCTGGTACCAAAATAAATAATAAATAAAAATAAATAAATAAATCTTTTGGGACAAACACTTGGATTTTCTCCTTCTTCCCTATCTTTAAATCCAAGGGTACTACATCTCCAACGTGTGAGTGCGAGTTTACATAAAATCAACATTTCTGCTTAACACTAGCAGTTTGGTTTTGTTTTTTCAGTACTGGGAATTGAACCCATGGCCTCTGCAATGAACTTACTTCTCCAGCCCTTTCTATTTTGAAACAGCATCTTGCTAAATTGCCCATGTTGAGCTCAAACTTACATTATCATCTGCCTCAGCATCCCAGAGTGCATCACCACACTGGCTCCAGTATGGTGTAATTTTTTTAAAAGAAGACTGTTTTTGTCTAGGACAGATAACAAGCTGGTCTCCATTGATAAAGACTGGCATCCGGTAGTGTGGTCTGTGTCAGGGGTATGTGAATCTTCCTGGGAACTTAAGGCTAAGTAAACTAAAAGCAGTTGGGAAGCCTGAAAGCTTGTTGTCATTTAAAGAGATGAAAAATGAAAATTTCTTACCATTCCCACTCCAGGAACACAACTATCTAAATTCACACTTTACAAATGTTACTTCAGTTTCAAACCAGAAAACCCAGTCTGTGATCCGTATTTTTTTTTCCTGTGATCCATCTTAATGGTGGCTCATTTTAACTGAGCCCAAAGGAGAGTACTTACCATCATTTTGCAGCAATTCTCAATGAGAACATTTCCAACATTCCAAGGTATAGTTAACAATCTTTCAAAAGAAGGAAGACATAAGTAGTTCCTGTTGAAAAGCTCAAAGAGCTCTGGAACTCAAAAGGAAAGAAAAACACTGGAATGATTTGGCTCTAAAGAAAAGCTGTAACTAAAAAATGGAAGATACTAGTAACATTTCCAACTTTTATAGTTCAAATTACCATTTGTTCTTCTCAAATGTGCCCTGCGTTATAAACAAGATCTTTTGTCATAGAGAACCTTGTTCATTATTTTAAAACTAATAGGGTTCCCTCTTAGGGACCTGGTACTGGACTCTCAAGCAAACAAAAGACATCTTTAGCTGGGAAGGTAACAGACAAGTATAAATCTCTCCTTAGAAAAAAGTTCACACGATTTGCTCACTGAAACTTTTAAGTGGCAATTCTACCTCAGACATTGTTCCAGGTGTTGGAATACAATTAGAAACAAAATGAGTCCCTGCCCACCCCTTAATAAACACACTATCCAACAAAAGCTTTCACAACAGTAGCAACTGTTAAATGAGTAACTTTGAAAAAAGAGAACAAGTCTCCATAAAACCCACTTTCCCTGCACTTGCCCCTATGAAGTTCCAGAATCACACTCTAATGTTGCAGCTGGAAAAGACTTTCAGAAGAAGTTAGGAAGTCAAGTCAATTAAGAAAAAAAGCAGCAGCAGCAAGCTTTAAATTACCAATTATTTTTCAAGTGCTTGTGTCTTTCTCCTCAATACCCAATACTTGGGAAAATCTCATCAGAAACTTAGGCTCTGAAGTACAGCCTAACATTTTTAAAATCTGCCACTAAAAATGCCTACACTTTCAAAAGAAATGCTACAAGATGACTTAAAAACACTTAGGAGCCTACATAGGTTTTAAAACATCCCAAGTTGTGTGGGGTTAGTGGCCAGATACTATCCCACTTTGCCATAGAAAAGGCACCTATGAAGAGGACCACTGACCTACCAGGCCTTAGATGGCATGGGGGGGGCGGGTGTAAAAAAAAAAAAACGGACAGAAGGTGCTATCTCTTTCCACCCACTTCCATATTTAAATCTGACTCTCCTTTGTTTTTCCAACAATTTGATTACTTACTTTATCTCTTCACAGGCCTTTCCTATCTATACAACTCTTACTTTACAACCTATTATCTATCCAACTTCTGCCACTGTGCCCCTTTATTTCAAGTTCATCTTCCTTTGTTCCTCTCATTCTTATTCACAGGGACCAATCAATTATATTTAAAAAACAAAATATAATTCAGATTTAAGTCATGGGACCACCAAACTATCTCCCAAATAAGTATATGTTACCCTTGTTAACTGAAATTTTCCAAGGTGGAAACTGAAGACAGAACGAGAAGAGACTGTTCACTGTTACATTATGCCAACAACTAAAAGACAGATTTTAAAAGTCAATTCAAATTTCTAACAGTAAGAAGACAGATTCTTAGAGAAACCCAGAGTCAATGCAATGTCCTAACAGATCTTGCATAACTTATTTCTTGTTCTTGAGTCTTGGTTTTCTAATATGTAAGTAAAATGACCTCTATCGACAGTTTGTCCTATTCATAAAAATTCTGGTAACTTTATAAACTGTTTTAGACCAAACAGACGAGGGTAAAAAGAAAAACTGCAAATGCTTGAGAAGAGCTATTCTGAAACGCTCTGGTGTGAGGGTCCTATAATCTGGATTCATCCTGACATGTATTTTAACATAAACTCTCCAGGTGGCTACAATCCAGATTGTCCAGAATCATACTTGGGGGTGGGGAGGAATCTCTGCCTTATCTCCTGGTCTCTTAAATCCTCTGACTAATAATACCAAATGCCAGCCACCCTCAAAAGTGTATATGCTACTGATTTTGTTTCTACTTGGATAGAGTGCCTCTTTCCTTTAAAAGGTAGGTATAAGGTGCTGAATCATACCTGTTTTGGCTAAATTTTTCATTTTTAAACAGCTGACTATACAGTCTTTATACTTAGGAAAAATAGGGTTTATTTTCACCTCCTACCCTTTCAACTCTTACTTGAGAAGGTAGTTATCTAAGGGGTGACATAGTCACCTTAACTTAAATAAAGAGTAGGGCAATCAAACTCTTTAAAACAGAAATTTTCTTTTTGTTTGGACATCAGTGAGTAGAGTCAAACTTATAGACAGGTAACTGTGTCTTGCTAGTGAGACTGTTCAGAAAATGAAGTGCCTAGAAAAACGATGGATAAAACTTGAAGCTACAAACTCCTGACACTTGGCCTACACAGCGTCTTTTGAGAAACCAAGGAAAGCTATAAATTAACATAACAAGAATCCTGTGAGCTTCGTGTGATCGTGTGATACACACAAGCACTCAAGTTGTTTCAGCAAATTTCTATAAATGGCCAGGTAGTAAATAGTTAAGGATTTGCAGCCTATTCAATTTCCACTGCAAATACTAACATCTACCACTATAGCACAAAAGCAGCCAGCCACATACTAGGTGCACATAAATAAGTATGACAACATTCCAATAAAACTGTGGACACTAAATTTTGAATTTCATATAACTTTCCTGTGTCACTGAAATAACCTGTCTCATCCAACTATTAAAAATGTAAAAAAAATTCTTAATTCATAAGCCATAAAAAGCAAGCATAGTCTGCTGAGCACTGTATTAACTGTATCTGCAAACTGCCCCCAATGCCTCTGATAGCAAAGGATCTTTCTCAAGATTAGTGTATAACCCATATCACTTTACCTACAACTCTGCAACTCTTAAGTTTTCTTCTGAAAGATAACAATGCTTAGCCAATTCCCACCTTTTCCATTATGTTGTGTAGTTCCTTTAAGGCCAGTCAGAAGCTTGCTGGATAATGCGGACAGCTCAAAAGCAGGATGCTTCTACACAGGGGCCCTGAAGAATCAGCATCAGGAAGCATTTACACAGAATATTTCAACCAAAGTTTACTTCAACAGTAAAGCAAACAAATTTCATTTTTATCAACTCAATATTATCCTCTGATACAAGACTTAAAGGTGGGATGTTTTACTCTTGCCTCCACAAACTTGGTCATATTTTCATGAGGACATCCCTGTAATGAAAAGGCTTCCCCTTTTCCAGGATGTAGAACTTAATGAAAAAAAGGACCTGTCTTAACCTGAAAATGTACCTGCTTAGGAAAACTCAATTAGGGCAGGCCCATTCCTGTAGGCTTGTCCTCCTGTTGCTTCTACTAAGTGAGCTTTTAATGCCTGGGAAGTAGTGAGAGTAACTCTTGTCTGTGCAACACAGGAATCTCCAGCTCTACCTAAACTCCCTTTATTTCCACTGATCATAGGCCTCAAAATACTCCCCAATTCAAATTTTGTCTACCCATAAAGATGTTCTGTGTGTTTATGCATCACTTCATGTGCCTCTTTACCAATTTAACCTTCTCTAACTAGAGTATTCACTGACCTCTGTGTAGACTCACAGTGATGGTAAACCTTTGAGAGCAGCACACATGCCATAGGTTCCCCACCACTAGTCTAGAATATTACTACTGACTGTGCTTGAAATATTCAGGCCATTCTCTGGGTGACTAGCTGTGGAAAGACTAAGTCGTCTCTTCCACTGAACTAATATGCATTCTTTAGGAATACATGAAATCTTTCTAGTGTTAATCATGTGACTAGCTCTTTATAAAATTTTTAATGCTCCAGAAGTCCCTCCCCAACTATGGATTACTTTAACATTTTCACTACAAGGAAACACCAAGTACTATACTATATAAATAATAAGCCCTAGCTATGGGGCTTGTGAAAAAAAACAAGAAACACTGCTTAGGAGGCTGGATTGCTACAAAACCAGCTTTAGGCTATACTTGCTCAAGGCCATCTAGCTATTATTAGCTGATGCAAGTTTAACTCCAAAGTCTGTATCTTAGATCTTCAATTTTTTCCTTAAAATGTGAGACTCAATAGAAGATGAATTTCAAGTCTTGCTCTATTCCATTTGGTCTGAAAATTTAGCGTGCACCAGATCAGGGGCAAACTCCTTAAAAAGCCAGATGGCTGCTCTCCCACTCAGGCGTTTGAGGGTCAGTAGATGTGGCTGAGGTTCAAGTATTTCTTAACAAATTCTCATACAATGCTACAGCTGCTAATCTGAAAACCACACTTTGGCAAACCACTGCCCTATTCATATCATCCCATTTCAATCAGTTGTTTCAGTAGCTGAAGACTCAACTAATGCAAAGGTAGTAACCTATACAAGACTGGAACTTTAGTATTCTACTCAACTACACTGATACTTTCTTTTAAAGCCTTGCCTTACCTATTCTAACATTATTAGTACAAAGACAACCTCTAGTTCTTTGAGCTCCACTTAGTCTCCCTCTCCAAAAAGATGACATCAGAATTAGATGGCTTGTTAAACATGGAAGCAGAAGATTTGGATTCTGATGAGACATAGAAAAACATCTGCAAGGCAGTTAATTACCTCTATTTAGGTAAATGCTCACTGAAAGGTGAAAGACACCTATTTAAATTGCAGTGGAGTAAGCATTAAGCTTTTAGTATGAGACATGATCAAAATTTATAATAAATGTTTAATTTTTTAAAATTATGGTAAAAGACACATTGTCATTAATGCTCAAATTACTCCCCCTCGCTTCAAATACACATATCCCATCGTTGTTGACATTTTCTGAAAAAGTTCTGGAAATCCTCTTTCATGTTTTTACCAGGAGTGATAAAAAATACAGTGAATGCTGTTGCTAAGTGCCATCCAAAGAAGAGCCATATTCATAATAACCTTACCACTTTATTCACCAGATCTGCCACCAGTGACTTCTGGCTCTTCCCCAAAGTCAAAATGACCATGAAAAAAATAAATATTTTGAATGGATTCAGGACATAGAGGCACAACTAAAGACACTCATGAAAGAGGACTGCTTCAAAAGGCATGATGGGATAAGTGTTTGAAGGGGAGTATTTTCAGGGGGATTAATGGCAATGTGTCTTCTACTGAAATTTTAAAAAAATTAACATTCACTATATTTTTCTATTGTACTTAATATACTGAAAAGCAATGTTTTGATCCTTGTAAATGTTCAGAAAGAAAGATCAGTTTCTCCAAAGCTGGTTCATAAGTCACTAACATTAGTCAGAATCACTTGGGATTCTTGAAGATACACTAAAAATGTAGATTTTCTATAGCTTGCACTACAGAATCAACTTCTTGGAGTTAACACTAGGAATATACATTGCTACTAATGAGCCAGGGGAGAGGGAGGTTTCCATTTCAAAACTTGAAAATTTATTGAAAGCATCTGCAATGACCATATAGGGTATGACAGTACTCTTGCCCACTTCTTTTAAATAGGCAAAATATAAACTCGTACAAATGAAAAACTGGAAAAAGATAACAGTCTCAGGCAAAGTCAGAGAAAAGTGGTTGCTTCTGGCTTGGGATCAGGTAATGATTTCAGACTTCTGTGCATCGGTTCACAAACTTAATAAATTACTTTAAATATAAATAATAGCTATATATTTTAATTTTCTAAAATTCCCTATACTATTTACTGGGTCTAATCACTAAATTTTTCATTCTTTAAGCTTGTAAAAATGATTTTAAATTATTAGAGCCAATTCAATTCAAAGAATTTAAACTTTTCCAAATACTTGAACTAGTTATTGACACAAGACTCACAGAATGTGAGCATTAACAGTTACTCTGACAATCTTCCCCATTCAGGGAATCTTGAAAACTATCTTCCAAAAATTTATGTAACACAGGTGTCTGATATAAAAGACAATGAGAAATAAACTTTTCAGGTGGAAGAATTTAATGAGCACGCAAGTATACTAAAATCCCATTTTCTTATTATAAATAATAAGAGTTTGGATATCTTAGGAAATTCTCTAGGTTTCCAATTTCTTTAAGGTAAATAAACTCTTAGGGGAATAAATGGAGACCTCATTCTCTTTCACTGATAATGTACATAGTATTAACTGCTAAAAAGTACCCCCAGAGGACCAAGGATTTAGCTCAGTGGTTCCATGGCCTGCCTTGCAAGCACAAGGTCCTGAGTTCGATCCCCAGCACCAAAAAAAAAAAAAAAAAAAAAAAAAAAA
>NW_022900934.1:18535878-18545689 GCF_012274545.1 Fukomys damarensis
AAAAAAAAAAAAAAAAAAAAAAAAAAAAAAAAAAAACCCACAGATAGAGTACCCCCAGTTCCAGTTCCCATTTACCTTGGGAGTCTTTGTACTGAATGAAGCCGAAAGAAAAACCTCAATGAAGGAAATAAGTGTACATCATTATAACTTCCTAACTTCAAGTTATTCATTCTCAGTCATAAGAGACTGTCTGGCTCATCTGTATCTACTAGTTACAGGTATCCACTTTTTGAAGGTTTGTATGAACACAGCAACTTAAAACTTCCACTTACAATTAAACATAAAATATTTAGCTTGCTAAGTAGATTTTTAAATACTGCACCATCCCAAGTGCAAAGTGGAGATTATTCACCAGAAATTTTTAACCTGTAATTTAAGGTGTGAAAAGCAAAATGGCTTATAAACAGGTGCTTGTCACTGGCTGAATGAAGCTGCCTCATAAAGGGAAGTGAGTACTCCCAAGTCAGCCAATCTTAAGATTCACAGTAACAGTACCATTTGCAAGGCTCCCTAGTGACTCCTCTAGTCAGGGTAAAAAAAGAAACAACTCATGATCTATACTCAACTTTACAGAGGTCAAAGACGTTACCTTTGTACAAAAGACTAACAAAGGAATCTCTAAAAAAGGTGTTAAGATATTTTAATTTTTAAAGATTGGCAAGGAAGTAAAATTTTGTTCAAAGCTTCACTTTATTCATAAAGTAATCCTCACATACTCTTCATTCTTATGAGGTAAGTATTATGCATATGTACTTTACAGATGAAGAACTAAGAATTGGTTTTTTTTTTTTGGTACCAGGAATGGAACTCAGGACCTTGTGCTTGCCAGGCAGGCACGACACCACTGAGCTAAATCTGCAGCCCCAGAACTAAAAATTAAATACATTAACTCGTTTGGCAGTCTATCTATTAAGGAGAAGCTCAAAAATTCAAATTTGAAGCCGGTCATGCTGGCGCACGCCTGTAATCCCAGCACTCGGGAGGCTGAGGCAGGAGGATCACTGTGAGTTTGAGACCAGCCTGGGCTATACAGTGAGTTCCAGGTCAGTCTCAACTACATAGTGAGACCCTATTTCAAAAAACCAATAAAAAAAAAAAAAAAAAAATTCAAATTTGAGGGCTGAGGATTTAGTGGTTCTGTCTCACAAGCGCAAGGGCCCAAGTTGGATCCTCAGTAACAACAACAACAACAAAAAAAAATTCAAATTTGAATTTACTTGTTTCCAGGTCTCTTATTATTCATGTATATATCCATTAGGTGGGTAGATAAATGATTAGTTACATTATGCACTAGAAAAAAATGGTAAGAAAAAGAGGTCTAAGCGTTCAAGACCTTTAAATCCAACTCTACTATGGATATTCATTTTCCTTATATAGTGAGGGCAACAAAGTATATAGCGATAAATATTCAGCTTCCCAATTTTTTTCCCATAAATTTTAAGAAACACATTTCCCTGAGATGTTTTATCTTTTGAAGGTTTTATCTTTGAAAACTCTTTATCCCTATTCTGTAATTTATATACAATTATTTTATACTATTTTATTTGCTCTATCTTTAATTATTAATTTAAACCTGCTCTCATTGTGATGCTTCTGTGATAATCTACTTGGATCAATGGTTTCAGGTTTCTATTAAGATTTCTTAGACTTAATCGAATGGGTGAATATGTCCCTAAATTACCTTGGTTTATTTCCTTTAGCACCTCCAAAATAACAAATTCAAAGCAATTCAATCTTCAGCATTAGCTAGACTTATTAGCCATTACTGAACTTATCTTTCAAATGTCCATATTCACTTACTACTATTAACATGGGATGTGCTACTCAATTCTTGTATGTAAGCTTTATTTTCAAGATATTCTTATTCCTAAGAATTAACTATTTCACAGGAAGTTAAATTACTCACTATAAGCAACAATTTGAATAAAAATTAAGGCAATTCTCAGGTGCTTTGAATATTTCAGTTTAAAATAGTTTCAGGGAAGTAAAATGGGACCGCCTTTGAAGAAACACAGTAAGAAGACATGTTGAGTTTTGTGGTTAAAAATACAAGCAATGAATGAGGATTTCATTTATTTATTTGTTTGTTTGTTTTGTTTTGCTTTTTATGAGACAGGGTCTCACTATGTAGTTGAGACTGACCTGGAACTCACTATGTAGCCCAGGCTGGTCTTGAACTCACAGCAATCCTCCTGCCTCAGCCTCCCAAGTGCTGGTATTACAGGCGAATGCTATCACGCCCGGCAAGGGTTTCATTTATTAAAAGCACCTAAAACATAAGGCTCTAGATATCATTAATAGAAAAATCCATAATTCTATTAAATGGTTGTGAAATTAGTAACATCAATAGTCATTTTTGAGCCGGTCTTTTTTTTTTTTTTTTTTTTTTGGTACCAGGGATTGAACTTGAGCCCTCATAAGGCAGGCAGAACCACTGAGCCAAATCCCCAGCCCTTGATTTTCTTTATTGCTCCAAGAAGTTCTTTTAGTAATAACCAGCTTGCCTTAAACTTATCCTTAGAAAAAAAGTAGGGATCTAATATTCATTCAGCTTCTACTTAGCCCAAACCTTGACATGTAGATGCATTTTACTTAGCAGTGACTGCTTTACAACTGGGAGAGACCAGTGCAGACGATCCAGTTTAGTCAGGTAGATTCAACAAAACACCTGGTTATAAGCTACAATTTACTGAGTA
Organism: Fukomys damarensis; assembly: GCF_012274545.1. Lineage (NCBI taxonomy): Eukaryota > Metazoa > Chordata > Mammalia > Rodentia > Bathyergidae > Fukomys > Fukomys damarensis. The sequence goes on from NW_022900934.1 coordinate 18,538,575, forward strand.
AATGCCAGGAAAATTTAAAACGTCCAGAAGAAATAATAACGAAAAAGAAACTCAACATTACTACTTTAAAAAACATTCAAAATACAGATCCATTTTAGAATAGAAGCTATCTGACCAAAGTTTAAATTTTACAACTTGGACATGCAAGTATTTTCATATACTTAATAATTCTCAATAGCTTGTAAAACAGAAATTTCATCCTTATATATAGATTTATGTGGAATAGGCCAAACTTCACAGTTAAAATAGAGACTTTTCTAGATTTTTGTCAATTCTACTCCAACTTATTTTCTACTACAGGTGCTCAAGAGCCTATCTCTCTACAGCCTCCTTCACCACCTTCAATATCAATCTGGTGCCAGTCTTAATCACCAAAGCATCTCTTTCTTAGGGACCTAACATTCCAGGTGAAAGGTGTCTGGACTATCTCTACTAGCAGGTAATTAAGGGCAGGTTGTGACATGTTACTAGAAACTTACCCATTACAACTTGAGTGAAGTTTCTGAAATCAACACCAAAGCAAAAGAAGTATGCTACAAAAATGGAACCGTGAGAAAGGAACATTTTTCCTGCTGGCTTCTGGTTCTCCACAAGTCTATGAGATATCTACTATCCTTGCCCATTGCATATTTAAGAAAAACATAGTATCTAGTAAGCTATTATAATTAGTTTCCTTCCTCCCACTTTTGCTGCTGAGAAAGAGCTCAGAGAGTTGACTACAAAGAAATGGATGGATTGTGTGTGTGTGTGTGTGTGTTTTTTTTTATAAATATATATATAGGAGCTGGGTAAATTAAAGGGTCTTAGTGGCACAGATATCTAAACCTGTTAGATCAGTCTTCTGCCTAATCACTAGCATGTCTATGGAACTTTAAACTTCTGGGCATTCATATATGAATCTAGATTTTCCTTAAGTGGCAAGAGGGCACATCATTCTGATATAGGACTAATCTTCAAGAGTCAAGGATGCCTCCCTAAGAAAGGCCCTGTCCAGCTACTTCTGCTAGGCCGTGCTACGGAAACAATACAAAGACAGGCGACTAAAGTCCCCGATAATGTGGATAACTTTAACAGCTTTCTCTTGACTTTACCAAGGTGTATCTTAAGAATGCTAATGAGCCAGGCAAGGTGGCCAGAGGATCACTCCCAAGTTTGAAGCCAGCATGAGCTATATAGTGAGTTTAAGGCCACCCTGAACTACTCCTTTCTCAAAAAAAAGGAGGCAGCTAATGAACTTAATTAGTTGATTGCTTAAATCCACAAAAACAAAAATGTTAATTTAAGAGGCTCAGACAGGAAATAATATCCTGATACAGACATATCCCCCATCCCACGTCTGAAGAGGGTGGAAAAGAGAGGTAAATAGAAACAAGTTACATGTGTCATAAAATTTCTCAATTACAATACATAAAACTGAAAGTGGCAGAGAGATACAAAACGGACCTAAAAACTCATGACAAATAAAAAATAACCTACCAAAAAAATTTAAAACACAAATTGCCTATCTCTCTTGGTGTTTCTTTATTTACTAAAATGTAGAGGCATAAAGTTACACAGAGTTAATACAAATTTTGATATGGGTAGTCTAAGTTAATGGTATCACAATCTATACAATCCTGATACACCAGAGATGAAAATGTCACTTTCCTCCCAGTTAGAACTAAGAATTTAAGAACCTTCTTAAACATACAGAAAATGAAGCTCAGCAATACCTATTTGCTTTTCAATTATTGCAACAAACTACTGAATTTTTCATGACATTAACAAAATACTATTAATACTGTACCTAAGCTGAGCATGGTGGCACAGGCATATAATCTTACCATTTAGAAGGCTGAGACAGGAACATCACCATGAGTTTGAGGCTAGCCTAGGCTACCAAGTGAGTTCAAGGACAGTCTGAACTTGACAGTGAGACCATGTCTCCAAAACCAAACCAAAATAAAAAAAGCAAAAAACCCAGCAAAATAAAAAACTATTAATATCTAATGGCTATTCTACTGAAAGCTTTCACAAGCCTTGGCCTTAGTGCCATCCTCCACCCTGCCTCACCCTCCCCTCCTCCAGGTCCAGGCCCTATGCTATCAATACAGCACACACTGCAGCTATCTAGATAAGCAGGTAAGTGGGAAGAATGAAGGCCGACAAAATGCAAATTATTCCCAGCCGATGGCCGCTATTTCAGATTCCCTACTTCATTCTGGAGCCATAAGAATGTAATGCTGAAACTTCAAATTTATAAGACATGGAAATAGGGAGAAAAGACTTATTTTCAGACATTACCACTTAAAGTTAACCTGAAAGCGTCCCTTAAACACTACATTTCATTTACTTTTTAAGGGCCTGTCAAGAATTTCTCTTAACCTCTTTACCTTAAAAAAGTGGAATTCTCAACTGGTGCCAAATATCCTCATTATACAAAGTTAATAATTTCACAAATCTGTATTTTACTGTTCTTTCAAGAGAATTTTTTAAACCCAAGTCCTACATAACTTTTGAACATTTCCAGAGCCTCATTCAAAGTACTTACATTTGAATCCAATTTTTCCAAGTGAGCCCTAGAGTTCAACACAGTTTCACATGAGAAGGATACAATCCCTCACAAAACACACTTCTAGGAAAACAACCTTGGGTGTGAAGAAAATCAGTTATATTTGGCACTATGACTACAGCAAAAGAAGACCTGTAAAACATACATATGCATTTATGCCCAATATGAAACAACACAATTTCAGTACAGTCTGAAGTCTCCTAAAAGAGAAAGAACAAAATCATTTTCCATACCATTAAGCGGAGAAAATTATCACTATAATTTATAACAAAGTTTTTTCTATAATATTTAGAATCAAAAAGCAGATTTTTTTTTTCTTTTTGCTACTCACCACACAAACAAAACATCTCACAGCTTAATTTTATAGCGTAAGCTTTAAGGCATGTTAATTAAGAATCTCTAGCCAAGCGTAGCAGCCCAAGCCTGTAATCTCAAGAACTCATGAGGCCGAGGCAGGAGGATCGCCACAAGTGTGAGGCCAGCCTGAACTACATTGCAAGGGTCTGTCTCAAAAAACAAACCAAAAGAATCACTGTCCCTCAGAAATAGAGGTATTAATTCACTATGTCGCAAAACGCATTAATGAATCACTTTCAAACTCTCAAAATTCCCCATTTTATGTGACAGTAAGGAAAAAAGTCTAACTTAACCTTCCCTCCAATCCTTTCTCCCCTTTTTTCCAGCTATTGGTTAAAATGAGATTTAGGAACTGACACAGGGTTCCTATTTCATCTACATAACCAATTTCATCGACATAACCAAAGAAGTAGGAGTTGGTGACTGTTAGAAACACTACCCAATTTTGACTTTTTAAACCATGAGTTCTTTCTGATTCCTTTAAAACTCTTGGATTTTATTAATTCATCAGGAATGCTCAAACCTAAAATTTGTTTGTGAGACCTGATATACAGGATTCTACCATTTACTATTGCTAAAAAGGTGCCTCATAACTGGAAAGATAATATTAGAGCCTAATGTTTAAGCATATCCAAATTGAGTTGAGCCTGAAAATGTTCAGATAATCATTTAGAGGTGCCGCCAGTTTTCACTTTTAAAAATGTAATCAGAATTTTCAGAGCCACTTCATCAACCTCCCCACCACCTACCTCACCTCAACAGCACAGAAGTGCAACTACAGTATTTGTTAGCATCAGAAACAATTCATGTTAATTCCCCTCACTCTGTTTGACTCCACTAAGCTATCTAGAATTAACACATGATGTCAATCGATGACAGGACAGAGTCAAAGTATGCTACACTGCTAAAGGAATAAGAAGAACTCTTGCAACTTCTGAGAGGGAAAATTTTAGTTTTTGAAACATAAAGAAGCACCAATACCCTAACCTGATGTTATCATTATCAACTCTACAGACAGCCAGGTCTGTACAGCATTGTAATAATGACTCAGCCCCCACTATCATTAGTTCTACCAACACTTACAAAAGAAGTCTTTGCATTTAGGCAAAAAAGGTAATTAATTTCTACTCCTGAAATGCTTAGTTGCGTCAGTATTTTAAATGTAAATACATTTCACAAATAACATTTTCCCCAAAATTGAGTATGGCTCAAACTGTTCTAAATTATGTACAAACAGCTACAATTTTAAATATTACAAAGAATGAGCTCCAAAAGGAGAAAAATATCTTTTACATCTTAGAAGATAAAGGCAAGAAAAATGAGGACGTTTATTAAACTTACAGTTAGTTTTCAAGATGGGTCATGCCCACTTAAAATCATGCTTAAACACACACCTTGGTCTTATTGATCTTAATACCAAGATCAATAATGATAAGTCTCAGTATATTGATTTTTTTTAAAAAACTTTCATAAATCAGTCATTAGTTAACAGTGTATTACTTGAAAGATCTAACACATAGGTACTAATGCATGTTCTAGATAATATTCACAAAGATAAATTACTCCAGTGTCAAACCCTTTTGGTGGCAGGAAGACAATTAGAGAGGGCTTTTTCTCCTTAACACGTTTAGATAAAAAGCAAATGACGAACTATTAAATCCTTCCCTCTCTATTTTAATTCTGTATTAGAGATGTCAAGCTTTTAATTTCTTCATACTAGCATCATTCCCATAGCAGAACAGCTAAACTCAGGGGCTTGCACGGAGTACACAATTCACCACCCTACAGCAAGTAAATAAACATATCAAAGCCTCAGTTTCTTTATCTATAAATGAGTAATAACAGTCCCTAACTCCAAGGAGGCCTTCCAAGGATTAAATTAAATGAAACATCCAAGCAAACAGCTAAGATTCCCACTTGGCTGGCACTAAACACTCAATAAATATTAGCTATTATTGCTAGACAATGTGAACAAATACTGTCTACGGTATTGACCTCTACAAGTCAACATAGAGTTTCAGTTTTTAAGCACGACAGTAAAGATCTAAACAACCTTACCCAGCTCAGTCATTCACATGTTTAATAGTACCTTTGTATAATTTGGGTGAAAACTATGGGATTAAGTTTCTTATAAGGAGAAAAGACTATATTACACTACATATATTACATACCTGACCCACTCTAAAAGAAGGAAAAAAAAAAAAAACCCCTCCCCTCAAAAACTTTTTCTGTTCTAAGATACTACCTTCCTTCAGAGATCAAAAGGACTTCTTACATCCTCAAATGCTGCATTCGTTTTTTTGCGCCATATTCCAAAGAAACATATCTATACTCTTGGTGGCTTTCTAAAGCGCAAGGGTTTCATCTTCCTCTTAGAAGCCTGACAGGATGGCTAAATAATACTTAACAATCCAACCCCTGACAATTCTCAGCACCTAGTCTTACACAATATCCTGCTCAAGAGTCACCTCTGAGAAATTTCCTCAGGCCCAGACAAAATTAAGTCCCCTATGCTCCCAGAGCATTTTGGGTACACATATGCCTCAGCACCAACTTTATAATTAACTAACATGCCTCCCCCAATAGGCTAAATCTAGAGGAAGAGCAGTAATGTGGTTGAAGGTTCAGCTCTAGTACTCTAGTACACAGTGCTTTGCACTTATATTGGATGCTCAAGAAATGCTACTTTAACCAGATTCTCTTGTAGGTCAGTAACATCTCTTGCTGGATACCCCACTTCAGAATCTCAACATAATGCTGCTCTCAGTAGAGCAGGCTAACATGATGGACTGCTGATTACAACATCAGAAAACCTACTCATCAGCTTCCCACATTGGAGAGATTCCCGGAACCCAAACTCAAGTGAGCAGGTTTATACCATCAGAATCAGTGGGAATTCCCAGCATACTACAAAGTATCCACCCTCTCATCCAATGGGACTGCTGGAAAGGCTGCAAAGGTTAATGTTTTATTGTGGACTCTTCCCTGTGCAAGTGAAGTTGAGATACTCAGAGAATAAGTGCCCTGATTTGCCTAGAGTTCAAAAATAAAAAGATGTGGGAAAAGCAAGCTAACTTAATTCCTAAAGAACAGTAGCTTCTTAAAAGAATGTACAGGAAACAGGGGTGGGTCTGGTCACTCTTTGTTTTAACAGATAAAATCTTTTCTTCCCTCCCTACAGCTCAAAAGAAAAGGGCCAACGCACCACATCTAGATAAGATGCTCAACAACCGGTCTTCCTGACAAGTACTCTAAGTTGTGTGTCCAAAGATCGTCTCGGGAACCCCAACAATAATGAAAAGTTCCAGTCACTAATGCTTTAATTAAAAAAAAAAATCAATATGCTCAAGTCCAACATTCACACTAGGTGACAAGGAGAACTTACAAACTTTCTGAAGGGAGATACTTTAGCAAAGTACACAAACCAAAATATAAAGAACTCCACAAAGAAAGGCTTTAGTTTTAGAGCCGTCATTCCCATCATAAACGTCTTATCCCTGTCCTACCAAATCAACAGTTGCCTAAGGGAATCTTTTCATTCTAGAAGCCGAAAAGGAAACAAACATGAAGCAGAAAGCGAATAACCTCCAAAATAAAGTTGTATTTGTAAAAAAACGATAATAATTCAGTCTCCCAACCTTCCCTCTCTGGTGAGCTCTGTGATTTATATGGCTTTGCTCTGCAGAAAGCTCTTTCTGGGCAGCTCAAGAAAGGAGCCGAGGGAGGGAGAGAAAGACACAGGCACAGAAAGGAGAGAGAAAAAGAAAATGGCGTAGAGACTAAGTCCCGACCGTCGACAAGGCGACTTTCCCGGGAGGAATCCCGGCCAGTAAAGGCCACCCGAGACCCGGTGGCAGGCAAGGCGGGGTCTCCGTTGCCCCCTCTTGAGGGGGCCGTGATCTGGAGAAGCTGGGACCCTCGGAAAGGGGGTCTAGAGGTGGCCCGATGGGAACAATGGGGCCGGTGAGCGAGGAGCCGGGACTTAGTCTCTGGGACGCCATGTCTGTCCTCTGCCCGGCTCGGGCCGGGCGCGGGGGAGGCGGCCGGGAACCGGGACTCAGGGAGAGGCAGGGGGCACACTCACCATTCAATCGGAAATCCCCTTCGATCTGGAGAGAGAAAAAAGGAGGGAAGATGAAACAACAGGCACACGAAGCCCCCGGGGCGGCGGGCGAGAGCGCGCGGCCAGCGGCCCGGCCCTCCTTGC
>NW_022900934.1:18546047-18565316 GCF_012274545.1 Fukomys damarensis
GGCGGGTTGTGAGGTGGCGCGGGCGACACACCGACAGTCGGGTCGGCCCGGGCGGTCTGGCTGACGGGGTTCCCGGAAACCCGCAGAGGCGCGGATAAGCGGGGACAGCGAGTCCGAGATCCCCAGAACGGCTGAGGCAGCGACGGCAGCGGCGACGCTGACAGACTGCCGGGCGGGCGGCTACAACAGACCCCAGCAGTTGTGTAACAGCCTAAGTTCGCATTTCGGCTCAGTGCGCCTGCGCGGCCGCTTTTAAATGAGACGTCGGCGACGTCAGCGCTCGCGGAAAGGAGTCGAGGGGTTGCGCCCGCCCCTTTGAAGCTCGAAAACCCGACCTGGCTTTGCCTTTCAAGCCCCGCCCCGACTCGCGCGCGTCCCTTTGATTTGCATAAAGAGCAGACTCCTCCCCGGGCCGCCCACCCAAGCAACCTCTAGTTCCTCTCTGGGCTTTTTCTCTGAGCCCCGAAACCAAGTGCGGGCGGTGCGCAAGCGCCGGCTGGACGCCGCCTCCGGACCTGGTGTGGCCAGGAGGCCACGTGGTGGGCCTTTTAAAGACCGCGGCGGGACTCAGCTAGGCCAGGCTGATGTGGTATTGCGCTTCCCCATCTCCTTAGAGCTGGAGAAACTCGAAGTTGCAAATAACCTTGGGAGCGGAATCCTCCAGCTGTCCCAGCGTCCCGCAGGTGCTAAGGAGGCCCGGAGGAGGAGGGCCTTGCTTAGCTGGAGGGAGTGCCGGCCCCAGTCTTTGCCCAGCGCCCCTCCTTATTTCACACCAACTTCTTTAAAAATTATTTCAATTTTTCAGCCAACCAAATGGCCAGCTTACCGTTTCCAGCTGTGTGAGCACAGCGCTGTGTCACAGGGTCCTTATTCACTCGTTCATTCACAATAAACATATTTAGTAAGGATCTAGTGTGAATGGAGAATTGTACTGAGGGAAGCAGTGATGCAGGAATCAAAGAGAATTGGACCTTTCGAGCAAACATGGCTTGGCTGTACATCTTCAATGCATATAAGAAAAAAAAAAAGCCGGGATATCAAAGGCATGTTTAAAACTTTAGGATGAGGCAAAAATACATATGTACATTTTTTGGATGATTAAATTTTTAAAATTCAGTAATAGCAGAGAGGGAATAAAAAACAAACTCCCAAGAAGGTCAAAGGCAAATAAATGAAGTTTGGAAAACACTGCTCTTAAGTCAAGACTGCTCACTCATGAACCATGCCAGCCAGCAGATGAAAGTTGATGTCTAGGCCTATCTCCAAAGCATGTATGGATTGTGGAAGGTAGATGATTGATAGATACTTCAGCAAAAGGAGAGCTCCGCACACAAAAATATACATCATTATGGTTTAAAATTACACAAGTTTTTCCCAGAGGACTTCTCAACATCTTTAATATGCTAGCAACTATGTGACTTTTTTTTTTGTTTTGTTTTGTTTTGTTTTTGGCACCAGGGATGGAACTCAGGACCTTGCACTTGTGAGGCAGGCGGCAGCACCACTGAGCTAAATCTTTGGCTCTGTGTGACTCTTAAAAGAGGAACACAGTGTACAGTATTTCCAAAACATTTATAAGCCCAGAAACCCTTTGTTCCAGTCTACCTTTTAAGATTTGGGGTCTTTGGAGTGACTGGACTCAGGACAGCAGATCTAGGTGATTGTCCAAGATTTACCCCTTCTGTTTGCTTCTCTCTTGGTCTTACTTGTGTCTTATAAACCTGGTTCATCTCTTTGTCTCCCAGAACTGAAAACCTAGAGTTATCTAAAGAACTATAGCTTTTCAGGAACCTTTCCCCAGACTTGTAAGGTTGTGAAGGAACAATGTGTGCAAAATGTACAAATGTGCTGCTGTTTGGACCAGGACACTTGAACTAAACTAAGGCACTCATACTTCTTGAGACTTCAGAACTCAGAAAAGGCCTCAGTATGTAGCTTGGTGGTAGAGCGCTCACCTAACATTATGCATGAGGCCTTGGGTTCAGTCCTCAGCATCTCAAGCGTGCGTGCACACGCGCACACACACACACACACACACACACACACACACACACACTTCTTGGAAATGGATCTATAATGTGTAAATCAGGGAGCTGCTCCAGGCAGTACTTTCTACAGAGAAAGCTGGGAGAGAGAAGGAAGAGGTGAGAGAAGTGGGTAGAAATGAGGTAGAAAGACCTTGGTTCTTACTTTCTTCTGAAGTTGGGTTGCATTTCTGTTCTTCACTGTTAAATAAGTCCCCCCCGCATTGCTTAATCAACACCTGATGGTGTACATAGGACTAAGAGTTCTTCATGATCCTTGTTGTAAGTCTACAGTTGATTCCCAGGCATTCTCAAAGCCTCTGACTCTTTTGGCTGCACTCTGGGATCCTTGGGTCTTGCTACCTGGATGCCCCTTCCTCACATTTTGATCAGGGATGCTGGTGTATTCTAGACTTTGCCACTTCTTGGGAAGTTGTATCTTCTACCAGTTTTCCCTGACCATGGTACCTTGCCTAAGGATCTATTGCCTTTTCAGGATTTGGATACCCTCAGAAAAGAACTTGCTTTAGTGTTCTGTGGAGGAGATTCAGTCTGGTGGCCCTGGTAGCAAGCACAAACATTCCTTTGCCTGCTGATAAAGAAACAGTTCAGCAGGGTCGGGGACTTACTCAGTGGTTCTCCTGCCTGCCTCACAAGTTCGATATTGGATACCAAAAAAAAAAAAGAAAGTTCAGCAATGCTTGAAAATTGTGGAATTAAAAGGATAGAGCCAACAGGAAAACTGGCAGTCCTTGAATGTTAGAGAGGAGGTCAGGCGACAAGAATTTAGGAGCCTGAGGATATGGACATGATGAGATTTCATTCAGCTGGACCAGGGATTTAGCTCAGTGGCATCATGCCTGCCTTGCAAGTGCAAGGTCCTGAATTTGATCCCCAGTACTGAAAAAAAAGAATGTTGGATTCAACCAGAATTCCCTGAGGAATGAGGCTATAATAGGTAACATGAAGTAGATAGGTCTTGTGCTAATTCCTGTGAATATAGATACTGCACTAAGACCTAGTACCTATTTTAGAAGAGTTTCTAATCTAATAATGAGACAGATATATTCCCAAATGGTTACCCTAAGGTACAAGAAGTAATAGGGAAGAGGTGGCCAGCCATAAGCTGCTATGGGAACTCTAGGTTAGGGGAGGCACATCCAACTCACTAGTGGTAGTGGCAGGGGTAATACCGGGAAAGATTTCCAGGTGGATACAATTCTTGAAAAATGAAGAGGAAAAGACCTGTGAAAGAAAAGGGAAGATAACTGCAGGAATTGAAAAAACATGTGCAAAAGCAGAGACTTATGAGCATGAATTGTTTTAGTTAAGATGGAACAGAAAGTAAATGTGAAGATACACTGGAGAATGAGCCTGGGAAGGTGAGAGAGCCCTCCCAATGATCTGGACCTGCTGCAGGATGATAAATGACAGGGCTTTTGAACTGGTGTAAGAATAATCATGGCAGCAGAGTGAGGACATTTTCCAGGTCAGGTAGAGGAGGCCGATGAACACCAGTGCAAGAGTTTCTGAAGCCTTGTTACCCACGGTAGGTCATTTGGAATGACAGTGAAGATGCAAATTGTGAAGGGTATAGCAGGATTCTGGTCCACCTCCAGGGTACAGCCCAAGGAGAAGGTATGACATCTACTCTGTACAGGACTCTCCCTGTTACAGGATGTTTGGCTAGGGCACCTTGCTGCTGCTCATGCCCAGCTGCCTCCAGCTGAAAAACCAGTGGGCAGTGAGGGACAGGCAGAAACAAGGCTCCAGGAAACACAAAACACCAGAAGACCCTGAAAATGAGAAAAAGCCCAAGCTGACTCAGCGCGACTCCCTAAGACAATGGAACAGAAGTAGCATCCTCACTCAATAGTCAGCAGGCAACAGCTTAGTCAAGGTCAGGTTTTGAAAAGATCTACCTCCCATTCCCCTGCAACAAGCCCACCGTGTCCTCAATTCCTTCCTTTAATTCCATCCGTTGTTCCTCCCTAGAGCCTGTTTTACCTGAGTATCTTCTCTCCCTTCTGCAGTCACTTATCCACTTGCTTCCCTCTTTCATTTACCTTCCTTGACCTTCTTAAAAATAATGTCTCACATTAATTGGTCACTTGCTATGTGCTCTTTCCCTTGCTAAGTGCTTCACATGCATATCTTATTTAATCCTTGCAATAACCAGTTACTACTAGCTCCATCATTTTACAGCTGAGAAAACTTGGTTTACGGACATTAGGAATGTTAACTTGCCCAAGAAGTCTTCTGACCATGGAGCCTAGTCTCTGAATCTGTATGCTGCTTTCTAAGTTATCCTTGGGTCACTGTTTCCCTTACCACTGAGATATGTGGAAAGAACTCTCTATACTTGCTGCCTTTTCTGCATTATTTCCCATCCATTAATCACTGTTGATCTAGCTTCCATCCTGACCGGGGACTTCTTGCTTCCCAAATACAGTAGACTAACAGCCACTCAAATGATTGGCAGCACCAAGTATAGGGAGCTGTTGAGAACTGGAACTTGTCCATGTCAACTTGGAATATAAAAAGTCACAAGACTTTAGAAAGTGGTTTGGCAAATTCTTTAAAAGCTAAAATATGCAACTACTATCCCAGTGAGTTCATTTCCACAAGAAGAATGAAAACTCACTGTCATACAAACACTTGTACATGAATGTTGATAGCACCTTCGTAGTGGCCTCTAAGTGTGAACACGTGTCCATTGTCAAGTGAGCAGATAAAACATGGTATATCCATAAATGAAATATTATACCACTCTGCAGTAAAAGAAATGGATTTGCTGATACCTATAACAATATGGGTGAATTTCAAAGTCATTTTGAGTAAAATTTAAAAATCTAGACTTGAGAGTATTGTATGCAATTGGTTGCATTTGTATGAAATTCTAGAAATGCAAATAGTGAAGTGACAAAAATGGTCAGAGGAGGGTGCCCCAAAGCAGCACAAGGAATCTTCCAGGAACAATAAAAATGTTTTGTGTTTTGGTTTTGTCAGGGTTCTTTTGGCTGTACACAACTGTCAAAATGCACTGAGCTGAACATTATAAATGGCTGTAGTTTACTGTATATAAATTACATCTCAATAAAGTCGATTTTTAAAACACAAACACAGCAGGTGTGTTCTCCTTCACCTTCCTGCAGCACTCGATGTGAATGAGCTCATTCTCCTGAGCTTTTGTATTTAATGTCAATAATGCCAGGCATGGTGGCCCTCACCTGTAATCCCAGCACTTGGGAGGCTGAGGCAGGAGGATTGTTGTGAGTTTGAGACCAGTCTGGGCTACAGAGTGAGTTTAAGGTCAGTCTCAACTATATAGTGAAACCCTATCTCAAAAACAAGCAAACAAACAAACAAACAAAAAACACTGACTTCCAATGTCAGTGACCATTAATTCCCCTGGTATCTGCCATACCACTCCAAGTATTGTACTATTTCTCTGCCTCTTCTTCTTCTCCTAGCACATTTTAAGTGTGCCCAAGGGCTCCAGCATCAACCTTCTTTTCTCTTGTTATATCTTCTGCTTGGTAGCTTATGGATCCTATTTGACTTCTGTAAGTAGCCCCTCAAATGCATGTCTTTGGCCTTGATCTTTTCTTGTTGTTTTTGAGCTAAGACATAGTTACTCATATATCTATTACATGCATTCGTTTGATATTCCTAGTCTGTGGCCCTGAGTTCAACTTCCCCCAACCCTCAAAGCTTCCCTTCCCTTCTGTGGTCCCTGCTCAGTGAATAGCTCTAACTCTCTCAAGTCACTCAGTCACTCCGTGAATTAACCTTTGATCCCATCCTCTACTTCCCGTGAGTGGCTGCTACCTCTATGGAATCTACCCAAGACCTTCTTTTGTAATTACCTGTCTCTCCCTCTCTAGATTTTCATTGCATCCTGCTCTTTTTACTGGCTTCCTGCTACACACACACACACACACACACACACACTCATACCCATACACACAGAATGACTCAGGTGCCATGCATAGTAGTAGAAACTCAGCTATGAACTAGAAAGACAAGTTCCCTGCCTTCAAGGAGTTCAGGCCTCATGAGTGAGACAGACAAAAGGACAAGTGGGTCGTTATTTTTGTGATAAGCGCTTCGGGAATAAAGTACTGTGTTTGCTGTAGGAGCCCTTTAAGAGGAGCTGCCATCCAGAATTGAAGAGTTAGGGAAGGCTTCTCAGTGAGGATGACATTTAAATGTAGGCCTGAGGGTGGAAACAGAAGTTAGCAGGTGAAGGTCAGGAAGGACAGACAAGGCAAATGAGGGAGATGACTACTAGAGGCCAAGGGAACTGATGGGAAAAGATTTGGAAATTCAGGAGAGTAGAGTTCACTTGAAGAACTACCTATGACTTAGTGTGGCTGATAGGTAGAGCACGAAGAGTAGTGAGAGGTGAGGTTTGCTGTGGTTTGGATATGGTTTAAATGTGTCCCCTGAGGCTTCAGGTATTTTAAACTTAATTCTCATTTTGAAGTGTTGAGAGTAGAAACTTAATTTCACTATGGCATCAGGGTGGGGAAAATGATCAGATTTAGGTGATCAAGATTAGATAAAGTCATTAGAGACCTCATGATTAAATCTCATATTTTATTTTATTTTTATTTTTTAAAAGTTTGTCAGGTTATTATATATATATATAACATATATATTTATATAATATATATATTTACGCCACCATTCCCAGTTAAATCTCTTATTTTAAAAGAAAAGGAGGGTCTGGGGATTTAGCTCAGTGGTTCAGTGGCCTGCCTTGCAAGTGCATGGACCCAAGCTCAATTCCCAGTACCCAAAAAAAGAACAAAGAAAAAAAAGAAAAGGAGCTGGGCGTGGTGGCACACGCCTGTAATCCCAGCACTCGGGAGACTGAGGCAGGAGGATCGCTGTGAGTTCGAGACCAGCCTGGGCTACATAGTGAGTTCCAGGTCAGTCTCAACTACATAGTGAGACCCTGTCTCAAAAAAAAAGAAAAATAAAAAGGAAAGAAAAGGGAAGAATAGAAGAGACAGGCAGTCATTCAAACATACACACAAGCATTCACAAGTATTACACACCCACACTTCCTGTCTCTTGCCATGGGATGGCCTGGTCCACCCTGCCCAGCAAGAAGGTCATCACCAAATCCATTTCTTTGACCTTGAATCTCCAGAACTGCAAGCCAAAATGAACCTGTCTTCTTTGTAAAGTTCTTTATAAGTCTGTGGTATTCAGTTATTGGCAAAAGAAAATGTAACAAGTCAGGGCTGGAGGAATAAGCAAAGCCTAAGTCATGCAGGATCTCTTGAGTTGCGCTAAGGAGTCTGCAATTTAGTCTTAGAACAATGAGGATTCACTGTGAGTTTTAAGAAATGAAGGTATAGGGCCAAGGGGTTAGTTCGGGGGGCACTGTGCCTGCCTTGCACGGGCAAAGTCCTGAGTTGAATCCGCAGTGAGTTGGGGAGGTGGAGGAATGTAATCAGTATGTATTTTAGAAAATATTATCCATAGTATAGATTTGATGCAGTCAAGACTAGGGGCTTTTCGGTCCATAAGAAGGTATTGCTTTCATAGGCAAAAATGATAATGACGGCCCCGAAATGCAAACAAGCCATAGGATGAGAGAAATATTTGTATATGTATGTTGGGGGATATTTATGGCATTCGAGTTGATTCATCAGTGATTGATTTTAGTATGTGATCTGTACTTGAAAAGGATAGGGGAGGAGTCAGTGATGTGTTTGAAAGTGCCATTCACAAAGACAAAAAATGCTGAGAGAGATGGTCTTGTTTGGAAGATAGAAATTGAATTCAGCTCTGTGCATATTGAGTTTGAAGCATCTATCGGATTAGCTGAGTCAGGACATCTAGTGGGCAGTGGGTCACATAGCTTTGGAGCTCCAGAGAGTGACTGGAAGGACTCAGCAATGCGATGATGCCTGAAGGAGTTGGACTACAGGAAGTCATTTGGAAGGGCTGGAAAGGATAGCCTTATTTTAAGGGCACTCCTGGGTTAGGAAGTAAATGAAAGGTTAGGATGGAGAGAGCAAGTTCAGATAGGTTGTTCAAGAGGTTCAGCTCTAAATAAGGGAAGGATCGTGACACCTGGGGTTAGGAGAGGATGTCTGGCTTATTTTTCTCATCCCTCAGACAGAATGCCCCATACCCAAAGTTAAGGAGTAAAGGTTTATTTTTGCTCACAGATTGTAGAAGTTTCAGTTCATAATCAGCTGGCTCTAAGTCAGGGCAACATGGCAGAGGGACATGGCAGAGAAGAAACAGCTCATGGCACACAGAAAGCAGCAAAAGACAATGAAGGCAGTGCCCCTCTGTCTGTTCCCTGTATTCTATTCAGGCTACATGCCCTTAGGACAAGTAGCACTCACACCTAGGGTAGGGCAACCTTAATCCTACTCAGAACTATGCCAAACCAGTCAGTGGACTCATCTAGTAATCACACACCCTTGATCCTAGCATCACACTGTAGATCCAGCCACCTCTGAAAAGCCTCTGGTATAACTGCATGAGGCTTTCAGGGGACATCCAGACACAAGCTATTACAGAGGATGTCTGTTTCTTTGTTTTATGAAGGAAAAGACACATTCACATCTGATAAGAGGGTCTGCTGATTTCCATTCAAGGCTTTTAAATCATTTTAAACCCACTAGAAAAGTATTAGCACAGTCGATATGGCAGGAATTCTGGGTTGGATAAGAAGGCAGGTCCCTTTGGAGGAGGCAGCCTTCTTTACTTCCAAAACACAAGATGATTTCAGCCTCATTCTCAGGGCTCTGGGTCCTTTCCCACAGGAAACCAATTGGGGATTGACTCAGATAATTAGTTTTTAAGGAGGGCTAATCCAGACCTCGGAGAAGATTCTCTTCCGTAAGGGCAGAATCCAAATCTTCAGGGTGGGTCTCTACCTTTCTAAAACTTGGCTATGGGTACCAGGAATGGAATTTGGCAGAACAGACAACAGGTTTGGGGGCAGAACTGGAGAAATATACTCAGAGCCTAGGAAGATGGATGTTCCTTATCAGTTTCTGCAATACAGCTGAGTTCCACTGACATTTCCTGATGTCTGTTTGGTGCCAGGCTTACTAGTAGTACTGTGATACATTTAACATGCTTTCTCTTCACCTGGAGAAGGCCACAGTCCGGTAGAGGAGATAGCAAGTAATCTACCAGTTGCAATGTAGTGTTCTGGGACCTTTGAGAGAGCCCTCTGGGCAGGGAAGCCAGGAAGACTTTCCTGAGAGCTCAGACTCAAGGACTTGATGGGAGAAACAAAATGCTTAAAGACTCCAAATCCTCCCAAAGACCTGGAACTTGGCTCTTCTGCTATTTTGGGGGAAATGGTAACACAATCTATTTGAAATTGATTTTTTTTTCTTCTGTGGACTTTTTCCTTCCTAGTGAGCATTTGTGTTCAGAACTAGGAGACAGAACATTGGGAAAATATTTGAACAAATCTCTGAAGAGTATACAATTCTAGCTTTGGAACTCCTCAAATTAAAAGCAGAGGAGGCTTTCGATTGCTGGATGTTGGAGATAGGCCTAGGCTCAATTTTCAGATCTCTTCTCTGTGTTCTACTTATTGACTAACTTACCCATATTTGTGGCTTTAAATACCTATTTTATACTGAGAAATCCTAAGCTTGTATCTTTAATCAGGACTTTGCCCCTAGACCTCAGACTTGTATATCCAATATCTCTGGATTTCAGATGGGTTTCCTAAACTTCCAGTCACCCTTTACTCTTTCTCTTGTCTGCCTACCTCTCAAATCCAACCTGTCAACACTCTTAAATATCCAGTTGCTAGCTGAGTGTGGTGGTACATGCCTGTAATCCCAGCACTCAAGAGGCTGAGACAGTAGGATTTCTGTGAGTTTGAGGCCAGCCTGGGCTATATAGTGAGTTCAAGGCCAGCCTGAACTACATGGTGAGACCCTGTCTCCAAAAAAAACCCAAACCCAAATCCAAGCCCCAAACCAAAAAACAAATCCAGTTGCTAAACATATTGTACCACTCTGTTTGCTGACACATTAGCCTATATGTTCATCACCTCCATGTGGTTTGATGCAGGGAGCTCATAACTGGTGTTCTCTCCTTCTGTGTTTGTTATTACAGGATACTCATTCAGAACAAATAATTCTTTTAAATGGAGTGACGCTTTTCTAATGTAAAATCCCATCCATCTTCTGCTTTAAACTCCCACCTCACTCAAGGTCAAATCAAAGCCCTTAGAATGGCCCCCAAGACCCACCCAACGTGCTCTGCTCCACCTCTTCCTAGCCACCTTGAGCTCTGTATGATACTGATCACGGGCACTCACTCTGGGGCCTCAGCTCTTTGCATATGTGAGTCTTTCTACCTAGAACATTCTTCCCCCAGATGTCTCCATGGCCTACTCCCTACTGTCTTTTAGATCCTTGCCAATTTGCCTCCTTTTCAACCAGAGATATCCTGATTACTCTATTTAAGATTTCAACCCTCTTCCCTGAATTCTTCCCCACCTTTCATCCTTACTTGTCTCCAAGGCACTTGTTACCACATGATCTACTTGTTATTTTACTTATTTGCTTATTGTTTGTTTCCTCCTACTAGAATATGATCTTTATAAAGGAACTTTTATATGTATATTTTAGTGCTAAGCTAATACCATACATAGCAGTGCCTCGGATGCTCAATTAACATTTATTGCATAAATTTTAAGCAGCAATGAACTCTTAACAGTGTCAAGCAGGGGCTTGAAATGTGCCAGAAAGCTACTTTCAGAAAATGACATGATTTCCATTTTGCAGATAAGGAGACTAAGGCTTGGAGAAGTAGGAATGTCCTTTGTTTCTGTTCCCATAGCAACCGGTGCATGTCCACAGTTCCAGCACCTATCATAACTCACAGTCATTGTCCACTTCCTCCACTACTTGGGGATATTTTAAGTCAGGAACCATCTCTTATTTAGTCTTGCATCTCCAGCCCCTAGCAGCAAACTGCATACAGAGTAAGTGCTTAAGATAGATTTGTTGCATGAATGAACCAGTGAGTGAAACAGCCCATAACTGTTAGCCAAGTCTGCTCATCACACTCTGCTGTAGTATATTCCTAACACAGCCAACAGTTAAGAGATCCTCCCCTTAGCAGAATGCCTTTTGCAACTACCAAGAGTGAGAGGTAGTGCTGGTGGGGAACTTTATACACACACCAGGCAAACGGGGAAAAAAAAAGTCTCCACTCAATCCCTCCTCAGTTTCCAGATACAAAATCAAGGTCTTTTATTTCCTCCCTCCAGATCTGCAGTTTACCTCTCTAGTTTCTCCCATCCCTCAGCTACTCAGTAGGACTGCCTGACCATTCATCCACTCACCTAGCCATTAACCAACTGCCCCTGTGAACCTTCTCTGAGCCGCATGATAGCTGAGCTAATGCCCATTCCATTCTACTGTGAGTTGGCTTGGTTCTCTGGGTCTTCATTTCAATGAATTCTCTTCTCTGCCTATTATTTTGTTTGTTTGTTTGTTTGTTTCTTTGGATACAGGGTCTCATTATGTAGTTGAGACTGACCTGGAACTCACTAGGTAGCCCAGGCTGGTCTCGAATTCATAGCATCCCTCTGCCTCAGCCTCCCAAGTGCTGGGATTACAGGCATGTGCCACCACACCCAGCCTGCCTATTCGCTTTATACTCTGCACCACTCCCATCCTATCCTAAATTCATGGAAGTGGCTCACTCCATTTGTTGTGGCTTGTGTCTATATGCCCCCCCCAAAGCCTCATGCAGTCTTTTTTGGAGGTGGCTGAATCTGGAATGTGTGATGCTGGGATTAAGGGTGCATGACTACTAACGTACTACATGTAAGTGATTGGTTGTTCACTGCACTAATCCCAGTAGTCTGGATGGGATATTAGGAGCAAAAAGACACTGTTAAAGTCTCTTGCTGCTTTGCTACAATCTGTCTGCAATATTGCTACTCTGCCACCCTGCCTTGAAGCCATCCAGTTATGTACTGAAACCCCTATGAACTGTAAGCCAAATAAACCTTTTCCCCTTTAACTTTGGGTGTTGGGTATTTTTGTCTCAGCAATGAGAGGAAAGTAACTAAGACCATCCATATATGATTGCAGGCCTGTTTCTTAGCTGCTTCCTTCTCTTGATACTTCATTTCTCAGAATCAGTAATTTTTAAACTAGTGGGGTGGGCAACTTCCACAAAGATGGCAGAGTGGTAAGCAGCAGAGAAAGAACCTCTCTGGGATTTGGTATCCTGACATTGCAATATAGCAGCTTGAGGAGGAGGAGGAGGGAAGTGGGTCCTGAGGAAGGATCTGAAGCAAGAATTAAAGTCCATGGGTAGAGCCAAGAGAGAGATTTCAACGAAAAAGAGGAGATGGCAGGAGGTGCTTTGTCCCAGTCTGTACTCATGGTGTGGGAAGGGTGGATTGAACATGCAGATACACAGTGACTACTGTCTACCCCAGAGGCTTCCACTAAGAAAGGCATCAGTGGGGCCAGGGATATAGCTCAGTGGTGCTGCCGCCTTCCTCATAAGCTCAAGGTCCTGAGTTCGATCCCTGATACAAAAAAAAAGAAAAAAAAAGAAAAAAAAAGAAAAGAAAAAGAAAAAGAAAGAAAGGCATCTGTGGAATGGAGCAGGGCATGCAGTGGACTGCAGTGGCTGGTGAGTTACTTGGGTACAGATGTCCTCCAGGAGAGGGCAATTAATTGACCAGTAGCCATCTTGGAGAGGGGTGTATAGAACAGAACAGCTATAGGCCAACTCCACGTAGTGGCTCCTGGTATCCTGGTGAGGGTGCAGAATTCAAATCAGCAGGAGGTCAGGGAATGGAACTCAAGCCAGCAGGAAGCACACAGACTGTGGCAGACTCAGTAGATCCAGTCCCAGACTCATAGCCAGAAACCAACCTGAACTTTAGTGCCTGTACTGTCTACCGGTGACAGCAGAGATACACCTAGAATTGCACTTTTTCATTTTCTCTGTCCTTTCTTTCTTTTTTTTTTTTTTTTTGGTTTTTTTTTTTTTTTTTTTTTTTTTTTTTTTCTTTTTTTCTTTTTTTTTTTTTGTTTTTTTTTTTTTTTTTTTTTTTTGGTTATTTTCTTCTTTCTTTTTTCTTTTGTTTTCCTCTTTTCTAGTTTTTGACTTGGTTCTGTTTTATATTTTTTACTTGGTTGTTTGTTCTTGTTTTTACATGAGTGTGAATGTGGTTTCTAGTTTTTTTGTTGTGGTGGTTGTTCTGTTCTGCTCTTGTTTTTATTTATTCTTTCTCTCTTTCCCACCTGTCTTCATCACTAGTTTCTCAGTTTGTATAATCTTCCTTTGTCCCCCCAGCTTGCTTCTAAACTCTTCTATTTCTCTATTCCCCCCAAACCCTTTCTACATCTTCTCCCCTTAGGGTAAAAACACCATATTGAGGGCTTATGTATTGCATACAATTTTCTGGTTCAAAATCTAGTTCAAATGGTTAAAGATGGCAAATTAAAAATTACCATAGTTTTTATTTTGTAGGCTATATTTATTCTTATTGCTGATTATACTACTTTAGTCAGATGACATAATTGTGCTAATCATTTGTTCTTCCTGATGTACCAAGGCTAGAGATCCCCTAAGAGTCTTAAAAAATACTACATGGCTGCACCAGGGATTTATCTCAGTGGCACTGTGGTCCTGAGTTCAAGGTCCTGAGTTCAATTCCTGGTACCAAAAAAGAAAAAAATACATCTGGAAAAAATACTACAGGCCAGTGCCAAAGAACTGGGGGCTGGGCCAAGTATGCAGAAACTTCTTATCCCCAATAAATTGAAGAGATAAGATCTTGCAACACACTCAAAACCCAAAAGCCAGCTACACCTGGAAGACACTTCTTAGGAAGTAGTCATTCCCTAAGGGTTCAGAATACTGGCATTAAAGCTACTTGCCATAAGAAATTTATAGGCATCAACCCAGGAATTAAACTAAAAAAAAGAAAAAGAAAATGAGAAGACACCTAAACAAGATACCACCCACCCAGACTTCTGATTTGCCAAAGACAAACACAGGGGACAATGAGGTAGAACAATCTGAAAACCACCCATCTGGATTTTCTGAAGTGGAAACAGGGGAAGTAAACAGATGAATAAGGCTCTAGAAAAAAATCAAAGCAGAAATAATTTCTCACATAACTACAGAGATGGTTACCAGAATGAAAGACATGCTTAGTGACTCTAGAGCAGATAAAGATTAAAAAAAAAAAAGAAGAAATAGAGTCACTCAGGAAAATGATGGAAACCATGAATGCCCAGCATAGAAAAGGAATAAAACCAGGGCCGGGGGCCTGGGGACTTAGCTCAGTGGTGCTGCTGCCTTCATCACAAGCACAAGGTCCTGAGTTCGATCCCTGGTACCAAAAATAAAACAACCTACAAATGGAAACAAAGCTTTTGGGCTGGGGATTTAACTCAGTGGTTCCACTGTCTGCCTTGCAAGCAAAAGGTCCTGAGTTCAATTCTTGATACCAAAACAAACCAAACCAAACAAAATATCTACCAACAAAGAAAAGCCCAGGCCCTGAAATATTCATTGCTGAATTCTACAAGAAATTTAGAGAAGACCTAATGCTACTACTTTTCAAAGTCTCTAATGAAACTGAAAGGGAAGCAATACTCCCAGATTCATTCCAAGAAACAAGCGTTGCCCTCATAGCAAAACCAGAGAAATCCAACCAAAAAAGGGAACTACAGGCTAATCTCCCTAATGAACATAGACAAAAAATCCTCAATAAGACTGGCTAACAGAATGCACCAAAATCATCAAGAAGGATACACTATGACCAAGTAGAATTCATTCCAGGGAGGCAGGGCTGGTTCACCATATGCGAATCTATAAATGTAATTCACTACATTAACAGAGGCTAGGATAAAAACCATATGATCCTCTCAGTAGATGCAGAAAAAGCATTTGACAAGGTACAACACCTATTCATGATAAAAAAAAAACCCTATAGAAAATTGGTTAAGAAGTTAAGAAGCTAAATTATCACTATTTGTGGATGATATAAGATTTTATTTAAAAAATGATTTTATTTTTTTTAATATAGAAGACCCAAAAAGCTCCACCAAAAGCCTTCTAGATTTAAAATCCAAATTCAGTAGTGTAGCTGGACACAAAGTCAACACTCAAAAATCAAATACCTTTAACAATAGCACTCCAAAAAATGAAATAACTAAGAATCAATTAACAAAGGAAGTAAAAGACCTCTACTCTGAAAAGTACAGTATTCTGAAAAAGGAGATCAATGAGGATATCAGAAAACGGAAAGCTGAGGCAGGAATTTAGCTCAGTGATTTCACCACCGGCCTTGCGAGTGCAAGGACCCAAGTTCCATGCCCAGTACCAAAAAAAAAAAGAGGAAAAAGGAAAGCTATTCCTTGTTCTTGGGTAGGAAGAACCAATATAGTGAAAATAGCCATACTTCTAAAATTGTTACATGATTTAATGCAATTCCAATCAAAATTCCAACAGCATATCTTACAGAATTAGAAAAAAAAATCATAAAATTCATTTGGAACCAGAAGAGATCTACAATAGCAAAGGCAATTCTGGGCAACAAAGGCAAGGCAGGGGGCATAGTAATCCCTGACTTGAAATTATACTACAAAGCTATTATGATAAAAACAGCATGATCCTTCAAAAAACAAAAAGAAACAAAACAAAAAAACCCAGATCAGATTAATAGAACAGATTAGAAGATGCAGAAAAAAACCCCAGAAATAGTCACCTTATCTTTTGCAAAAGAGCCAAACACCTTCACTGGAAGACAGCCTCTTTAATAAATGGTGCTGGAAAAACTGGCTTTCCACATGCTAAAGATTGAAACTAGACTCATATCTTTCACCATCTAAAATTGAAATGGATCAAAGATCTAACTATTACAGCATAAACACTAAGTCTGCTGACCATCCTGGGCTACATAGTGAGTCCCAGGTCAGTCTCAACTACATAGTGAAACCCTGTCTCAAAAAACCAAACCAAAACAAAACAAAACAAAAAAAAACAACAACAACAAAAAACCCCAAACAACAACAACAACAAAAACACTGAGTCTGCTGGAAAATAGAATAGGTAGGATTCTAGAAGACCTTGCTGTAGGCAAAAACTTTATGAACAAAACCCAACTGCATGGAAACTATTACAAAGAATCAGCAACTTGGATCTCATTTCTTTAAAAAGATTTCACGCGCAGGGAAACCACCAACAGAGTGAAAAGACAACCCACAGTGTGGGAAAAAATTTTTTTTTTTTTTACCAGGTATTCATCAGACAAAGGACTACTGTCTAAAATATATAAAGAACTCAAAAAAAACAGACTCCCCAAATTTAAAGACCCAATCCAAAAATGGGCATCTGAAATGAACAGACTCTTCTCAGAAGTAGAAAACTGGAAATAAATATTTTAAAAAATGTTCAACATCACTAGGCACTAGACAAAGGCAAATTGAAACAACTCCGAGAGCCGGAGAGCCGGAGTGTGCCTGGGCAGCTGGCCGGCCCCTAAGTCAGGCTGTCATGGGGAGATGGCCAGAACCGCGAGTGGAGCGGGGCAGGGGCGCGGAGGCCTGGCTATCTGCAGTGGAGTGAGGCCCTGCAGCCGGTGGCAGCAGCGGGAGCGGGAGCCTCTTGGATGTTCAGTCATGAAACGGATGTGCACGGAGCTCGTCCAGATGGCAGTGTCCTGCTGTCTCAAGCGCCGGCAGTAGGTGGATTCAGATGGCCCCCTGAAGTAAGGCCTGTGTCTGTCTCAGACTGTTGAGGAGATGGCAGCCAACCTAAGAGTCCAGTCAGAATCTGGTTGTGCCAACATAGTGTCTGCAGTTCCCTGCCAGGCAGAACCCCAGCAATACGAAGTACAGTGTGGACGACTGCGGAATTTTCTCACTGATTTTGAATCCCAGCACAGCCATGAAGTAGCCTCTTCTCTACCCATTGTTCGTCTACCTCCATCTCAGCCTCGTCCAGAGCAGCCTGAAGAGCACAGTGGAAAGTTTCTATAGCTCCTTGCATGGAATGTTCCTGCAGAATGCAAGCCAGAAGGATGTTATTAAGTAGCTGCAGACGACTCAGACCATCCAGGACATCCTGTCCAATTTCAAGCTTCGTGCATCCCTCGAAAACAAGTATGTGGTCCGTCTCCAGGAAGACAGCTACAACTACCTGATCCACTACCTCCAAAGTGACAACGACCCTGCCTCCTCGTGCAAGGTCCTCACCTTACATATCTGGATGTGCAGCCTGCCAAGAGAACAGACTGCCAGCTCTACATCACCTGTGGTGGCTCCTCCCGCAGTGAGAGCAGCGGACTGGAGCCCCGGATGTGCCCAGCCCCATTCTGCAGAATGAGGCTGCACTGTAGGTCTTACAAGAAGAGAGCATCAAACGTGTCAAGGTTGCCCGCCCCACCTCACCACCATCTGCTTCTATGCCTTCTACGACAAGCAGCGGCTGCTAAACACTGCAGAAACTGCCCCCGAAAGCAAGTTGCTTGCTGCTGGTTTTGACTCTGGAGTCTGTGATCCAAGAAGTTGAAATCAGAGCCCCACCTTGTAGACACATCACACATCCACTTGGCTTGTGACACTCTGGAGGAAGAGGAGGATGAGGAGGACAACACAGACACAGAGATGAAGATCCTGCGGGGACACTATGGACCGGTGTACAGTACACATTTCCTCTCATACAGCTCAGGGTTGCTCTCTTGTTCTGAAGACATGTCCATCTGGTACCGGGATCTGGGGAGTTTCACCAAAACTGTGCTGTACCAAGGACATGCCTTCCCTGTGTGGGACCTGGACATCAGCCCGTACAGCCTGTACTTCGCCAGTGGGCCTCCGACCACACCGCCAGGCTGTGGTCCTTCGATGGGTCGGATATACTGGATACAATGAGGATATATGCAGGACACCTGGCAGATGTGGACTGTGTCAGATTCCACCCTAACTCTAACTAGTTAGCCACAGGCTCCACCGATAAGACTGTCCGTGTGGAGCACCCAGCACAGGAATGCAGTGAGGCTCTTCACAGGCCACCATGGCCCTGTGCTCTCTCTGGCTTTCCCTCCGAACAGGAAGTACTTGGCATCCGCTGACGAGGACCAGTGGTTAAAACTGTGGCACCTGGCCTCTGTGACCCTTTTTAAAGACCTGAGAGGCCACACATCATCAGCCTCGCCTTCAGCCCTAACTGGCCTAGTGGCCTCTGCCTCCATGGACAACTTAGTGAGCGTCTGGGACCTCCGGAAAACATGCTGTAGCACTCCCGCGGATGGCTCCTCCAGTGAGCTTGAGCGTGTCCACACTGGGCAGATGAGCAGTGTCTTGAATGTTCAATTCATGGCTTGCAACCTGCTTCTTGTGACTGGGATCACACAGGAGTCAGGAGCATTGATTCTTACCTTGGCTGTGGTGAGAAGAGGTATCTGGCCGCAGCTCAGATGAGGGCACAGTGAGCAAATTCCTGACAGACTGTGCAAGAGCCTTTCCCCAATGCATCCACATGGTCATGGGACTCAGTCAGGGCCGGGGCATGGCTCAGTGCTGCCTGGACTCGGGATGAGCACCAGGATGCTCTGAGGTAAGCTGCACATTCCCAGAGGGCCCTTGGGACCCTGTGTGCAAGCACCTCCCTGTTTGCATCTTGTCTTCCTCCTAGTGTGCTTACTGAGGGCAGTTGCCAAGTGCCCTCCACAGCACCCCTAGACACCCTCAGTTGGGCCACCCTTGAGGAGGGGAGTGGGGAAAGAACTGGGAAAGGGAGGGATGATTCTTTTCCTGAATGGTAGAACCAGGATTTTTCATTATTGTTATTATGATGATTACTTATTATTGCAAAGAGGAAGCCTAGCAGCAGCAGAGGGGAATATCTCTGCTTTTACCTTCAGGTTTGGCTCGTGGCACTGGCTGTGATACTTGGAATTTTGAGCTTTGGGGAATTCAGAGATTTTGATGGCACAGTATATCAAGAGAAAGGGAAGTCTTGAGTGCACACTGAGCACATCAGACAGCATAGTTTGGAAGTTGGTGGATGGGTTGACTAAGAACACTGGGCCCTTGCAGTTATGGTGGGAACGATTTTCTTTATTGGCTGCACTTCTATCAGTAATTCTTTCCCCCAAAGAGAAAGATTATGGTAGGATGGGGTGAGGCTTAGTGGGAGTGCATTTGCCTAGCCTGTGGGAGGCCCTGGTTCAGTCCCCAGTACCACCACCAAA
>NW_022900934.1:18567850-18605225 GCF_012274545.1 Fukomys damarensis
ATATATAATCTCCAGAATAATTTGCAGTAAGTCACAAGATAGAATTAGTGTTAGATTTCAGAGTAACCATTAACCAGAGGTTAGCATTTCCGCTCTTTCTCCTGAGGTGAGCACATCATGAGGTGAATCCTGGGTGTGCATGCACATGTCAAACGGTGCCCTGAGGATAAAACAAGTTCTCATGTATGGGGAAAGGGTTAAGTATTCCTGTTTTCTGAAAAGTTATTTTGTATTTTGTTTTCTATTCAAATGTATTTAGTTTTTTAAAAACCCCAAAAGCAAAACAAAACAAACAACTCTGAGATTTTATCTCACTCCAGAAAGAATGGCTGTTATCAAGACATCAACCAATAACAAATGCTGGCAGGGCTGTGAGGGAAAAGGAACACTTCTCCTTTTTTGGTGGGAGTGCAGACTGGTGCAAGTATTGTGGAAGTCAGTGTGGAGATTTCTCAAAAAACTAGAACTAGAGGTTCCCTTTGATCCAGCTATTCCTCTTCTTGTTTGTTTTGTTTTGTTTTGTTTTTTGTTTTTTGAGACACGGTCTTACTATGTAGTTGAGACTGACCTTGAACTCACTTTGTAGCCCAGGCTGGTCTCAAACTCACAGGGATCCTCCCAAGTGATGGGATTACACCATCACGGGTGTGGGATGTGCACCACCACACCTGGCTTTTTTTTTTTTTTATTTTAATTTTTGGTACCGGGGATCAAACTCGGGTCCTGTCACTTACTAGGCAGGCAGCAGAGCCACTGAGATAAATCTCTGGCCCTTTGTTTTGTGTGTGTGTGTGTGTGTGTTTTGTTTTTGTTTGTTTGTTTGTTTTTTTCTACTGGGGATTGAACTGGGGCCTTTGCGCTTGCAAGGCAGGCAGTAGAACCACTGAGCTAAATCCCTGGCTCCTATTGCCCTTCTTGGTATCTTTCCAAAAGAATTAAAAGCATCATACCACAGTGATATATGCATACCCATGTTACAGCAGCACAGTTTGTAATAGCTAAATTTTGGAGACAGTCCAAATCCCATCAACCAACAAATGGATAAAGAAGATGTGGGGTTTTTTTTTTTTTTAACACAGTGGAGTACTACTCTGATTTAAAGAAGGATGAGCCTGAAGCTTTTATAGCTAAATGAATGCACCTTGAGACCATACTCTTAAGTTAAAACAAATCAGACACACAGGTTTAAATACCACATTATTTCTCTGTTGTGAGAAACCAAAAGTGGAAACAGGGACTGAAATGTATAATAAATATTGGGAAATGGAAAAAAATGTTCAAATGGGAAGAGGAACAAGGGAAGAGGGAGGGAGAAAGGAAGACATGGACAAGTGAAAAAGTGAAAATAAAAGGGAAAAATGGAAACAAAGCTTTTGTACATAGGGGAGGGGAGGGAAGGGGGCTTGAGAGGAGGGGGTGAGTGGGAAAAAAGAGGTGGGATGTATTGTACCCAGGTGCCAATTCTCTGTGATGTGTGTGTCACTACGTATGCCTAAAATGTACCAATAAATCTTTTGCTATTAAAAAATAAGCTACCTGCCTTGCAAGCACAAGGACCCAAGCTTGAACCCTGGTACATAAAAAATAAACTAGTGGTGGGGGTGGACCATCTCTCTCCAAAAATATATGTAAGCTTAAATACAGCATTGTGCACACATTGTTCATGTTCCTTGATTAAGGCCCCTTCCTCTACGTGGTTTCTCTTCTTCTCCCCTCCCCTCTAAATTTCTCATTGTTCTTGGCTTCCAAGTCAGTCCACCTGGCTTTCTTTTGGAGGCAGAGGCTTTCCCCTACTCTATTATCAACACAATTATTATTAGCAGCAACTATAAGATTTGCACATTTTTTACCCATCAGTTGATTTCATCCTCTCAGTAGCCCTGAGAGGAAGGAGCTATTATTGTCCCGTTTTTACAGATGAGGGAACTGCTTGGCTACGTGTTTTGCTGATGTTACATAGCTCTAAGCCTAGGGTTTCTCTTTCCTTTGCACAATGACGTTGCCTTTTTGGGGGGTGAGTGTCCTGGGGGTTGAAATCTGAGCCTTCACATTGAGTTACATCCCCAGCCTCCACCCCCGACACTGTTTTAAACATTTTTGAGATGCAGTCTTGCGAAGTGGCTAAGTTGCCCACGCTAGGCTCGAACTTGGGATTCTTTTGCCTCAGCCTCCAAGAGTGTACCATCCCCCCTGCCTTAGGTATTGCCGATTAACTGCTACTTTCTTTTACTTCTCCATCCCTGCCACCTGATAATTTCCTTCCTCCCACCCTTACTCTATGGTGTATTGCCTGTTTTTTTTTAACTTTTGCTTTCAACTTCCCCACATCTCTACCACTTGAAATTCACCTTCTTTGCCACCCTCTACGCTTCTCTAGAGCTCTGTCTCCCGCCACTCTTCAACTGAGCACAGGTGGTTCTTGTAGCTGCTTGTGCACATGTGAGCTATTCAAGGGTTTCATTTCCCCTTCCATTCTCAGCCCAACTGTGCTAGCCTCTGTGATCCTTGCTGGCCCTAGAGTGTGGGACACTCTGGTCCTTTCTCTCAGCGGGCCTGAGGACTTCTGGGATGACCACCCCCGAAGTCCATGTGAGAAGAAGGAGGACAGTTGAGGATCTACTTTTGCCAGCTTCCATGATAGTCATGGGGACAAGAGCTTGACCACTGAAGGCCTCAGTTTCCAGATATTTCCAGGGCACCTGGAGGCTCTAGATGATTGTTCTAACTCCATCTGTTCTCTAGATCTGGATGCTTAGGGGCCTCTGCAGCAAGGCTAACCTTTAGCTGTTCTCTTAGCTGGTCAGATCAGGCATGAGAAAAACAGCTGGCCAGTGATTAGCCTCTTCCCCTCCATCTCAATTCTTAGACCACCCTGACAATTTTAGCTGGGCTCATCATAATGATACTATTTTTAGTGCAATAAACTATTGTGTCATTGCAGAAGCAATTTCTAAAGCTTTTTATTAATGTATGTTATGCACACTGAAAAGTGCATGTATCATAAAGGCACTTCTTGATGAATATTCACAAACTGAATATATCTGTGTATTCTGTCCCTAATCAAGAAATAGAGTATTACCAGCAGCGTGAAACCCCCTATGATTCCTTCCTGGCAATGCACCCAAGGATAACCATTATCCTGATGACTTCCAATAACACAGATTGGTCTTGCTTGGTTTTGTCCCTTGAAAGCCATTTTAAAGGAAACAGACTACCCTCCCAGATGCACATTGTGATTGATGACTGATTGATCCAATTAGTCATTGCCCAGATGTTGACTGTGTATAATGGGTCAAGAATCCTCTGAACTGAACCACAGCCTCAAAGGACTTTGGCTGTAGGTATAAATTGAAAGTCCACTGAAGCCTCCAGAATTCTACTGTGTTCTCTCTCAATAAAGGTCCCAGAACATGTCTGATCACCTCCTCTGATGCTCAGGAGAATTGTCTGCCCACTACTGCCTATTTCTGGTAAGTTTTGAAAAAGGGAAATTAGAGATACTGGGGCATGCCTTTTACCCCACACAGTCTGATCACTCTAAGTGATGGAAAAAATCATCATTACACAAGACCACCTATTGCAGTTTCCAGATGCTTTTGAAAACTTAGTTTTAAATGGTTTGAGCACACACCATCTTGTTTACGCTCGAATATGCTTCAATTTTTGCATTTTTTCTCACTGATTCTGTCCTATCCTCTGTGACCTCCCAAAATTATTTAATTAGTGGAATTCATAATCAGATTTTGGGTACTGTGACATTTGAAAACCCCCAGTTCTTCCTGCAGGGGTCCTGGGATCTACGGAGTCAAGGATGTGGCCAAAACAACATTTGCCAAAGAACATTCCTCTGGACACTAATCCCCAGAAATGCTTTATAAAAACAGAGCTCTGAGCTTAGATAAAGTTGAGGACATGTTATATGCTCTCTGGTGTTTCTAGTATCACATTTCATGTTAGCACATAGAAGACTATGGAAGGGCCCAGAGCAGAAAAACTGTTTCTCCCTATCAGTATTTTCAAGACTTATTTGATTTAGAATCCTTTTTTTCCCTCTCTACAGAATGCCTATGAACATTTCTCAAAATACATGCTTCCCAGAACAATTAACAGGCCAGTTAGCTTTAAGCATCCTATAAAACTGTGCTGTCCAATCTGGTGGTCACTAGCACAAGTGGCCATTGAACTCTTGAGATGTGGCTGGTTCAAATCAAGATGGACCATGAGTGTAAAATACATATCAGATTTCAAAACTTTAGTATAAAGATAGTATTAGTGTTATGTTGCTTATATGTTTTGAAATATTGGGTCAAATATTGAAATTAATTTCATCTATTTCCTTTTACTTTAAAAATTTTGGCTATAATAAATTTATAATTGTATATTATATTTCCATTTGAAAATGCTGCTTCAACATTCTGTGAAGGCTGTTTTGGCCTAGATGGGGAAATGTGGGAGGAAGGGGGTTGGTCATCCAATTGAGGAAGTACAGGGGAACTGTGGAACTCATTAAAGGGACAGCCGATAAAGTTGGCGGGGGATGGTCAGGAAGTGGTGACTAAGCTGAAACCTGAAAGATGAGAAAGAACCAGAGAAGGCAGGGAAAACTGTATGCGCCAAGATCTTGACGTGAAAGAGGAAATGTAAGCATTCCAGGAAGTCCAAGCCTGGGGGCAGAAGGTAAGGAATGATCCAACATGAGACCAGAGCAAGCACTAAGACTTTTGGTGAGCTCTGGAAAAGTTTATCCTGAAGGCAATGAGAAGCCATGAAAGGCTTTCAGTTGGGTGAGGTTAGGCAGATTTGCATTTTAGAGATATTATCACCCTGATAATTGGGTCAGGTATGGATGGGTATAGAGACAATTGGAGCCAGAATGGCCTGATCAGAAGCTGTTGGAATTATCCAGAAATGAGGTGATAAACTCTGGACTATGCTACAAAATTAGAATCAAATGAAGCCTATGTTTGGGAAATAGAGTCAGAGATGGGGCTACTAACCCAGGCTGCTACTTGGAGATGGGAATGGGGCAAAGTTAGATCAAAGTTTATAATATTCTGGTTCTGAGTAATCAGGCTGTAATGGGAGACGAGAAGTCTGTAGGAGGGGAAGATGATGAATTCAGGATCATTCATATTGAGTTTGAGAAGCAGGTGGGGCATACAAATGGGAATGTCCAAGCCTGAATAACCCAGCCTAGAGCTGAAAAGTGAAATAAGGACTGGAGATGGAGTTTAGAAGGAAATATTTCTCCATGAGAAGATGAAGGTGCTCATCTGCAAAATGGGTATGTAATCTACTTTCCAGGGTTAGTATGATGATTATCTTCTCACTTAGCATCCATGATGTTACATGTTGACTGCATCTCATACTTCTCGCACAAAGCAGGTGCTTAGGAAGCACTGATTCTTTCTTTCAGATGGTCTACCGTCTTTAATTCCTACATAGTCAAACTGCAAAGTCTTTGCAGCTAGTATTTCTTCCTCCAGTACCTGTAGGACCCACATACATGTGCTTCCAAATTCCGTAGTGCACTGAGAAGATGTTGCTGGAAAAGGGGAAAGGGGAATGAGGGGGAATGGAAAAGAGGAATCAGCTCTACTTTGATGGAAGAGTTAGGAAGAGGCAAATATTTATTTGGTAAATGCAATGGACAGGACTCTGCCCTAGGAGAAAGCCTAGCCCCAACTCTGCCAGTAAACCTTATCTTACTCTAAGCTTCATTTTCTTTACTGGTTCAAGTCAGAGACTGCTAGCCAGGCCCTTCCCTGTTTCTGTCCCTGCCTCCTTTATGCTTCCAGAAAGCCTTTTGCCTTCTCTTAACCCTCAAAAGACATTACTTCCTTGAAGACTTGGCTCACTGGGAGCCTCCTGGCGTCTCCTTCCTGGGGCAGAGGGCCAAAATCCTGACATGATTAAGAAGAGGTTTTGAGACTGGGCCAGGCTGAGAAAACAGGAAAGATGACGAACAAAACTCCTCTCCTTCGGGGGGGTTGTTTATTTCCAGTGTTCCTTCAGCAGACTACACAGCAACCCTTGACTTTTCACCCTGTGCCCAGCCTCATGCCCTTTCCTGTCCCCACTTATACAGAAAGAACCCTCGAATACAGAGCTCATAGGTCAGGCTCGCTCCCATGTCCACTTGGCTCTCTCTGTGGACTCTTAGAAAGCAGAAAGAACACAGACATCTTTGCCTGCCATGTGCCACAGGAGGCACTGTCTTTTCAAATAAGCCTCTTTGCAGAGCCTTAGGGAAAGTAGTGTTCTTCTCACTTAGCATCCATGAAAACAGGCTTCAGGAGATGACCTAAGGTCACTCAGCACATTGGTATAGCATCCAGAAATGGGGAGGATTGAAGGAAGAATGACAGGATGTCTTGTCAGTTCAGAGCATATTCTTGGTAGGCCAATGAACCTTTCCAGGTTTTAATTCTGACTCTGCCACTTACAGTCCAAGAACTTTGGGCAAGTTCCTAATAGAAGGTAGTGTAGGGTGACAGTTAAGAGTGCAGGCTCTGGAATCAAATGTCAGTGCCACTATCTGCTAGTTATGTGACCTTGGGCAAGTTTCTTCGCCTCTCTGCACTTCAGCTTCTGCAGCTATAAAACAGCATAATAATAGCTTCTACCTCATCAACTTGTTGTGCGGATTAAATGTGATAATCCATGCAAAGCATTTAGCACAGTGTCTGGCCTATGGTCCAGCCCCATCCATGCCAGCTATGGTATGAATGCGGTCCTGGCTGAATCTGACTACCACCTGTTTCCCTGCCTATCACCCGTCGCCCTAGTGGCTCACTCAGCATTTGGTATGTGGTAGGTGCTCACAGGCTTACTGACTGAAGGAGTGGTTGGGCACTGACTCAGTGTTTCTGAAAACAGGCTTCTGACAATATGTGGGAGTAGTGTGCTGGAGGAAAAGGATTTTCAGGAGTTTCTCAACCAACCAGCAAGTACAGTAATTGCATCTTGCATGCACTAGTATGAAATTTAAAGTATTTCCATGTCAGGTGTTTCTTTTTTGCGGGCCATGGAATCAGAAGCGTGCCTGTACTCACTCACAGAAGCAAACAATACTCACTGTGAACTGTTGAAGTGTTACATGAAGCCTTAAGCAGAGTTAAATCCTTAAGTAACCCTGCTTCAAAAGAGCTGCCCATTGTTTATCTGAAGTCCTTCTTGATTTTCCTGTGCTTGTTCCTCATTCTTGAGCTCTATAGTGTGTGGCATTCTGTGTTTGACTGGGAAAAAGTAGAAGTGATTGTCTGAACCTTAGAGGTGGGCAGAACTGGGGTGGGTCACAGAATTCATGGAACACTTAACCAGAAATTAAAAGTACCATTGTACCAATGACTCACACATTTGACATACACTTACCACTTTGGGTTTGGAGGCCCGGAAAGAGTGAATCAAGGTTCCATCTGGTTTCAAAGTGAGACCCGAGATTGGATCAGCAAGAAGACACCTGCCAACCAAGTCTCAGTGAGACCCAGAAAATAATACTTTGCCACCTCATTCCCCAACTGAGCCTAAGGAGCCAGACAAGCCACGGAAGGTTTCCATCACCCTGGGCAAGTCTCTTCCCTTCTCTGTCTTCTTCAGTTTCCTCAGTGGAAGAGTAGAGAGAGTTTTCCTGCCTTGAAAGGCACATTCACTCAGTCAGTCACTTATTTATAAAAGATGGTATTTCATGAGAGTGTGGGAGGATTACTCAATAAATATGGACATCTAGGAAAAAGAAGATTTGGGTCACTTGTTAGATTGTATTATTGTTTGGCAAATATTTACTTCACCCAGCTCACCTCACTGTTGGAGGAATATACTTCCCTACTCTGTTGATACTAGATTGAGTCACATGATTCACTGTGGCCGAAAGAGTTTGTGTGAAAGAGAAAGGGGCCAGCTCTAAGGCACATTCCCACCTCTTGAACAACTATCCTTGACCATGAGAACTCTAGACAGCCAAGGTCCTTCAGCCTGGCCTCAGAATGAGCACATACACACCTGAGGCCCAGCCCCACCCAGGAGGGCCCCGATGAGCTCCACCTACTCCCCCTACCCAGGAGAAATGAGTGTGGACTGCTACAGGCACTGAATTTCTGTAAGTTTCTTTTATTAAATGTAGTTTTAATTGACACAATAGTTGTACTTTTTATAGAGTATAGGGTGATATTTTGATACATGGGTACATTGTGGAATGATCAAATCAGAGTAGTTAACATATCCATTACTTCATTTATATTTTCTTTGTAATAAGAACATTCAAAATCCTTTCTTCAGCTATTTTTGGGCATACAGTGAATTATTGGAAACTGCAGACACCCAACTGTTACGATTCCTTCTCCTTTCTCCCTCCTCCCCTACCTTTTCTTTTTGACAGTGTCTCGTTATGTAGCTCATTGTAGCTCATGGTGTCCTCAAACTGGTGATCCTCTTGCCTTAGCCTCTTCAGTGCTAGAATTACAGGCATGCACACATCTAATTTTTTTTTTTTTTTTTGAGATAGGGTCTTTCTATCTTCCCTGGGCTGATCTTTAACTTTTGGGATTAGGTGATCCTCCTACCCTAGTCTCCCTCAGCAGCTGGGACTACAGGCATGTACCACCATACCTGGTTTATTCTTCCTTCCTAGTAGCAATTTTATACCTGCTAACAAACCTCTTCATAGTTCCCTTCCTCTTTACTCATAGAGTTGGATTTTATGCAGCATTGCCTCTGACTTTAGCTGGATCATAGGGAATAATTTTCTGATTAGGTGATATATGGCCTGAAATCTGAATGTTTAGAAAGGGCTAGTCATGCAGCCACCTAGGAGGAGAAGGTGCCAACCAAAGGGAGTAGCAATGCCATGGCCCTGAGGCTGGAGGCCTGGCTTGTTCAGGATTAGAAATAAGGTCACTGGCTGGATTATTTGATGGATAAGGGGAAAGGGGTCTGAGCGCTTGACTCATAAGTTCAATAGGGTGCATCATCACATCCCCATTTGGATGTCTCTCAGACACTTCAGACTCAAACATCAGACCCAAAGCTGAACTTTTGGTTTTCTCCCAGACCTGCGCTCTATCTTCATTTTCCTGTCTATTCAACAAACTGGTCACCTCAGCCAGAGATCTCTACCTCATCCTTACCCCTCTCCCTCCCTCTGCCCCAAGTCCTGCCATTGCCAGTCCACTTATTCTCTTCTATTTGCCCACTTTTCTCAGCTTCATTAAAACTACTCCATTGAAGCCAATGTTCATTTTTGCCTGGAAAACAGTAGTAGGCACCTCCCTGCCTTAACCCTCTGCTAGGTGGTCCTCTACATGATAACCAGTGGTTTTATTTAAAAACAAATCATTTCTCAGTTGGAAAATGGACACACTGTATTACATCCATACAGTGGAATTGCTTAGCAATACGAAGGAATGAGTGAAGTTCTGGAGATAGTTGATGGGGATGGTTGCACATGTGAATAGTAAAATCTTGTTTTGCAAGCATAGTTCATTCCAGAAACATGCTTGTGATCCAAAGCACTTATGTATCAAAGTGAATTTCTCCGTGAGAAATAATGGAAACTGAGATGATTTGTTTCACAGCCCAAAAATATTTATATAAAATGATTACAATATTGCAATATAATGCAAAATAATAAAGAAAATACAAAATATAAAGAAAAATAAATAAACCTGCACTTACTGTAATGAAAACCTTTGTAGCTGGGGTGAGGGCAACAAGAAAGGGGAGGGTTATTGTGAAGGATGACTTTCACTGTCAAGGTAAGAATCACTGCTGTCTTTTGGCTCAATGGAATCTTTTTATTTTTGTTCAGCTTTAACGAGGAACCTATCTGGTGACACTTGCTTTTGCCTCCTTTTGAGGATTTCAAAAAAATGTAACATTGCACACAATCAGAGGGAGGGAGGGAGGGAGGGAGAGAGAGAGAGGGAGACCATTGGCTCAGTTGTGATCATGTGACATCCAGCATCACATACTACTTGTACTGCAAAACATCACTCATTTATTTATCAAGTTAAAATTTATCAGAAATGTTTGCTTGTCTTGCAAACACTTGAAGAATAAATCACTCAAAATCCAAGGTGTTACTATATAGTTAATTCCACTCAGCTGTATATGTAAAATGGTTAACATGGTAAATTTTGTGTTATGCATATCTTACTACTCCCTTCATGAAATGAGTAATCTGGTCACAAAGACAGGAGAAACCCTGAATGTGTATTATGAAGTAAAAGAAAGCAGTCTGAAAAAGCTATTTACATCATCATTCCAATCATATGGCATTCTAGGAAAGGCAAAACTGTAAAAAACAGTACAAAGATCAGTAGTGACCAGCATCTGGGGAGAGGTTATTAGATGGAGAAGGGGTGAGTACATGAAGCATGCAGTATCTTTAGCACCGTGAAATCATTCTCTATAATACTTGTCATTGATGAATTCACGTCATTATATATTTGTCCAAACTCAACAAACTACTGTGGTGTGAGAAACTGAAAGTGTAAATAAGGATCAAAATGTATAATAGATAATGTGAAGCAGGAAGAAAAGGTACAAAGGGGAAGGGGAAATGGGAGCAGTAGGGAAAAGGAAAGAAGGGAAAGGAAAAAATAAGAGAAAAGGAAAAAATTGAAAACAAAGTCTTTGTAAATAGGGTGGGTGGAGGGGTTGACAGGAGAGTAGAGGAATGGGGAAAAAATAAGAACCAAGATCTATCATGAAAAGATACAAATTCCCAATGATGAATATCATCATATTGTATACCTAAAATGTGCCAATGAACTTATTGACTAAAAAAACAAAACAAAACAAAAACCCCAAAACTCAACAAACTGTACACCAGAAAGAGTGTACCTTAATGGTTTCTTTTTGGGGTGATGAATGTTTTGGAACTTGATAGAGGTGGTGGTTATAAAACACTGAATATATCAAGTACCACTTGTTATGGTTTGTGTCTAGATGTTCCCACAAAGCCTCATGCAGGTGTGGCTGAATCTAGAGGGTGAGATGCTGGGATTAAAGGCGTGTAATTACTAAACCACATGAGTGATTTGTCTGGCACCACCTCAGTAGTCTGGATGGGATAAAAGGGGGCAGAAAGACAATATTGTTTTTTTGTTTTGTTCTTTTTGTACCAGAGATCGTACTTGGGACCTTGCACTTGTGAGGCAGGCAGCAGAACCACTGAGATAAATCCCCAGCCCAGCAGAAAGACAGTGTTGAGGTCTCCTTTTGCTTGCTACTGTTTGTCTGCCGTGAACTATTGCTGCCCTGCCACTCTGCCTTGGAGCCAGCAGATAATGAACTGAAACCTCTATGAACTGTAAGCCAAATAAACCCTTCCCCATTTAACTTTGATTGTTGGGTATTTTCTCGGCAATGAGGGATAATAACTAAGACAGAAATTTGGCACCAGAGAAGTGGGGTTGTTGCTGTGACATTATCTGGCCCTGTGGCTCAAGAGTCTTTGGAACTGGATTGTGGGAAGGGAAAGAGTTAGGAAAGGTTTGGAGATGGTGGCTGAAGAAGTAGAGCTGGAACGCCTTAGGCTGTTCTGTCTGGGAGGTTCTGGTCAGAGATCAGAAGACCAGAAAGCCAGTAAAGACCAATCTTGGGAGGTTTCAGTGAGAAGGACTGTATTGGCTGCTGGACTCCAGACGTGTGTGTTATAGCTTGGTAGAAACTTTGTCTGAATTTTGCTCATATCCAGAGACTGCCTGAGACTGAGATTAAGGTCAGTAAGCTAATTAATCTCATAGAAGAAATTTAAGACAATCTAAAGTTAAGGCCATGGCATGGCTGCTGCTGGGGGCTTTTAGCCAAATTTATGTTGAGAATCAAGAGCAAAGAGGCCAGTGAATGGTTTAAATACTTGAGTTTTCCCATAAGGGAAACTCCAGTAAAGCTGTGGAGATCTTGATTACTGAGCTGGAACAGGAGAATAGAAAAGATGGCCTGAAAGCATCACAAGAAACAGAAGGGCTCCACACTTTGCAGCCTCAAAATTGCAAAAGTGAAAGACTTTGCTTTGAGAAGAGAGCTCCAGAGCACCATGTTTCAGAACGTCAGCCTAGAGATTTTGTTCCTCAGGATTGGGTTCAGAGTGCTCAGTGATCCAGGCACTCGAGCCCTACAGCCAAGAGAGAAGGAAGCCTGACTACTGCTCCAGCTGGCAGCAGATCTTGGCATCAACCACATGGCGCTGGTTTTGGGTGCATGCTAAATGTAAAAGTTGTGGGATCAGGGAGGCTTCCACCCAGATTTGGGAGGAAGGCCTGGGAGGCCAGGCAAGGAGACCATACAAGGATGCATGAAGCCATGGGAAGGAAGCTAAAGGTGCAATGGAGACTGCAGGATATATCAGGAATGTCAGCTGAGAAAAGTTATAGGCTGTCAGTGAAGCCAGCTGAAGGAAGAGGCTCTGGGCCGCAACCAGGAAGCCCATAGGGGAAGGCCCGGCCATGCCATTTGGAACTCGCATCTTACCACCAGGTGTCCCAGATACTGGACATAAAGCTACAGAATTTCATGTTTGCCCTGCTGACTTTATGTCTTGTTTTGGGTAATTCTTTTCTATCCCCCTATTTCTCCATTTTGGAATGGGAATATTTATTCTGTACCATTATAGCTTGAAATTGTGTAACTTGCTTTTGAGTTTTAAAGAGATTTACCACTTAGGAGTTTTCCTTGAGTCTCAGAAGAGACTTGGACTTGGGCATTTGAAAATTGCTGGAACTGTTGAGGCTTTGGGGATAAGGAATTATTGTGTGTCTAGTTCTACGCAAGATAGTTGTATTATGAAGTCAGAATTCTGAACTTATTATGTATTTGGAGAATAAGTATGGTGTAAGGAGATGTGTTTGGGTAGCAAGTTGAAAGAAAAGGTGTGGAATGTACCAGCTAAGGTGGCTTCAACTTTCTGTCCCCGGGGATTGGCGGAGCACACTTCTAGGCGTAGCCTTGGGGGTGGGGTCTATGTCTGGTCCCTTGACCCTTTCTCTCCCTGGCTACCATGGCCTCAGCAGCTGTACTCCACTATGCCCTTTCACCATAATGTCTCTACTTTGGAGCTAGCAGAGTTTAGACTGAAATTGTGAATGTATTAAACCTCTCCTCTAAATTCTGGGTGTTGGGTATTGTGTCTCAGCAACAAGGAAATTGACTAATACAGTATTTTGATTTATTTGATTTTATATTTGTATTTCCTTTCTCATATGCCAAGAATCTTGGCTTTTAATGGCAACAACATTAAATTTATTTGCTTTATCTTATGATGCATGTAAAATAAAATTTTAATTAATAATGTGATTATGGAAAACATTTTCAGATTAAGAATAGTTTTTGTAGTTCTTCTTTCCCTTTGGGTATATCTTGATGGGAAGTTGTAATCAAATTACTATGTTAAGCACCTCTTTTTTTTTTTGGGTACTGGGGATTGAACTCGGGTCCTTGTGCTTGCAAGGCAAATTACTATGTTAAAAGTCATTTGAAAATAATTTTCTCTGAGTGGTTACACCATTAATTTAATCAGTAGTTGATACATCTGGTTTATTTTCTTTCAAATTGTAGGGATGACTTTTTTTAAAACTCAATTTCATTCTAATGATTATGTGGAACATTTATATTGTCTTATAGCCAAATATTCAAAATAAAGTATAGTCAGGTTAGTCTAGCTTCTATGCCTGTATCCTCTCCTCCAGTCTTTCTCCCTAACACAGGTATGTGTTATGTACGTATGTATTTTGGTACCGGGAATTGAACTCAGCACCTTGCACTTGCCTTGTGCTGTACCACTGAGCTACATCCCCGGCCACAGCACTCATTTCTTTTACAGCTGCACAGAAACTCTATTGTATAAATGTACATGATTTATTCACTTTTCCCCCTGTGGATGGATATTTGGTTAGTTTCATCTGCTCATCCTTACAAAGAGCACTGCAACAGTCTTGTGTTGGGCTTTTGCCAGTATATTTTTGGGATTGATTTCTAGAAGCAATATTGTTTGGTAAATGCATAATATTGGTTTTTAAGGTTCTAGACCACGAATCTTTTCTCTGTGAGCCTTTTCACAATACGTCTCTGTGCCTCAGTTTCTCATCTGCAGAAGAGGATCAAAACTATTATTTACCTTAGGGGATTTGGGCAAAGAGTAAATAGGCTAATGGTTTTAAAGTGCTTAGAATATACCTGATACATAGGGAGCATTTAATATATATTTAGCTGCTTTTATTATAATCAAGGGGACAGGAGGTATGGAAACATATGGGTAGGTAGAACAATAAAGTTAGCTGTTGGTATAGTCTCTGAGAGGGAATTCTGCACCTGCTCCTGCTGCCCCTGCAGGGGCGGTTAGGACCATAGGACCCAAGGATGAGGTCAAAGATGAAAGAAGAGATAAATGAATAGGACGTGGATTAATAGCTGAATGCCAGCAGGTAGTGCCCTGTAAGATCCTAGATGTTGCTCTGCCCAGTGCTTGGATGCTGGCTACAAACTGTCCTGCTTGGAGACTTAACTGATCTCTGAGGGAAGACAGAGAGGAACTCTCATCTGACTGTTTATAACCTGAATTCATTTCAAGTAAATATGTAGCACTAGGCAGGATGAGCATTTGAGATAAACACGAAATTCAATTATAGAAATGTAAAGTATTTCGACAGCCAATGTGGTGGTGCACAACTGTCATCCTAGTGCTTGGGAGGCTGATGCAGGAGGATCACCAGGAATTCCAGACCAGCCTGGTTTCCATAGCGAGTTCAAAGCCAGCCTGATTTACACAATGAGGTCCTGTCTCAAAAAAAAAAAAGTATTTTATACACACCTTTTACAGTAGTTTAAGGTCTAATTCAAACCCATTACAACATAGTCTTTTACTGGTAGCCTGAGGCATAAGAAAAGAAGGTGTGAGAGACTGAAGAGAAAGGATAAGGAGCAGCTTGTGTTCACCTTCCACATGGGCCTAGAACTATGCAGTCTAATAATATAGTCATGAACTACATATGGCTAATGGTGACCATATTAATAACTCAGATACAGTAATGTCTATCACAGCAGAAAATTTCTATCATAGCAGAAAATCGGACAGTTCTGATCTACTTTAGACCTCAATGAAACAGCTCATATAGAAAAGTTGATTAGACATGGGTGAAGATGTAGGGTGCAGACCTTGATGCTCAGAGCCCCATCTTAGTACCTCCTTCTCTGCTACCCAGTAAAATGGCCACAAATTGGTCCTCCAAAGGTCCTGGGCAGCTGCCCAGTCCATGTGGTCAGCCAAGTCTGTGACTCAGGCTCTCAGTTTCTCCTTCTGTGAGGAATACCTGTGTGCAACTCCAATCTTCCACAGTGTTCCCTTCAGTCTGTTTTCCTCAAAGTCACGTCCTGCCTGGGAATCCGGGTCTCTTTCCCAGGCTCCCAGCAGACCCCAATCCAGTTGGTTTATTTGTCCTTCATCGTCTGTCTAGGATGGATGGAGGTGGCCTGGGATACTACCTAGAGGTGGTAGCAGGCAGGGCACCCCCGTTTGTTTCCTGCCAAGACTCTGCTGCCCTACAGATGTGAAAGAAAAATATGGTAAATGTTTAAATTAAAAAAAACCCACCCCAATTATTACAGTGAAAGACACTTTGCCATTTGTATCAGTCAGTACTTACTGGAGAGACAGATTTAACGTAAGAAATACAAATATATAAGACTGTTCAAGATTGGCTTATAATCTCCGCCCATGGAGTCAGGTGTGGAAGAGCGCAGAGGGTCTGTCTGTGTGCTGGAGATCCCAAGGATCCAGTCAAAGGTGAAGGTAAAGACTGGAGTTCTTCCAAAGAAATAGAAGTGATCCTTCCTTTTTCTCTGCCCCTTTATACCACTCAGGCAATAAGCCACCTTAGGGTGGGTCTTCCGTCTTCAGTAACTCTCTCAGCCACACTCAGAACTATGCTGACCCAATTTAGTCAGGCGTTTCTCACTCAAGTTGTCACAACCGGCTTAACGATGACACCATCGATCCCCCTCAAAATATGCCTCCTGCTTCAAGTGCACTTGTCCCGTCATATTCCTGCCACTTTCCGAGACAGTTCTGTAAGTGCTCTTTTGTGAGTGTTTAGTGGAGCTCTCATGGCTGCCTCGATGTCCCTGAATCAATTCAAAATGTTTACCTTTGATGGTCATGTTGACTTTTGAGAAGAGCCAGAAATTGCGTGGTGCCAGATCCAGTCAATAAGATGCATGAGGGCGAACCATAATGCTTTTATAAGCCTGCCTTTTTATTGGAGGGCGCTTGGCAGCAGCATTCACCATATCTTTTATTCCACTTTGCAAAAATGCTCAGGAAAGAGGACTCCCAGAACTGCTGCAGAAAGTGTTAAGAACAATGGGATAAATGTATTTGAAGCAGGAGACGTATTTTGAGGGGGATTGATGGCCATGTGTTTTCTACTGTGTTTTTAAAATTTAAATATTCAGTTTGTATTTCAATCATACTTTGTATATTTCCTGTTTTCAATGGCCTATCAAAGGGTGGTGTGGAAACCTGCCTCTTCCCTCCCCCACTGTATTGACTTTTGAAAAGGGGGAAGTGGTACTGCCCAGGATCTGTTAGCTGGGCTGGCAGCACTTCTACCCTATGATGTTCAACCCTGAAACCTCCAGCTCTCAGTCCTGCTCAGGAGCCCTTGGCCACTCCTTGAAGGCTTCCTCCACAATTGCAAAGTGTGAGGCAGGGGGTCCCAGACCCAGAGGAGGCCCTCTTCTGCAGGGATGACGTGACCCCCTCATAGCTACCTAAGTCTGATTCAGTATACACTGATC
This sequence comes from Fukomys damarensis, assembly GCF_012274545.1. Classification (NCBI taxonomy): domain Eukaryota; kingdom Metazoa; phylum Chordata; class Mammalia; order Rodentia; family Bathyergidae; genus Fukomys; species Fukomys damarensis. The sequence goes on from NW_022900934.1 coordinate 18,584,645, forward strand.
TTCTCCTCTGGGCCAGACCCTAGGGACAGCAGGCTCTAAAAGATGGATGAAGGCCCTGTTTCTTGGATATCCATCCTAGTGGTAAAGACAGACAGCAAACACAAAAAGGGGATCTTGGCTGAGGAACTGGCCAGAGGGTGGATTCTAATATTGGAGGTTCTTTTGGGTTGGAGGGACTTGTGAGTGCTGGGTGGGGAGAGGTCTGACAGTGAGCTCTGTAAAGACAGGGGCTGTGTCCTATTTGACTTCAACTGATCCTGAGCGTTGGAGCCAGAGCAGGTCCTCATTACACATTACACGTCGATTGACTGATTGACCAAAGCTGCCTGTGGTGCAGGCAAAGCTGGGGGTGTCTGAGCAGGGTTTGCCTTTGTGGTTCCCACAGGTGTCCGCTTTCTACAGGTCCTGGCCTCCAGCCCCAGACCTGCCAGTGTGCTGCCACTCAGAAGCATTCTCTGTCATTTGCCAGCATTTCCTTGAGTTGAGGCCTCCAGCCTGTCCCAGCTCAGGATCATTACAGGTCCAGCAAGCTCTACCACGCTGCATTTCCTCATCAGCTATTGACTGAGCAGAGACATCAAGTGGTCAGACCCTAGAATGGCAGCAGTCACGCTGAGGACTGGTGCGAAGGTGGAAGTTACTGATTGAGCCCCATTCCGGCCAACTGAGAGTTAGCCTTGGATCCACGCTTGACCTTCTCCTGACCGAGCCCTGCTCAACCAGATAAAGCACCCTAACCTGGTGTCAGACTACAGCCCGTCTCCTTAAACAGCAGCTCTCATTTGAAATCTGTATCATGATGCCCCGACACCATTTAAAAATCTTACAAAAGGTTGACATATTTGTTAAAGTGCCCATGTAACCAGAATTGTCACAAACTAAACACACCCAAGTGCTCATTGCAAGCACTGCAGAAAGCCTCTCAGACCCCCTTCTCTTTGCTGCCTCACCAGGGTAACCACCATCCTGACTTCCATCAGCACACAGGACACAGTTCCACTTCCTCCATTGACGAGTGGCCCCCAAATCTGGTAGATGTTTAAAAAAAATTTTTTGGTGGGGGGAACCAGGCAGGTGGCTGAACCACTGAGCTGAATCCCCAGCCCAAGATGTTTAAATTTTTAAGCTACACTGCTATTAATTTGCCTCAAAAATTTCTCCCTCACTTCAAAAGCACTTATCCCACATACCTGCCGCTTTCTGAAGTAGTTTTGGAAATCCTCTTTTGTGCATGGCTCTAGTTGCTTTTTTTGTGTGTGGCTGCTTTGGTGTCCCAGATCAATTCAAAACATTTATTTCCTATGATTATTTTGATTTTGCAGAAGAGCCAGAAGTCACAGTGTCAGATCCCATGAATAAGGTGAATGAGGACACACCAGAATGTTATATGACAGAAATTGTTGCAAATGTTTGATCAGTGAGTGGTGATCAAATACAGTGAATGTTTAAATTAAAATGTTCACTACAGTAAAAGACACATTGCCATTAGTTCCTCTGTAAATACTTCCCTTCATTTTGAACACACTTATCCTATCATTCTTGGCCATGTGTCTTCTACTGTAATAAGTTTTCAAAAATACTTAAGCATTCACTGTATCTTTTGATCACCGATTGTATTAAAGTGCAGTTTTTCTGCACTTTTAAATATTTGGAATTATACTGCATATACCATTTGGTGTCATAAAATATATGACATAAACTGTAGTTGGCAACACTAGGACTTAGCTGTAGAACATTAGGGTTTATTCTTCCTATCTAACTGCATCTGTTCCCCGCTGTCCAGCCTCCCCCGTCCTTTCTTCCTCCTCCCTTTCCTAGTGTCTCATGACCACTCTTCTACTCTCTTTTTTGAGGTCAACTTCTTGAGCTTCCACAAATGAGTGAGAACGTGTAGTACTTGTCTTTCTGTGCCTGCTTTATTTAACATAATAACCTCCAGTTCCACCCATGTTGCTGCAAATGATAGGATTTCCTTTGTCTAATGGCTGAACAACATTGAATTGTGTACATGGGTGTGTATTTTTGACAGTGGCTGAACCAATTTATGTGTCTCTCCCCGCTAAGATATGCAAATCCAGATTGCTGCACATACTCACTTTTTTAAAAACAGATAAGGTCTTGCTAAAAAAATAAAAATAAAAGAAGATAAGGTCTTGCTAAGTTGCCCAGGGTGCCTTTAAATTTAAACTTATAATCCTCTGCCTCAGCCTCCTGAGTAGCTGGGATTATAGACAAGTACTACTGTGCCTTGTTCCCTTAAATTTTTCATTGAAGACTACCTGACTTTTCCCTTTCAGACCTTCTGGATGGTGTGAGCTGATGGGATCACTTTCAGATGAGCCTGCCATGTGGATAAGCTTGTGTACTGATGTATTGTTTTTGTCATTAACAACTAGATGTGATCTTAATGGAATACTGACCCAGCTATCTTATTGTTGACATTGAAAAGGCACGCAGGTCAACACTTTTAAAGCACAGTGAAAATGTTTTAGTCACTTTGGTAAACCTTTATAAAAGTACCGAGCCCATAACTCATAAAGTGACCACTTCCTTCACTTGTTTCTTAGTAACCTTGAGCTGAGCAGAATTTTGTAGCACTTAACTTTGGGAGATTGCTGAGGATTCACCGTTTTTCTAAACTGAGCTTAACATTATACTGTCAACCCTTATCGAGGAGAGTTATAAAAAATGGTCGTGGGAGACTGGCTGCTGTGTTTATTGCTGAGGACAGTGTTCATCCATTCTTTCCACAGTGTCTTCTCTGTGACAGTCCCAGAGATAATTTCTTCCACATCTTATGAATCATATTTTCCATATGGATCATATTTTCCTTTTCACAGTGGCTGCTGAGAAGCTCAGAGTCAGATTTGTGGCCTGTGATTTTTCAACTACCTAGGGCTCTATTAAATATGCTATTTGTGCTAACTTTACCCCTGTTGTTCTTAACTTTTTTTCTTCCATTTTCTTCTTGTCCCTATTTTCCACCTTCCTATTTTTTACTTTTTATTCTGGAAGTGTTAGTTCTCGAGGTGACTTCCTCAGGAACATGGAAATGAGAGAATTAAGGCTGCTTTTGTGAATTAAATGCTGAGATTAACTCACCCTGATGAGGGCAGAAAAGTTCCAAGTCTCTGGGTGGAGACAGGCAAGTTTCCAGTCACCAACACTTGACTGTCACTTGGGTTTGATGTGGTCCTTAGTAGCCTCCATTCCTAGCACAGCCTCCTGTCCACATTCTGGTCCAATGATGAATGGCTGAGCTTCTGATCTTGGTATTTGACCAACTTCTCCCTTCAGACTGGGAAGGTTGACCGCTTTCTATGATGTGTCTCCTAAAAGCAAAGACAACAATCAGCCTGTCACTTAAACAGGAGAAGATTTATGACTTTCAGCTAAAAGAACAGTTTTTACAAGAGAGATTCTCGATTGGTTCCCAGCTGCAGTGGCTTCCGTCAGCTGGCAGCTAGAGGGACTCCTAAGGATTTCTGCCTCTTGTCCTTAAGTGGTCTCTTGCTGGGAGCCCAGACCCAGGTGAGATGAATTGGCTCCCTGAGGCAGCACGTGGATATGGGCCCCCTGGACCTGCTAAAGCTTTTTTTGAATTCATTTTGTACTTTCTGCAGAGCGGGAAGGTAGCCTCCCCAAATGGCTGCTGGGCTATTGCTTCTTTGGAAATATCAGAAGGCAAAGAAGTGCTCTTTCTGATCTCAAGTGAGCAAGAAGATGTGACAAGCGGGGCCTGGACAACACACCTGTAATCCCAGCTACTCAGGAGGCTGAGGTGAGAGAATTATAAACTTAAGGCCAGTTAGTGCAATTTAGCAAGATCCTGTCTTAAAAAAAAAAAAAACCAAAAAGGGATGTAACTCAGTGGTAGAGCAGTTGCCTAGCAAATACAAGACCCTGGGTTCAATCCTAGTGCCACAGGAATAAAAGAAGGAGGAGGTAGAGGAAAAAGAGAGGAAGAGAAATATTAGGAGGAGGAGGAAGAGGAGGAAGAGGAGGAGGAAGAAAGGAGGATGGAGAGAAGAGGAGAATGGTGGTAAAGTCTCTTGTGGCCTCGGTTATCCCCATGGGTAGAGCTGGATACCAACTCCTGACCTCTGCCCTTACCCTTGGTACTATAGGTGAAAGTTGGAATGACAGAGAGGTGAGCATAATATCTTGTCCAAGTGCTGACAAGATCCATATTCATATCTTTTATCTTCTGATGGGACATTTGGCAAAAAAACTTTTTGTACTGAGAAATGGGACCATTTTCTTGATTCTAACATCTTCCCTCTTGGTAGAGCAGAAGGCTGGGGATTGACAGCATCCAGGGAATTTATAATGTGGCCTAGGGTAGGCAGCATAACAGCCCCTCAAGGATACTCCACATCCTAATTGCAGGGACCTGTGAGTATGTTACCTTAACATGACCGAAGGGACTCTATGATTGTGATTATGTTAAGGATCTCAAGCTGGGGAGATTATCCTGGAGTATCTGGGCCTGATGCAATCACGGGGCCATTAGGGGAGGGAGGCAGGGTCAAAGTCAGCGGGAGACGTGAGAATGAAATTGGAGGTCAGAGAGGTGTAATTGTTGGCTTGAAGATGAGCAAGGGCCGTGAGCTGTGGAACGTGGGTGGTGTTTAGACAATGCGAGAGGTGGGGAACGGCTTCTTCTCTAGAAAAACTGTAGAAGGAATGCACCTCCATGCATATCTTGATGTTAGCCCAGTTCTGACCTACACAGCTATAAGAAACTAGCATTTCTTAAGTGATTAGGTCATTATAGCATGAACAAGACACTAATGCATCCCCTTCAAATACACACACAGAGCATTTGAAGTATACCTTGTAGACTATCTGGCTGGGTATACACAGCTATATAAAGAAAAGCATCCTCCTAAGGACTGGGGTTCGGTAAATTGGAGCCCAGAGCTGACAGAGCCCATCCAGGCACCTGGTGAACAGACTCAACCATCCAGGCTTGGTGCCCTTGAACATGCACTTCTGGCTCTGATTCAAGGGCTATTCATAGGGAGAGGATGCTCTGGTCTGGCCACTGAGAAAATGATGGTCCCACCGCTCACTACATATTGAAAAGCAGACCTCCTGGGCCGCTGCAGCCCTGTGTACTGATGACAAGAAAGCATTTATTAGGCGTTTACTCTGGGCCAGCACTTTACCTGGATTAGTCCACAGAATTCTCTATACGCCTGACTGTGCCCAACCTGGGGCTGTCAGTGTGGCCCTCAGGGTGATCAGAGAGTCCTAGCTGCACACGTTCAGTTCTGCGCTGAGGGGGCCTCAAGGAACCAGCCTGTGTCACTACACCCACATCTGTTGCAGTCAGGGTTGCTGTCACAGAAGAGCATTGACTGGGTGACTTAAACAACAATCATTTCTCAGAGTTCTGGAGATTGGGAAGTGCAAAATTCAAGGCCAGGACCCTCTTCTTGGGTTGCAGACCCAAGTCTACAGCGGTTGTAGATGAGCGGGGAGATCATGAGTTCAATTTGAAAGGGCTCCACTTTTGCAGTCTTATCACCTCCCAAAGGGCCCACCTTTCCACCTCTTCGCATCATCATACTGGAGAGCAAATTTAATTTGTGGATTCTTAGAAAAGGTACAGATATACAGTCGGTTGCAACTCTCATCTTTAGCTTTCTTGATTTCTGCAGTTGATATTTCTAAAAGCTGCCTTGAATCCTGGAAAAAAAATCTGGGCATGAATAAATAGATGGTGAAATAGAAAATATGATCACTAACCGACCACAACTATGCCCTCTAATCCTAGCCTGATACTAAACTTCAGCTCTATCCTCCCTTTGATCTCTGATCTTGGTTTCATACTGACCCCTAATCTTAGGTTGAGTAGGTCCTAGCCTTGGCTGGCTTTTCTCAGTTTACAGGAATAACTCATTTAGGGGTTAGTTACTATGTACCAGGCACTCATCTGTTTGACATTCACTAACTTAATCTTCCCAACGACCGTATGGATAAGTATAGTCATGACTCCTGTTTTAAGGTGAAAGATGACACGTTTTTTTAAAATTCATTAAGTTTATCGGTACCCTTTAGGGATATAGTATGATGATATTCATCATTGGAAATTTGTACCTTTACATGATGTATCTTGGTTCTTATTTTTTCCCCATTCCCCTGCCCTCTCTTCACCTCCTCCACCCTTCCCTGTTTATAAAGACTTTGTTTCTGTTTTTCCCTTTTCTCATATTTATTCCTTTCCCTTCTTTCCTTTCCCCTGCTCCTCCCACTTCCCCTTCCTCTTTGGACCTTTTCTTCCTATTTCACATTGTGTATTATACATTTTGATCCTTATTTACACGTTCAGTTTCTCACACCAGAGAAACGATTTGGTATTTACACGTGCGTCCTATTTATTTCACTTCAGAGCATGGCCTCAATGGGCATCCGTTTAGCTGTACATATCTCTAGTTTCTCATTCTTTATGGCTGAATAGTTCTCCATTTTATAAAAAACAAAACCCACATTTCTTTATCCAGTCTCCAGTTGATGGGCAATTGGACTGTTTCCAAGTTTCAGCTCTTACAAACTGTGCCATGACAAACACGGGTTCACGTATATCACTGTGGTATGATTCTTTTAATACCCCTGGAAAGATACCAAGTAGGTGAATAGCTGGGTCAAAAGGGACTGCTAATCTTAGTTTTTTGAGGTGTCTCCATACTAATTTCCACAGTGGTTGCACCAATCTATACTCATACCAACAGTGGAGAAGGGTTTCTTTTTCCCCACAGCCCCGCCAGCATTTGATTTTTTTTTTTTTTTTTTGGTACCAGGGATTGAACTCAGGTCCTTGTGCTTGCGAGGCAGGTGGCAGAACCACTGAGCTAAATCCGAGGCCCCAGCATTTTTTTTTTTTTGGATGATTTCTTGATAGCAGCCATTCTTTCTGGAGTGAAGTGGAATCTCAGTGTCGTTTTCATTTGCGTCTCGAATGACCAGTGATGTTGAACATTTTTTCATATGTTTATTTGCTATTTCTACTTCTTTGTCTGAGAAATGTCTGTTCATTTCAGATGCCCATGTTTGGATTGGGTCTTTAAATTTGGGAGGCCTGATTTTTAAAAATTCTTTATACATTTTAGATACTAGACCTTTGTCTGAGAAACAGCTGGTAAAACTTTTTCCCACATTGTGGGTTTTCTCTTCACTCTAATGGTAGTTTCTCTTGCTGCGCAAAAGCATTTTAATAAGATGAGGTCCCAGAAGGTGATTCTTTATGCTAGTTCATATGTGACTGAGGTTTTGTTCATGAAATTTTTTCCTACACCAATGTCTTCAGGAGTTCTACCTAACCTCTCTTTCAGCTGGTTTACTGTTTCTGATTTTGTTTTTGTTTTTGTTTTGTTTTGTTTTTTGTTTTTTGGTGCTGGGGATTAAACTCAGGACCTTGCACTTGTAAGGCAGGTGCAGCACCACTGAGCTAAATCCCCAGTTCTGTTTTACTATTTAGACCTTTGATCCACTTCAATTTTAGTTTCATGCCTGGTGAGAGATATGGGCCTAGTTTTAATCTTTGGCAACTTGAAACCCAACTTTCCCAGTACCATTTATTAAAGAGGCTGTCTTTCCTCCAGTGAGGGTGTTTGGCTCCTTTGTCAAAGATGAGGTGGCTGAGTCTGTCTGGAGTTGTTTCTGCATCTTCTAATCTGTTCCACTTATCCTTGGGGTCTGTTTCTTTGCAAGCACTATGCTTTTTTTTTGTCACAGTAGCTTTAGTATAGTTTCAAGTTGGGGATTGTGATGTTCCCTGCTTTTTGTCTTTGTTGCCTAGAATTCCTTTTGCTACTCTAGGTCTCTTCTTGTTCTAAGTGAATTTTTTAAATTGTTTTCTCAAGGTCTGTGAAGTATGCTGTTGGAATTTCAGTTGGGATTGCATGGAATCTATGTAGCAGTTTTGGAAGTATGTCCATTTTTACTGTATTGTTTCTTCCTACCTGAGAGTAAGGAATGTTTTTCCATTTTCTAATATCCTCTTTCATCTATTTTTTCAGACTGTTGTAATTTTCAGAGCAGAGGTCTTTGATTTCTTTCATCAGGTTGATTTCTAGTATTTCATTTTTTGGGATGCTATTGTGAAGGAGTTGTTTCTCCAGTTCCTCTCTCAGTGAGTCTATTGTTCATGTACAGGAAGGCTATTGATTTTTGTGTTGACCTTGTATCCAGTTACTTTACAGAATTTGGTTATTAAATCTAGAAGACTTTTGGTTGAGCTGTTGGGGTCTCTTATACAGAGTTTCATGTCATCTGCAAATAATAACAATTTAACTTCTTCATTTCCTGTCTTTATTCCTTTTATTTCTTTCTCTTGCCTAATTGTTGTGGCTAATGTTTCCCAACCTGTATTGAACATGAGTGGTGATAGTGGACATCCTTGTCTTTGATTTTAGTGTGAAGGATTTCAGTTTTTGACCCTTTAGTATATTGGTTGTTGGTTTTTCATGGTTTTTATCAGGTTGAGATAAAGACTGTCTATTCCAGTTTTCTGTAGGTTTTTTTTTTTAAAATCATGAATGGGTGTTGGCTTTTGTTGAATGCCTTTTCTGCATCTATTGAGGTGATCATATGGTTTTTGTCCTCAGCTCTATTATTGTAGTGTATTATATTAATATAGTGTATTACATTTATTGATTTGCATCCCTGGGATGAATCCCACTTGGTCAGGGTATATGATTTTCTTGATCTTCTGCATTCTGTTTTCCAGTATCTTATTGGGGATTTTTGCACCTGTGTTCATTAGGGAGATTGGGCTATAGTTCTCTTTTTCAGTTGGGTCTTTCTGTGCTTTTGGGATCAAGGCGATGCTTGCTTTCAGAATGAATTTGGGAGTATTGCTTTTCTTTCAGTTTCACTGAAGAGTTTAAACAGTAGTGGCACCAGATCTTCTCTAAATGTCTTGTAGAATTCAGCAGTGAAGCCATCAGGACCTGGTCTTTTCTTCATTGGTAAGTTTTTAGTTACATTTTCAATTTCATTAGGTTGTCTACAATTTTTAGATCTTCTTTGTTCAACTTTGGTAATTCATATGTAGAAAGATGATACATTTTTTCTTTTTTTTTTTTGGTATTGGGAATCGAACTCTGGTCCTTGTGCTTGTGCGGCAGGCAGCAGAATCACTGAGCTAAATCCCGGCCCTTAAAAGTTTTAATTAAGCCTTGGTCTCTGTGAGATACAGGTAATATATTAAATTCATCCATTCACTCACTGACTCATTCAACAACCATACATTATATCCTGCTTTCTTTAAGGCCAGAGTCAAGTGCAGAGATGCCAGGAGATAAGGAGTTTCCCCCAGGAGGCTCCAGCCTGCATGGTGCAGTTTCCTCTCAGCCCCATTGGCCCCAGGTCATTAGTGACCTGCCCTTGACGGAGTGGTAAGGAAGGTCAAACTGACTTCTTAGTTTCAGACAAAGATCTTTCCCAGGCTGTCTTCCTCACTCGCGGAAGAATAGTCAGGGGGTTGTTGAGAAATAGAAGTGAAACTTCATTAGGAGGTCTGGTAAATTCAAGTGCAATCTCATCTCTAGAATGTGGGTGAGGGTAGGGTGTGGGCTTGGCTGCTGCTTCTGAGAGCACCACATGGGTCTTGCACAGGGGATGGGGTCAGGCAAGCTGTGGCTATGCCCAAAACCACTGATGTCCCTTTGGTGCCCCCCTCCCCCAAGGCAGAACAGGTGGCTAGGAAGTCAGGCTGTTGAAACCCAGCTGCTTTCCTAGCGGTAAACTTGGTGAGTGTCAGCAGTTACTTGATGAATAAGCAGGTGAACCTCGCTTGGTTGTAAGTCTGGCTGGGCAGCTTCCCAGCTGTGTGGCCTTGGGCAAACTGCTTTCCTCTTGGAGTTTTACTTTGTCATTGATCAAAAGAGAGAGAGAAAGAAAAAAAAAAAGCAGTGAGACCTTCTATGGTTGTTCATTCAGCCACTTCTTAAAATTTTTTAAAAAATGGTAAATAAATTTTAATATTTTTAAATTTTAAAACTACAAAAAACAAACACATGGTTTTGTGAATTATCATAAGGCAAACACTTTTGCAACTACTCTCCAAACTGAGAAGTGGACATTGCAAGCAAGTACTGTACTCTCCCAAATCTCTCCAAGCTGCCTTTTCCCGATCTTAGCCCTGTATGCTCCCCTCCCCCCACAATTAAGCAGTACCCCCTACACACTTTGGGGGGACTGGGGATTGAACTCAGAGCCTTTGCACTGGGCTGTATCCCCAGCTCATTAAAAATATTTTTCTTTTAATTTTGAGTTAGGGTCTCGCTAAGTTGCCAAATTGTGCAGACTGAGCTTGAACTTGTGATCCTCCTGCCTCACGTTCCCAGAGTGCTGGGATTACAGGTGTGGGCCACCGTGCTCAGCTTTAAAAGTATTTTTAGAAGTGGTCTCGTGGTGGCATTGTCAGAGTATGTATGTGGTCATTATGTGCTATATTCTCTCTCTTACAATTCCCATTTAGTCTCCGTTGTATAAGTAACTATACATTTAATGTTGCTACCAGTCTATTTTTTTTTTTAAATCTTCCCAGTCCTTTTGGTTGCCTAAGATTTTTCTGTAATAGATTTGTCAGGAAGGAGTCATGATAGCAACAATCCTTGAGGTCTTTCTTGTTAATAACTGTGTTAGTCAGCTTTCCATAACTGCAACAGATACCTGGGATGATCAATTTATAAGGAGAAGAGGCTTGTTGTGGCTTACAGTTTTGGAATTTCTAGCTCATGATCGGTGGCCCCATTGCTTTGGGACTGTGATGGGACTGCTCATCGTGGTGGGAGTATGTGGCAGAGAAAACCACTCACCTTGTAACCAGGAAGCACAGAAGGAAGAGGGAAGGGCCAGGGTCCCAAAGTCCTCTTTGGAGTCACGTGCCAATGACCCACACACCTCCTGACAATTTGCCCACACCTCTTATACTTACAAATCTATTAACATGTTCTATTACTGAACATCTTAAGTCTGCTAATTCATTTCCTTCTGATGTAAAGCATTGCTCTTGAAATGCCTAATAATCTAATTTATTTGTCTTATGTCAGTTATTATTGTGCCTGGGCTCCTGGAGGATTTTTTTCTTCTTTCCCTAAAGTCCAGTAATTTTATTAGGCTAGGCCTTAAATATGTCTGATTTTTTCAGATTAGTATTTTTAGGTATACAGCCTACACTTTCAATATATAATTTACATTTAAAATTTTCAGTAAGTTTTCTTGAATAAAAATTTTTAGTTTTGTTTTATTCTCCAGCTTTGGTTTTCTTTTACCAGGGACTCTTATTATTTAAATGTTGGAACTTCTCTTCCTAATTTAACATTTGTAATTCTCTCATTTTATTTGTTTGTTTGTTTTTGGTACAAAGGATCAAACTCAGGACCTCACGCTTACCAGGCAGGCAGCCACACCACTGAGCTAAATCCCTGGCCTCTCTCTAGCATATTTTAGAACATCATGTTATTTCCTGTTTACTTAAAATATTCCTGCATTTTTACCTTCTTCTTCCTTGGCATTGTGTTAAGGTTGAATTGATTTGTTCTTGCGTTCTTCTAGTTAGCCTTTATTTCTGAAATGATTTTCCTTACATTTCTAATTCTTTCCTGAATTCTCTCCCTTAATTTGAATGATTTTTCTAATTCAGATTTATATTCTTTCCCATCTTGTATAACTTAAAAAATGCCTCTTAGGCTGTTGTGAAATAGAAGGTTACAGTTTTGATCTGTTCTGAGAAATGCTTTGCTAGCACATTTTTATTGTTCGTAGAGATGCTAGTTTGCTCCTGTTCTCCCTTTTTGTTTATATTAGCTTCAAGTGGGATTTGGCCTCAAGACTTTTTTTTTCTTTTGCTCATTTTTGTGTGTTATTAGTTTCTTTAAACTTGAAGATGCTCAGGATGAGATTTCTAACTTCAAGAGTACTCTCTCATGTGGTTTTCAGAAATGATGGTGGCTTGCTTGCTGAGGTTTCCTGGCTCAATTCCTCCCTCCACTTTTCCTGGGATTTTTTCCTTTCTTTCCCTTCCTTCCTTCCTTCTTTCTTTCTTTCTGTACCGGGGATCGAACTCGGGTCCTTGCGCTTGCAAGGCAGGCCACCGAACCGCTGAGCTAAATGCCCGGCTCCTTCTTTATTTTCATCGTCCTGATCCTGCTTTGTCCCTCTCTCTGTGCCTCCTGGGATTGAATCAGGGCCTTCACACTGAGCTTTGTTCCTGAGCCCTTTTTATTTCTTTTGAGACAGGGTCTAAATTGCCCACGTTGGATTCACACCTGCTATCCTTCTGCCTCAGCCTCCTAGAGTGCTGGGATTACAGGCCTGCACCACCACCCCAGCGCTGGTTCTGCTCCACGTGATCCCTCACTGTGAGGCTCTGTCCTGGAAGAAAGCCCCAGGGAGTCAGTCCTGGGTTCAGAGGGCTGGGCTGAGAGGGTCCTCTGTCTTTACTGACTTGTGCTCATGCTGTGGGACTTGGCAGGACCGCTTCCAGTTTCAGGTGCTCGTCTCAAAATTATCCTTCTGCACTTCCTACGGAAAACCCAATAGCTATTTTGGGTTTCTCCTGTGCTCAGACCCCTTGTCCCTGTTAACTGAAGAATGGAACTCCAAGAACTGGAAGCCAAGAAAGGGACAGCATCCCGCGGAGACCGAGGGGCACCTGGTACCATGCAAGTGGGTATTAGAGATTTTTGGCAGCCGGCTCCTTCTTACCCCATCCTCTAACTGGCGGCCTTGAGGATGCTCCCCGACCTCCGCGCCCATCCGGGTCTTTATGCCCTTGCCTCCCCCTCCTGGAAGCCCCTTTAGTTGTTTTCTTCTAGACCCGGCTATGAAAGGGCTGGCCCACATGGGGTGAAGTGCCTGCTGTGAGCCTGCCACGCCATCTGCTGGCCATTCCTTTAACTGCAGCGAGGAGAGGCGTCGGGCCTTGCCATGGGAGTCAGGCCCTCCTGTACCAGCTTAGAAAGTGGGTTAATTCTTTCTCCCTGTAGCTGAAAAAGATGCATTTATTTATATTAACATAATGATAACAGGGAAAAGTATAGAGAAAGTGTTCCCACTGTCTAGACAGTATGTCTTTCCTTTATTTTAAAAAAGATAAATAAAAGTGTACTTTTAACTCCTGGAGACCAAACCTGCGTTTCTTTCTCTTCTGGTGGAACCCTGGATATTCACATTGGCAACAGTGGGGAAAGAATTCTACAGAATCTGTTGAACTCTGCCAGTCACCAGCTGAGTGAGATGGGCCAGTTAATCTGCCTCTGGTTTCTGAGTCTCTGTGTGCTCAGTGGCATAAAGAAGTCCACGTCGGAATTCCTGGGACTTGGGGGTCACCTTCCCTTACATGGCGGAAGGGACGGACCCCTGCCAATGTGACTAAGGTTACAGACTGGAGAAGGGGAGGTGGTCCTGGTGATCCATGTGGGCCCGATTGGACCACAGGAGCCCTGGCTCCGTTCAGAGAGATGTGACAGTGCAGGTGTGGAAGCCAGAAGAAGGGAGCCACGAGCTGAAGAGTCTGACTGGCCTTCCAGGAGCCTCTAGAGAGAATGCAGCCCTGCCTGTCATCTTGCTTTTAGTCCCCGGGACCCAAGCTACACTTCTCCCCCTCAGAGTGGTAAAGTGATGAACTTCAGTTGTTTTAGCCCCCAAGCCTGAGGTGACTGGTGATAGAGAGATAGGAAGTGAAAGTATTGCAGTGCACAGGTAACAGTAAGGTCATGGAGAGGACGCCATGAGAGCACGGTGGGGTGCTTTGTAAATAGTAAAACGTTGGACAAGTGTTGTAAAGTGTCCTTTGGGGCGATGTCCATTTATTCTTTTATCTAGTCCACAGTCATTTTCTGAGCACTTACTAGGTTCCGGGGACTGCAGGTGTGGACGTGGCTTTTCCTGTCACTGGGATTCCAGGTCAGGAGGATAGCAGGATGAAAAACAGGTCACACAGGCACACGCCTCAGGGTGCCGCAGTTGTGATGGGCGTGTTGAAGGGGTTGTGCAGGGAGCTGAGGTGCACAGTCAGGGGCTGCCCGACCCTAAGCTCAGGCTTCAGGTTTCAGGCTAGATCTTCAGGGCTGTGACTTGCCCTTGATTACCTTCGCACACAGACTGGACTGTCCTGAGTGGGATTGGGGCTCGGGGGACCAGGACCCATGCCAGGGACCATTGGATGGGCCTCGTAGGGACCTCTGTGCCAATGCATTGGAATATAGGGGTCTGAGGCCCAGATTTGAAGCCAGTGGTGTTAGGGCTGCTTGAATGGTGGTCAGAGAGAAAGACAGGGCTTGGTATTCAGCCCCAGACTACTGAATGGCCCTTCATCTTTTTCAGTAGCAATTCTAGAAAAATAGCTTCCCAGGCTGAGCTGGGTCAAGACCATGATTTCAGAGAGGGGTGGGGAGGCTGGGCTTAGGACCAGGTGGCCTGTGGCTACAGATTTCGGGACAGAGGTCAGGATACCTTACTGGGCTCTAGAAGTTCTCTCTCTTGTGGGCACTGGCCCGAGCTGCCCAGTAGTTCTGCTTTATGCCTGTAGCATGATGGAGTGGAATAGGCTTCTTTGGAAATATAGACTCTTAGGGGCCCAGGAGGTTCTCTTGCCCCATCTGACTGCAGTATCTTATCCAACTGAGAGACTGAAACACAAGGCTGAGTCTAGATGCAGATCAGAAAGCCCCAGTGGACCGCCAAAACAATGAGAATCCAAGGCCAGAGCAAATGTGCAGCCTTCTGGTGGCATGTTTTAGAGCGAGCTGCTATTGGATCAGATGTTTATTGGGGTCCAACCCTGCTTGTTTTAACATTTTTTACTAGTACCTGTTTGCAGTACCTAATGTGGGGGAGTTGGCACATGCGTGTCTCAATGCTTCTTCTCAACCTTTCCTTTAGGTCTGTCCAGTTCTGCTCAGTTCCTCACAGAGTGACCAGGGAATGAATTTGGTAGAGAAGATGGTAAGTTCTGGTCATACGGCCCTCTTTGCCCTTCCCTACCTACCACTGGCCAGCTTCACCATAGTTCTGAGATCAGGGATAATTCCAGAAACAGGACTGTTGCAGTCTCTCTGCACCCCATAAACCCACTGAGAGGCCGCCATGGGCCTCAAGGTCAGTGTTGGCAGGTTCGCCCTCAGACCTGACGCTCTAGAACCTCTGAGGTGAAGTTGACTCGTGCACCTGAAGCCAGGGGTAGGGGTCCTGACACCTGACACGGGTCAGTGGGAGATGTGGTGCTGCTCCTTGCAGAACTGGCAGCAAGCAAACTGGCCCAGCCGTGGAAAGAAATATAAATGATTGCATCAAGGCAGCAGCTGTGGAAGCCAGGTACCTATGAGTTGTTACATGGTGTGAGTACCAGAGGTGCCGGCAACTCTGACCAAACAGTCAGCCACCGAAGATTCAGCTGAAATCTTGAAATCAGAAATGCAAAGGATGGGCTTGCACACGAAGCAAGTGATTTTCTAAAAAAAAAAAAAAAATCACTCGAAATTCTTTATGTGTCTCTCATAAGAATTTGTCTGGTGAAAAAAAAAAAAAACCACCACCAACAAAAAAACCCAAATAAACCATGGTGTTCTCTTCAGAAAAGTAGGACGTTTTTGGAAAATGTTTTTAAGAACTTTAACTTGGCTTCAGCCAAGGTTAATGAACCAGTAAATGAATTTATTTTCATTTAAAGTTTTAGTAATAGAAGATAATTTTCTCCCTATTCTTGTCAAAATGATGTAAACAAATATTTAAGAGAATATGGGCATGCCCACAGGGGGACTGTTGCAAACATGTACTCTGAGAGACGTGGACTTGTAAGGTGTTGGCTGTAGCACTGTTTACAGAAATGAGAATTTGGAAATAAGCCAAGTGTCATCAGATATGTAAATACATTTTAGGGCAGATGGCAGGTGTCAGCAGAGTTAAAATGTCTTCAGATAAAATGAATGGTCTCACTGGGTGTGGTGGCACATGCCTGTAATCCCAGCACTCGGGAGGCTGAGGCAGGAGGATCGCTGTGAGTTTGAGACCAGCCTGAGCTACATAGTGAGTTGTTCCAGGTCAGTCTCAACTACATAGTGAGACCCTGTCTCAAAAAACAAAACAAAACAAAACAAAACAAAAAAAACCAAACCAAAACAAAACAACAACAACAACAAAAAAACAAAAACACAAACATAAAATGAATGGTCTCCATGCTCTGACAGGCAAGGATCTGAAAACAATACGGAGTTAAAAAGCAAGATGCAAAAACACACTCCCCAAGGCTGAGTGATTAGGAGGACAGCTGTAGAGTCAGAATGCTCCAGCTCAAATTCCCAGACTGCCACTGCTGGCTTTGTGGCCCTGAATGAGAATGACCCATCCAAGTGCTGGGTATTAGGACCTCAATTCGTTTGTGAGGCTCTGCAGGCCAAGCCTGAGAAGCGGCTGGATCTGGGTACCCTTCTGTCCTCCGGGGCTGTCTGGGCAATCTCCCGTAGTACCACTAGATGGCGATGCGGTCATTCACAAGGGTACCGCTCAACCCATCAGCTCACACAAAGCTTCAAAGTAGCTTCCAGCCTGGTCCCAGGTCCCCAGGGAGCCGTTCCACCCCGGCTCTCAGCTCTCAGTGATGGGGGAGTACTGCTCCCATGCCGGACACTCCATCCTGTGGGTGAGGGCAGCTGACCCCGAGGACTAGGTGACCGAATGAAAATAGTAGGCTGACCAGGGTCAGGGAGCGCCTGGGTGAGGGAAGCAGAGGCTCAGCGTGCAGAATTAAAGAGTGCTCATCTCAGGACTGTGCTGGTGGCCTCAGAAGGCCCCCTCGGGGCCGGGCTGTGGTTCAGTCCAAAGCGCGAGGACTGCGTGTCCTGTGTTATCCACAGTGGCACAGAGCGCCGTCTGTGAATGCGTCCGATTCCCCTGGGAACCTTTGTTGGGAGGGCTGCTGTTACCCTCTCTTTCCCATCAGAGAACCCGCACAGACACATGAAGAGGCTCACGCCGGTAAAAGCGGCCAGGCTGAGATGCGAGCCCCGGAGTCTGTTTCTGACACCGGCTCTTGCGCTTTCTCCTCTGCTGCTGGACGGATCTCTTCGCCCTCTACTCCCCAATGGGCCGATGCTCATTCAGATGTCCCCAGATTCCAGGCGCGGCCCCTGGCCGGCCCACTGGAGAGCAAAAGTGGTGCTGGCCACCTCTGAGGTGCTCTCGGCCCATTCAGGCCCTGCCATGCTCTTATGTGACCTGGGACAACTTCACTGTGCCTCAGAGTCTTCTTTTACCACCTGGCTAGGATAGTGCTGACCTGGTGGGCTTTCAGGGAGATCGAAGCTGCTCAAGCCTGTGGAAAGAGCTGCTGCTGAGCACGGAGAGGGCCTAGGGAAGCGTTAGCTGCTTAATATTGCAACATCACGGGGAAGGATGCAGAACATCTGCGACAAGACGTCTCCCAGGCAGGTGGAGAGTGGAAGAATTGAGTCAGAAAGCTAGCTGGGCACAGTCCATGTCCATAGTGCCCATTATTCAGGAGGCTGAGGCAGGAGGATTGCTTGCTTCAGCCCAGGAGCTTGAGGCCAGCTTGGGCAACAGAGTGAAGCCCCCCCCCAAAAAAAACCCCAAAAGTAAACAAACTGAGGCTCCTGGCTTGAACACGACTCTGTGTTTCTAGGTCTTTCCCTCTAAAACAGGAAAGACTAACCCAACTGTGCAGAACCCATGTGGTTATTGTGTGAAGTAAGCAGTGCCTGGCACGTAGTAGGCACCATCTTAAAATGCCACTTCCTGTCCTCGAGAGGAATTCGATAGCCACATACACCCAGGGGTGAGGGCATTTGGAGTTTTTGGGATCTCTCTGACTCCCAGGGAAAGTCGGGGGCTTGTATGGGAGGCTGCAGGATTCTGTTTGCTTTTTTATAAACTTCTTTTCCTTGTTCCCCGTTGGATTTTGTTCCTGGAGAAACGGGAGTGCATTTTTTAGCTGCCCGTTTGAGGGACTCTCTGAGGGACCCCTTGGTGCTGAGAAGCTGCTGGTGGCTGGGAAACCCTAGGTCTAGTAGGGCTCTGGCTCCCTCTCTCTCCCCTCCCACCAAGCTCCTGAGATCTCAGCCTCTGAAACCAGCAGAGGGGTGCAACGCTGGGTGGTGGGTGAGGCTGGCAGTGTGTGGTTGGTTACGCAGTGACCATGGTGAGGGCAGCCGGGCAGTGAGAAATGGCTCTGGCTCAGAAGCTTGAAATGATTGTATTTAGATCTGTTTTCTAAAACGGAAGAGTGATACAATCCCAATAAGGGAAACAAACAAAATGAAATAAACAACTACAAAAATCTCTTCTACTCTGAGCCTCCTCCCCACTGCTCTGTCGGGCAAAGGGCCACCCCTTGGGGGTGGCAGACAGCAGGACATGGCCCCACCTGACTTGGTCCCAAACTTCTCTGAGCCTCAGTGTCCATTGAGCCATCAATGAGGGGTCCCCTTATCCACAGGAGAGGAGATGGGGGACCCAGAGGCATTTTTTTTTATTTTGGTACCAGGGATCGAACTCGGGCCCTTGTGCTTGTGAGGCTGGCAACGGCACCACTGAGCTAAATCCCCCGACCCAGAGGCATTTTGTAAACAGGGGCTTCAGATGATAATTTTTTCATAGGCAGGAGACGATGTACTCACACGCCCCCAAATCACTAATGGGGCCTCCCTCTGAAGGTGCTCCTTGCTTCTTGAGACTGCGTGATTACTCAGTAGGTTCTGTGTAATTATTTAATCAAGCCCCGACCAAGTCCTCTGCATGGAGCTGGGCGGCTGACCAGACCCCCATCCTCCCTCCTCCCCCAGGGGCATAATCAGAGCTGCAGAGAGGGAGGGACAACCTCAAACACTTCTTTCCTTTGTGTAACAACCGGGCTGAGGGAGGGGGCCGGGTCACCTTGGGGCTCCCTTGATGAGGACGGGGAGGAACAGCCCTTGGAGCTACCATTTCACTTTGAGGACACAGAGGACCAGAGAGGAAAAGAGAAGGTGGGGTCTCTCAGCTCCTCGGTCGCAGGCTGGTTTCTGAGATTCATTCCTTCTCCCTCTCCCTCCCAAACTCCCTGCCTCTTCCATCCCTTCCCTTTTCTTGGTTATTTCAGTACTGGGCAAATACACATGATCAAGCAGAGTGAGGGTCTCCCTCGAATGTCACGCCCTCAAATTCTCACTGCCCTCCCCAGAGGCGAGCCAGCTCCCTACCTGGAGATCTTCCAGAAGGTCCTCTGCATTCACGGTTACCTAAGTTCTTACAGCAGGCCTAGTTGGTGTCTGCTTTTGCTCACATAAACATCCTCGATGCTACTAGACCGATGGCTCTCACTTGGGGTGTGATTTTACCCCCTGGGAGATATTAGGCAATGTTGGAGGCATTTTGATCATCAGGTCCAACAGGGGTGAAGAATGTTCCAAGCACAGAATGAGGAGAGGCTGGAGTTGCTGCTAAATAACCTACACTGCAGCACAGGGCTCACACAACAGAGAATCATCCTGCCCGAAATATCAGTAGTGGAGAGCCTGAAAAATCCTGGTCTAGAACAGTCTCAACTTTGTTTCTAATAACAACAGCAATAATAATACAACTTGGAAGTCTTGGCAGGTTAGCAAATATTTTTCCCTCATTCTTGTTACTTCTACATCTTCTTTTGACTACATCACAACCCGTTTACCTAATTCTCTTTTGATAGATTTCAGGTTGCTTCACATTTGGGGGTGTGAATGGAAACGCGCTTGTTCTTCTCAGCCTCAGAGTGGGATTGCTATGACAAGGGGTGGTTATCGGCTGATTGATTTTCTAAGCCCTGATGTAACGCTTCTATTTTAAGCAAGGGTACACTTAGTTTCAGTTTTAGTAGGTACTGCATTTTGCTTTTCCACCGAGGCCAACTTGCCATCTCAGGTTTTCTAGCCCACATCTGAGGTCTGAGGGATGGTGATACATTTGTGTGTGTGTGTGGGGGGCATGGCTGTTGTGTAGCTGAGAGGAGCGAATGGAACACAACTTGTATTCGTGCGTGGGGGGCCCAGCCCGGCCAGCCTTGTGCCACCCCTCCCATTGGCTCCCAGCCTGTAGTTGATAAAGAACGGAACTCATCCACACCCACCAGCTCTGTGCAAGGCAAGAGCTGGGATTGGCTGGATGTCCCCACGGTACAGATTTGGCTCAGCGAGGTCATGTGACTTGCTCACTGGATTTGAGACGTCGCATCCTCCTGGGGAGGCCTCTCTCAGAAGCCCGCAGGTCTAACAAGTGGGGAGCAAGTGCCTGAGTAAGGTGGGGCTATGGCTATAGACCCTGGGAGTTCCTGTAGCTACAGTCCACTGAACATACAACTAGGGTTCCAGACTGGCCGGTACGGCACCTGTGCTGTATCTGGGACATTCCCGCGCTAGGAGAGTTTTCATTGTTTACCTGGGATTGAAATTTAACCGGACAGCTGCGTTTTACCTGGCAACTCTTCCTGGTTCATGGCCCGCCGCATCTTCTCTGCAGATGAGGAGGAAGGCAGAAGGGGCTGGGACCAGCCAGCCCCATTGCTGTCCTCTCCCCCTTTCCCCCCTCTCCCTCTCCTCTC
>NW_022900934.1:18605259-18625949 GCF_012274545.1 Fukomys damarensis
AGAGAACCCCGCAGGTCTAACAAGTGGGGAGCAAGTGCCTGAGTAAGGTGGGGCTATGGCTATAGACCCTGGGAGTTCCTGTAGCTACAGTCCACTGAACATACAACTAGGGTTCCAGACTGGCCGGTACGGCACCTGTGCTGTATCTGGGACATTCCCGCGCTAGGAGAGTTTTCATTGTTTACCTGGGATTGAAATTTAACCGGACAGCTGCGTTTTACCTGGCAACTCTTCCTGGTTCATGGCCCGCCGCATCTTCTCTGCAGATGAGGAGGAAGGCAGAAGGGGCTGGGACCAGCCAGCCCCATTGCTGTCCTCTCCCCCTTTCCCCCCTCTCCCTCTCCTCTCAGAGCCCAGACCCCCACATTTGAGAGCTTATTCTCGCTTGTGTGTGAGTGGCTGGAGCAGAAAGTGGCCATGTGGCCTGGGTGGCTTCGATGGACGCAATGACCCCTCCCCATCGTCCACGTTTACAGCCAGCGGCCACTGCAAGTGTAATTAGTTAATAAATCATCCTGAGTGATAAATAGAATGATAGATGCAGGTTTCACTTGATCACTTTTTTATTAAGGAGAAATAAATCAACACCACATTGTTGCTATAAACCTTTCAAACCGGTCAGATCCTGGCTGGTAGAAGCTGATTAACATGGCCACATGTAGGGACCATTTGTAGCTGATCATTGAGATCAATCAATCCCTGTCACTTTCCCTCCTTAGAGGAGGTGGCAGAAGCCAGGTGCTGTTCTGCCATCGGCTGCTGCCCTGGCTCCTTGCTGCACTGGCGCTGCAGGGTGCGTGTGCCTCGGTGCTTGGCGGCCCGAATCCAAATTCTAGCTGTGTCCCCAGCCTGCTGTGTGAGCTCCTGAGCCCTTAGACGGTGGTGCCTTCTTTAGGGACCTGTTCTGAGCATCATGGAGCCAGACATCTTGGTTTCAGGATCCTTTTATGCGGCTAAAAGTTATTGAAGGCTTCCCAAAACGTTTGCTTACATGAGCTGTTTCTGGCGATATTTATTGTATTAGAAATTAAAACGATTAAAAGTGCATCTATGAAATACTACCAAGTAATTAATATTAATTTATTTAAATTAGCAACCACAGACCCATTTTACTTCAACATTTTTCAGTGCACAATAACCATTTTCCAAAGCAGGAAAATATGAGAAGCGTGGGATGGTATCACATTTTTGCAACTCTTTGAAATTTCTGGCTAAATAGAAGGCTGCCAGATTCTTCTATCTGCTCCTGCAGTCGTGGCCAGTCCCACTGTTGCTAAGTTGTTTTGGTTCAGGAGTATGATGAAAATCTATCTGCTCCTACTGTAGTATGGAGCTGGAAAAGGGCAGAATATTTTTTTTTCTTTCTGAAAGAGTCATTCTGTGTTGCTCAGGGTGGCCCCAAACTCCTGAGCTCCAAGGGATCCTTCTGCCTCAGCCTCCCAAATAGCTGATACCGAGGGTGCACACCACCCGCCTGGCAAGCATGTTACTGTAGTTACGTCAGGCGGCCTCTGGAGAACTTGCCCACACACTGCGAAAATCAGTTTTGACCTTGAGGACATCTCTAAAGGGCCCCTAACCCCTGTGAGAGGCGCTGAAATGAAGACCGTGTGAGGCGGGTGGCGCACAGAGGTGGACCCTTGCAGAAGCTGGCTGCCGTCCCAGACCTACGTCTGGTCAGCTCTTAGGAGCCCACCTGCTTCTCCTCTGGAGCCCACTCACCTTTGCATGGGTGCTGATGTCTTCCAGGCGCTGCGCCCATCTCCAGCCCAGAGCCTCCCACTGTTCAGGCCCTGGCATTGACATGTGGACTGACTACTCTGTGAACTACCTCGGCTTTCGATTTCTGGGTGGGTTCGACCAATGGAATGTTCTGGCTGGAGACTGGAGGGTGGGAGGAGCGTGGGGTTGAGGCTTTTTCCCCAAGCCCTCCCTACCAGGTTGCTGACAGAAATGACAGCTGCTGGTAGGAGCCTCTTCTCTATTGGTCCCAGTGACTACACCACGCTGGTCCCTTCAGGACTTGGCATGATAAGGGTTCCCCACTGCTGCTCTCCGTGGGGTACAGCACCATCCAGGTTGATTTTCCTACATCCTGGTCACTTCTTTTTTTAGATTAAACTGTCCTCGTTTGTCTCCATTTCCTGTAAGATTCCTACTGATGTAATTTTCTGGGAGAATTCCCTTTTCTGGAGCGATCTGGGGGGAAATTCACTGAATGAGGGATAAGAATAACCCTACACCATCTAAGGGCATGGGCTTTGTAGTCTGCAAAGTGTCTTCCAGCCCTCATTTCGTGAATTCCTTAGTGGGACCTCTGTGAAACTAGGCTGAGAGAGGACAGACCTGCTTTAGGCCAGGCAGAAATTGTGGCTGGTCCCGGGTGCCCTTTTGACGTCTTCACTTCCAGGGTTGTGCGAACCTAGTTGAAGAAACTAGCTTCCTCCTTGGCGCCCCCAGACCGACAGCCCCTGTCCGAAGCTCTCCCTTCCTTCTTCCTTTTCCTCTCTCCTTTCTTACTATCCCCAGTTAGCCACTGCCGCACAGCGGGCCATCTCCAAAGTTAATGACTTAAAAGCAGTGTTCACTTAGATAGCTTATAATTCCTCGAGTCAGCTGGGTGGCCTGCTGGCTGTGACTGGGCTTGGCTGAGCAGCTTTTCTGCTCGCAGCTGGGGCGTCCCCACACGCCAGCTCATGGTTGGCTGATCTAGGACAGCCTCCGCTGGACGGACTCATTTCTCCTCTCCGTGGTCTCGCGTCTTCCAGTGGATCAGACCAAACTCGTTCTATGGCGCCTGCACAGGTTTCCAGGAGAACAAGCAGAAGGGTGCAAAGCGGCTGGAGAACAAGGCTCAGAGCTGGCACCATCGAGCACTATCCTGCTGAGTAAGGCAGGTCGCAGCCCTAGCTTAGGCACTGGGTAAAGTGTGTTCTAAGCATTAGGCCGTCTACTGCTCAGCAAAGCTATGAGACAAGTATTATTATTCCCATTTTTATAGAAGAGGAGGCTACACTGCGACGAATGATGGAGCAGAGTCACGCCCGGGATGTCTGGCTCTACTCCCCTTCTGGTTGTTTTCAGTACACCATGACTACTCGATTCGAATCCTTTCCCCCAACCAGACTGCGAACTTGGTGAAGGCAGGGACCACGTTTGCTTGCTCACTATTTTGCAGGCACAGCGTCTGGCACCCAGCAGGTACTCAACAAATATTTGCGGAATGAACGGACTGCAGGCATTAGTCACAGATGAGGGGACTTTCTACAGCACCTCTCTTATTAACAGAGTGATCGTTTCCTCAGGGGTCGGTTGTCCCGGGGATAGTTTTGCAAGCCCACAGCCTCCACTCTGCAGAAACCTTGAACAGCAGGAATCTCCCTTTCCACCCAGTGTCTCTGGCAGCTGCTTGGTCTGCAGTGGCCCCGAGGAAGTTTCAACAATGCCAATTTCCACTCGTTTTTGTAGCCACCCCTGAGCGGATGACCCTGCTAAGAGTGCAGTTTTCGCTCCCTCTTGCCCTAACTTTGATTTGATCAGGCCAAATCTGAAATGATGTGTGAAAGTAATGATATTTTGTAATTAAATCTCTGGTGACGGCCACCGCAATTTGTGCTACATGCATTGTTCATAAGGAAAAAACGCATCAATTCATTTTCTGACTGGCTACTCCAGGGACTGGCAATTAGGAGCAGCTCATCTCTCGTTGCCTCACATATTAAAGAGCTACTGAAACGTAAAGAGAATTTGGGAGTTTTTTTTTCTTCCAACCTTCTAATAATGTTAGCTTAATTAGGGAGGCTCAGTGATAAAGGGAAAGTTTTGGATAATTCGAACATATTGTGGTGGAAGGAAAAGAAAGAACAAATAATGGGAGATGGAGGTGTCTGGCAAAAGAGCTGTGATGGCTACAAGACTAGGAACGGTCCGTCCGGGGGGCCTGACTGCACTGCCCCTGGCTGGCCGTGGCTAAGGACGGGGGACCACAGGCTTGAGGGGCACCGCAGACCCAAGCTAAGTGCTGCTCCCTTGCCCTGCTGGTGGGACATTTTCTTTCTCCTTTCTTCCTCCCTCCCTTCCTTCCTCTCCCTGCATTAAGCCTTGGAATGTGTCTTCTTTATTTGTCCCCCAAATGATTGCTTTTCCTCTACCCTGATTCAGTGCTGTTAGCATTTTTGCTGGACCAGTACTAAAAGACACTTCTATATTTAACAAAAGAAAAAAAAAAAGGACTTAAATTTGTGTGTGTGTGTGTGTGTGTGTGTGTGTGTGAGAGAGAGAGAGAGAGAGAGAGAGACCGGGTCTTACTATGTAGTTTAACCTGGCCTTGAACTCAGTATGTAGCCCACTCTGGCCTTGAACTCATGGCGATCCTCCTGCCTCAGCCTCCCCAGTGCTGGGATTACAGGCACGCACCACCATACCCGGTGTGGACTTTTTTTTTTTTTTTTTTGTTTTTTTTTAAATAGCATTTTTAGGTTCACAGCAAAAGGGAGCAAAAAATACAGAATTCCCATATTCTTCCCACCTCATCGCCCTGTACAGGCTCCCCGTTGTCAACCTCCACCATGAGAGTAGGACATTTGCTACAGTCATGCACCTACATTGAGCCATCATTGCTGCCACACCCGCAGTTTACGGTAAGGTTCCCTCTTGGTGTTCGTACGTTCTATGGGTCTTGCTGAATGCGTGCTGACACGTACCTACCGTTACAGTGTCACACAGAGTCCACTCCATTCTGACTAGTCTTCCTTCCTTCTCTGAGCCCCGGCCACCACTGGTCTTCTCAGTGTCTCTCTGTGTTTGGCTTCCTGGAATGTGACACGCTGGGAACCATGCAGTGTGGAGCGTCTTCTAATTGGCCTTTCTTCGCTTTCTCGTGTGACTTGAGGCTTCCCCTTCTCCAGGCTCACCTTGCAGAGTCCAGGAGAGCTGTCTCCCTTCACTCCCTCTCCCAACGTGTCCCAAGCCTTCGTTCTGTCTACGCATGCCCCAGCAAGGCCGCCATCCGAATGCTGGTTGCTTGGAGGGGTGGGCAGGGTCCATGAGTATGAGAGAGTGAGCAATCCCAAGGGGTGGACTAGATGGATAGGGAGCACACATGGGGTCCACCGGGAAAAACAGGGAGACTTGGGATCCATGAATCGAAGAGGAAGAAGGGCAGAGCCACACTATACTACAGAAGATGGGATCTGCATTATTCGTGCTTTAAGACATTCCAGACAAGGTGCTGGCCTAGTGCTTTCAGTATGAACTGCTAGATTGCCCCTTACGATAGCTCTGCTACTCAGGGAGAGCTAGTTGGCATAGCCCATTTTATAGGAGAAGAAAACTAGGCTTGGGGAGATCAGATATCCTACGTGAATCTCTCAGCAAGCAAGGACAGTACCGGTCTCGCTTCCAGGTCTGTCTGATACTCGGCCAATAGAGAAACTTTCTGTAGTGATGGGAATATTCTATATTTGCTCTCAAGGTATGTGAAGTATGGCTAATATGACTGAAAAACTCGATTTGTAGTTGCATTTAATTTTAATTGGTGTAATTTATTTTATTTTGAGATGGGGGGTCCTACTGTGTTGTCCAGGCTTGCCTCAAACTCCTGGACTCAAGCCATCCTTTTGCCTCAGCCTCCTTAGTAGCTGGGATTACAGGTGTGCACCACTGCTCCTGGCTTCTAAAGCACATTTAGTTGGCCCATGTGGTTAGTGGCTACCGTATTCGACAGCACAGCAGTAGACCCTTGGAGATTTTGGTGCAGCCTCCACGCCCCAGCCCCCAACCCCCGCTGCCCTTAGCCCATGGGTTTCTCAGTGCTATTATTGCTCAGTTGCCTTCTTCCGTCTCATTTCCCTGGGTGCTCCAAGAAGGGGAGGGGGCTTGGCTTTATCTTTTCCATACACCTCTGTGCCAAGCTCAGAGCCCAATATGGATAAGGTTTTCATCAATATGTGTTGAATAAACACCTGCTCATGCCATGGGCTTTACCCACAGGATTTCAACGCATCTTCTCAACTGCCCTGTGCAGTAGCTGTATTATTATTCTCATTTTACAGTAGATGGAACGAGGCTCACTGAGGCTACCAGACGTCTTCTGAGTTAGACATCTGGTAAACATCTGGGCCGGATTTGGAGCCCAGGCATCTCTGCTCCTAAAGCTCACACATTTTTCTATGCAGCATGTAATGAGGGCCAGTTTGGGCTGGATCTCCATGACAGTTGCTGACTCGGTGGCCCCAAAGTATTGTTCTTACCCTCTGTCTTGGTGGACATGGAATCAGGTGCAAGCTGTTTATTTGGGAGGTAAAGGGAAAGGTAGAGACTGAGGAAATAAGACAGGTGAGGGAGGGAGCCACAGAGGGAGCATTGTCTTTGTCCTTGGTTCCCACTGGCCAACCGAGGCTCAGTGGTGCTAGGGAATGATGGGAGTCTGCATGGAACACACCCAGAGTTCCTCCACCCCAGGTGCTGGGAGCTGGGTGATCCACCCAGCAGCTCTCACCCACTGACTAGAAGCAGCTCTCTGTTCACGTGGCATTTTCTGGCCAGCCACACAGGGAGACAAAGTGGAATCCATGTACAGAGAAAGCCTTCAGGCCAAGAAATGGCAGCTGGCAGCAAAAACCTCCAAACGTGGTAGAAATCCCTTCCACTTGGCTGAGTCCCGGGGGTCACTGTTTCATCAGAACTCATGGCTCTAAATTGCTCCATCATCCTTAGAGACCTGGGCTTGCCTTTAAAGGGGTTTATATACCACAACAAAGCAGATGGTGCTTGGCGGACGATCTTTGGAAATTGGAATCCATTTGCAATTTAGAAAGGGCTGGGTCTGGAGATCTTTGCAAATGTAAAAGAAGGCTTTTCCTAAGGATCCTAATGATATCAATAGGGTTTTGGTGCACATTTAAGTCTACTTAGGGCACCCACTTTACAGAACATTCCTAAGGTCTTTAGGAACATCCTTCAGCATATAAACAATTCATGGATTACAAATTGTTCTCCTACTTCATTAAAGCAAGCCCTCTAAAACTGACCACAGGCAACTCTTAGCCTCCTTTGAGTAACTGTAAACACTTGAAAAAAAAAAGTGGATTTCTGTGTATATTCAGTAATTCAGGTTTGGTTCTGAGGTCAGCATGACCTCCCTAATCTGAATTGGAGTTGGAACAATGTTTTTGGCCACCTTGTCCTCAATATTAAGTTGTTCATATTTAATTTTCTTCCTGCTGCCTTACCTTCTCTCTAGGTTTTGAACGAAGTCAGAAACTAGAATTTGCATTCTGGCTTCTTGCTGTCCTCCACCTGGAAATTAACATTTATTTAGTGTCTACTAAGCTCTGGCTCTAGTTCAGTCTCTTCATCTTAACTGCAAGGGAGTTAGGACTTGGAAGGGAGGTATTTGCCCTCTGGTTTTTCCACAAAGCCAAAACTTCCCAAGGGGAGGGAGTGGGAAGATTTTAGGCAGGGTTCATAGTGGAAGAGTGCCAGGTGCTTGGGAGTTAGATCCATGGTTCTCACCGTGTTAAGTCACCAGAGCAGTTTAAAAAAAAAAAAATACTGATGCTCTAGTTGGTCCCAGATCAATGAGCTTAGGGTCTTCTGGAGTGGAGCCTGGAGCTGGTTTTTCAAAGCTGCCCAGCTAGGCAGTCAGTTAGGTGAGCTTCCAGGTCAGGCAGGAATGGGAACTGCCTGTGTACAATATTGGAAAGCGTGGTAGTCTCCTCCACTATGCAGAGTTGTAACATCTGGGGTAGCGGAAATGACTCGGGCAGCAGAGCCATGCAGGCTTGGGTTTGAATCTTGACTCTGCTATGTTTAGCTGTGATTTTGGATGTGGTATCTTGTCACAGAGAATCTGCTTTTTCAACTTATGATGATGCAGTGAATAATAATTAATAATAAAGCTTGACTTGCAGGGTTGTTTGGAAGATTCAGGGGGCACTAGGATACTCAGGAAGTGGCATCTCTCTCATTAAGAGTTACAATACCCTCCTATTTCAGCCAAATACGAGGTGGTCTGGTCCTCACTCTGCCTAGAAGTCTGCTGCTGACCCCGAATGCCGGTGGCCGCCTCTGGGAAGCCACCCCCTTTGCTGATGCCCGAGACGTGCTCAGCCGTGCCCATCCTCTCCCAAGGAGGATGGTATCGACATTTCAAAACAGTTTAATTATTCTGCGGCTGCCTGGCTATTAGCTGCGACAAGAGAGCTCAGGGCTATTTTTCAGCATTAATTTTCCATTTGAAATGAATTCCTTTTGGTTACACTTTTTAAATGTTTCTTTTAATTAGACGCAATTACTTCAGAAGAATTGCTTTTATTCCTCAGCCTGAGATCCCAGTGATAAAGTCGCTATCTGGCCCCACCGAACGGCCGGGACGGCTCATTTAGTCGCTGCACTAAAGTATATTGAACTAGGAAATTATACAGCGAATCAACTATTAATTCCTTTTATGATCGCTCACTCTAACATCTTGAATGAGATCTTCAGGGGGAAATTTAGACACAATGGGGATCATTGTTCTCCACCTCCAGCCGTGGCCCAGTGTAAGGAGAGCTGGCAGCAGGGGCGCCCTGGTGATGACCTGGCATAGGGGCAGATGCCACAGGGGCTCTTGGACTTCCTTGGGTTTAGGGGCGACAATGGGGGTGGCCATCAATGAATGCAGCCACAGCTCCTTGGCTCCCGGGGACCCTGTCAGCCTCGTGAAGGGAGAGGTGGCCATGGCTATGGAGAGGGAGAAGCAGAAAATCGCTCACTTTGAAGGTTGCACATTCTGAGGAGTCCTTTGGTGGTCCAGATATGGAGGGAGCCTAGCAGTCAGTAGGTGGCACTCTTCCCTCTGCATTTGTAACTCGGCTTGGGCAGAAGAAGGGAGAACCTTTGAAGCCAGAGCCCAAAGAATCCTTCCTTTCTTTAGAGGTGGCAGCCCAATTTGGTCTTAACAGATGGGGAAACTGAGGCACAGAGGGTAGCACAGTCACATACGAAGACTGAAGCACGTGTATTCATCCCTGGCCACATCTCTGAACTTGGCCCCTGAGGGTTCCTATGCAGTGGGAAGTTTCCCCAATCCCGACAAGCTGACGGCTTCTCCAGGAGGGGACATTGTTGGTGAAGGCCAGGGCTCTGACCACATGGGGCTGCTCTGCTGCCCATGCACCCTAGAGGGGCTACGCTCCCAGCCTGCCAGTTGAGAAAGGCGGGCAGGACAGCAGGGATTCCTTGGGCACTTGGAAACAGAACTGCAGAGGCCGCTGGGTGGGGCGGGACAGAGGGCTCAGATGCTGGCTGTGACCTCAGGAGAGTTACAGCCCTGTCAGACAACTGCTGTAAGCTAGGCACCCGGGTGGTTATTGGGGGTTGAGGACGAAGAATATCTGAGTGGGAGGCGACATTCACTCAAAGTGACAAAGTGAGGGATTTGTAAATGTTCTCTTAGAGGAGCTGGGGTTTGAAGGGTGGCTAGGAGTTCGCTGGGTGGAGGTCAATGCATGTGCAAAGCTGTGGAGGTGTGGGAAAGAGCTGGACAACTGGGCTGCGTGGAGGGGTGTGCGTGTGACCACCTCCTGGGGCCTTACGTGCCAAGCTGGTGAGTTTGGGCTTTGTCCTGGAGGGAGTTGGCAGCCACTGAAGGTTTTCAGCAAGGAGGAGAAAATGGCTGGATTTGTGATTTGACATATGGTACTGGCTGCTGTGTGCAGGACGGGTAGAAGATTTTCAAGAGCAGGCCACAGACTCATGGTGAGGCTTTTGCCTCTGAGTGAGAGGTGAACGCGGCCTAAAGTGGGATGGGACAGTGGGGGTGACAAAAGGCCCATGTAGGTGGCTCCTTGTGAATAGGGCCGCACTGGACTTTTGCAGGCCCTGGATACTGCTGCCCTCTTGGGCCCTCCACGAGAATTGATTGGCCTGTGTTCTAAAAATTTCATCTATTTCTGATGAAAGAAAAGCGGCTTGTCATGGTGGCACACTCGTGTAATCCCAGAACTGCGGGAGGCTAACGCAGGAGGACGGCAAGTTCGAGTCCAGGCTGGGCTACTTGATGACTTAGTGAGACCCTGTCTCAAGTAAACATATAAAAAAGGTCTGGGGATGTAGCTCAGTGCAGAGGCCCTGGATTCAATTCCCCAGAACCGTACACACACAGGCACGCATGCACGCATGCACATGCACACCTATTTGTCTAGTCTAAAAGTTCATTTCTTCCTTGATTTTGAAGAAAATTTAAAACATTTTTATGGACCTTAGGCACTGCTCCTGTGTCTGATTGAAAAGCTAATCCTGGTTGGGAGGAAAGAATAGAGGATTTGGAGCGCAGTTCTCCTGCTTTGGCTGAGGGAGGATGTGGGACCCTTCCTGTTCTCTCCCCATGCTGCAGGTAGTCTGGAGGATGATGGTAACAACCACGAGTAGCACCTACAGAGCACTCACAATGTCCGAAGCATGTTATGTGCCCTGTTTGACTTACATCAAGATTCCTTGAGGTTGGGACTATTATTCTCATTTTGTAGGTGAGAAAATCAGTGCTCAGAGAGGGTCACCTGGCCATGGCCACACAGCAGTTGGGGAGGAAGGGACTGTGGTGCGTTAGAAGAGTAAGAGAGGAAGGAGGGTGAGCCAGTGCTGGATGGAGCTGTATCACAATGAGCAATAAATAGATGCATAGAAACAACTAGCACTTTCTGGGTGCTTACACCTTGTGCAGATCTGCATTATTGTTCCTGTCTCTGAGGCCCTGGTCTGGTGGGGACCAAGATACCCAAGTGCTTGGAGGTGGCCCTACCAGCTTAGAAGCCAGGGTTATGGGGCTTGATGGAGAGCCCCTGAGCAACCCTTATGTCCCCAGCACGGAGGAGCTGGGAGGTCAGGAATCGGGACTGTGAGTGTTCAGCTCTCTCTCCCCTCTCCCACGCCTAAGGACTGAAGACCTGGATTTTTTTTGTTGCTGTTGTCGTTAACTCATTAATTGTGCAGAATAATGGTTTCATTGTGACATTTTCACACATGCATATAACATATTTTGGTCGCGTTTTTTTCTCTGGGCTTTGTTTCTATCATCTGGAGTATATCTGAGATAAGAGAGACATGGTTACTACTCGGGTCAGTTTCTCTTCTCTTCCCAAATATCCTACTATGGACAGAATGTTTCCCCACCCCATTCATAAGCTTGGGACTAAGTTCCCCATGTGATGGTATTTGGGATGGAGTCTTTGGGTAGTATTTGGGCCATGAGGTGGGGTCCTTTGAATGCATGCTATCCCTTTTCTCAGGAGACAACCTGACCAGAGCTCTCTTTCTGCTGTGTGAGGTACAGTGAGAGGAGAAGGCCCTCTTCAAGAATCTGACCTTGCTAGCACCCCGATCTCAGGCTTTCAGCATCCCATCCAGAACTGTGAGAAGCGAATGTCTGCTGTTCACACCACCCAGTCTTTGGTGTTCTGTTGTAGTAGTCTGAACTAAGACATTGTCCTTTGGCTGGGCAGCTGTTTGACACTGGTCCTAGCCAGGGTGTCCTGCCCCATGGGAGCTGTGGACCAGGCCTTACAACCAGGTCATGGATGGCTAAAGGCAACAGAAGCTCTTCATGCATGGCAAAATGAGCCAAGCATGATGTCTTTCAGGCAGCCAGTTTTTTCCTATGGTGCAGAACTTTCAGCTCCTTAACTGGGCCAGTCCTAAGCAAACTGATTACATTGGTCACTATAGGCTGTCTGCATGTGACAGTAACACAGAGCTAAATATATCAGCTGGTTGTCACCTTTATTTCAAATGACATCTAACCTGTCATACATTTTTTTTTGGAGAACCAACTTGACCAGTTCATCCACTTGGAAGGAATGGGTTGACTGGCTGATTAAAACACCTTTGAAGGTGAATAACAGGCTTCCAAATGTATTGGAGAATTGCTGTCTGAACCTGAAGTTACATCATAGGTTTTCCAGTTGGAGTTCCATTTTTTCAGGTAATATGAACCTAAATCCAGTTGTACCTATGAAGTTTCAATTTCCACCTAAAATTTCAATTCTATAAGGAAATGTGTGTGCTGGTGCTTCGTATTTTGAAGGATCAACTAAGTCCACAATTTTCTTAAAAGAAAAATGCATGATGGTTGCTAGAGTGGTTAATGGTGTTTCTAAGCAATTGGAAAGTAGATTTTTAAAAAAAATGAACATATAGGTGTGATAGATGCAGGGCATTAATCTTGGAAAAGATGTGGTTAATGGTGTTTCTAAGCAATTGGAAAGTAGATTTTTTAAAAAAATGAACATATAGGTGTGATAGATGCAGGGCATTAATCATTTGGAAAAGACAGAGCATGGTAGGGCAGAGTCATTTAACAAGTGGACAAAATCCTCAACCTCTCCAAGTTCTGGTTTCCTTCACTATAGGAAAGATATAACGAGTTTAAGATTGTTGCAAGGGTTAAACAAGTACTTTAGTATAGTTGGCATCGTCTGAGGCACACAGGAAGGTTTGCCAAATGGAAGCTCATGAATATTTTTGTTGATATTTTGAAACAGGGTCTTGTTATTAGTTCAGGCTGATCTTGAACTCATTTCGTAGCCCAGGCTGGCCTTGAACTCACAGCAACCTTCTTCCTTATCTTCCTGAGTGCTGGGACTACAGTTGTGTGCCACCACTCCAGGCATGACTTTTTCTTTTTTATGAAAAAAAAAAATACAGATGGTCAAAGTAGGAATCTGAAGAATTCAAAGGATCAATTGGCACATTTTTTTTAAAGCCAGTGATTCTTAGATTTGAGAATCATCAGAATCACCCAGATGGTTGTCAGTCCATGCAATGCTCCCCTCTATCTCAGAGTTACTGATGCTGAGGGCCTGGGAATCTGCATGTCCCTCAAGTTCCCAGGTAATACTGATGCTCAGAGCCCTGATCTGCTATGACACACATTAAGAGAAGGACGAGAAGTCGCCAGCTCTGAAGTACCTTGGCTGTGACACGACCTGCAGGTAAAATAGGAGCATAAATTATGGAAAGGGATGATATTTCACAGTTGCTGCCTTTAAAGCGGGGAGCGGAGGCCATTCCTTACACCAGCCTGGGAGAGAGAAGCAGAGTTTCATCAAACAGTTTGTGGCCAGGGGAGTTTAATGATGGGTATGGTAATTAGCTCAGTTGTGGTATATGTATATGTGTACCACATGTACAGTTTAAGTGTATAGAATTTTTATTTGTCAGTTATACTTCAATAAAGCTGAAAAAGGGAGACTATGGGAGGTTAGGCCTCGTACAAGGTACCGGAGAGGAGATGGCTGGGATTGCTGGCCTGACCTGGACCTGACTGATGAAAGCTGGCCTTCCTGGGGTGGGGGAAATGGCACAGATGTGTCATAGAGGCTGAGGTGTGCAAGGGCAGTTCAGAGAAAATCATCCTGCCCGGGCTGACACCAATGGGTCCAGGAAGGAGTGAACAATGTTGGAAAATAATCTTGAATGCTGAGAAGAGGAGTTTGGGCTTCTTCCACTGGTAACCTCTTCTGGTGAACATTGATTTTGACACTGCTCTTCCCTCTTGGAACTCAGCTTTGGGGTGCAAAACACCTGGGAGAGGGGCAATCTCTTCTGTTTGTGCTCACACTGTTCAAGTCAAGGGCAGAGAGGAAACCAAGCTCCAGCTGGACCCCTGAGAACATATGGGCCTTGGAAATCATCGTAAGAGGGAACCGTCTTCTTCATTAATTGATTAATGTAATTAAAGAAAGATAAGTATGTCGATGGCGACCACATTAGAGTTAATTTGTACAGGCAATTAGCTGCACTGCTTCTTCATGCTAACTGCTTCAGACGTGATATGCACAGCTACCCTGAGGCCATTAGTGGGTTCTTGGTTCAAACCTGGTCCCCACAAACATTATGCTGGGTCCCTCGGTATCTTGAGCCCCTAGATGCGGCCTAGAGACCAGGTGAGTACCCTTGGGAGAAGTCTCCTGACTTCCCTGACTCTTGGTCTTCTTGTCTGTCCCTTGGGTATGTGCGCGCTCATTGCTGGTAGATCACACGGTGAGGAGAGGTGTGTGCCACGTCCTGGTGAAGAGCAGGGCACCTTCCTTCCTGTGTCCTTCCAAGGTTACCTTCCTTTTCCTACTGGTGACTATCCTTGGACACCTTGCTCTGGGCCCATGTTCCAATATGTTTCCGTAGGGTTTGTAAGGACTTTCTGGATCTGGTTCTCACTCTGCTTCTCCTCTACCCAGCCCTGTTTCCGCTCTCAGTCGTTCTCCTGGGGCTTCCTGTCTGTCCATCTGTCTCTTTTTCTGCACACACACTCCTCCCAGGCCAAGCTGCCTTAGAAGACCTGAGATCTCTCTCAGCCAGATCTCCTTTTGGTCCTCAGATCTGAGGATCCGGCTCCCTGCATGATGTTTCCACCGGGGTGCAGCAGTTCTAAAGCTGATTCTCTCATTTAGTCTGCCCCAACATCCCAAATCAGGTCCCTTGTTGGGACTCCCACCTTTTGTCACCCACCTTGCCTTTGTGACTGCAGAAAATCCCACCAAGAAGGCCACCTGATTCTCTCTCTCACCTCCTCTCTTGTCCTGAAGAAGTCTTTTCTGATGTGACTTCCGCCCTTATTCATCCCCTCCCACTTCTGTCTACCCATCTCTGCATCTCTTTGAGGACCTCCTCCTCCCCTGTTTTACCCGCTTACCTTTCTGGATTTCCGGTCCCCAACCATTCCCAGTTCCTGAGCCTCTCCTCCATTCTGGCTTGATGGTCCCCAAACACAGGTGCCCTCTCCCTTCCTCAAGCCACAAACTCTCCTTCTAATGACAGACTCATACACACCTATCTTCTCCACCTTTCCACTGGGATATTCTATTTAAGAGGTCAAAAATTCTCTTCTTGTCCTCGCTTCAAGCTGCCCAAGGTCCCCTCACCATTCTCTCGCCCATGCCAGGAAATGGTACTTCCGTCCAGCTCAAGCCAGAAGCCTGGAGCACTCCTGACATTTCTCCCTGCAACACTTGCCACAACCAACCCACAAACAATCTTAGTAACCTTTTACCGTTTTATTGAGGAATAATTGACCTGCAGTAAACTGCACACTTTTCACATGTGTATACACGTTGAGACCCTCACCACATTGAAGAGGATGAGCACATTCATCACTTCCCAAAGTTTCCTTGAGACCCTTTGAGACCCTCCTGCCCATCTTTACAGGCCTCTCCCTTCCATCTCACTCTCATGCAGTCACACTTCACTTTCCGCCATTATAAAATAGTTTGCTTTTTATAGAATTTTATATAAATGGAATTATACAGTGTGAATTCTTTTTTGTCTGGCTTCTTCCACTCAT
Organism: Fukomys damarensis; assembly: GCF_012274545.1. Lineage (NCBI taxonomy): Eukaryota > Metazoa > Chordata > Mammalia > Rodentia > Bathyergidae > Fukomys > Fukomys damarensis. The sequence continues at coordinate 18,620,579 of NW_022900934.1, forward strand.
AATTATTTTGAGATTCATCCATGCTATTGTGTATGTTAGTAATGTATTCCTTTTTATGGCTGAATGGTATTTAACTGTGTGGACACACCAACCTCTGTTTGTTCATTCATTCACCTGTTGATGGGCACTTTGACTTGTTGGCAGTTTTTGACCATTATAACTAATGATGCTATGGAAATTCCTTGTTCAAGGCTTTGCATGAGCATAGAAGTGAATTTCTCCTAGGAGTGGGAGGGAAGAAATGGGTATTGGTACATGTTTAACTTTTTAAGAAATTGCCAATTTTGTTAGAAGGTTGTACCATTGTACACTTTCATCACTGTATGAGGGTTCCACTGGCTCCTCATCCTTGCAATGTGGCAAATCCTCTGAAGTTTAGCCATTATAATGAGGGTAGAGTGGTACTGGTTTGATTTGTGTTCTCCTAATGAGTAATAATGTTGAGAATTTTTTTGTGTGCTTATTTGACATTTGTATATCCTCGTTGGTGAACTGTTTGTTCATAATTTTGCCCATTTTTTCTTACAAAATTGGACTTTTTATTATTGAGTTTTGATATTTTTTATTTGGAATACAAGTCCTTTGCCATGTATGACATTTGAAAAAATATTTTTCTCTCTGTTTTTTGTATTTTTATTCTCTGAACTATTTTTCAAAGAGTAAAATTACTTCATTTTATTGAGATACAATTTATTGTTTATCTCATATGAATTATGCTTTGATGTCATATATGAGAAGCCTTTGTGAGTTTAAGGTTTTACATTTAGGGATTTTTGTTAATCTCTAGAGATATAACTTACATGCTGCTGCCTCCTGCCTGCTCTGCCATGAGCTGCTCCTTCTCTGGGGTTCCCCTAGCCATGTCACCCGCCCTCAAAACCAGCTGACTATGGACTGAAACCCCTATGAATTGTGAGGTGAAATAAACCTTTCTTCCTTTAACTTGTGGGTGTTGGGTATTTTGTTTAAGCAATGGGAAAAGTAACTAAGACAATGATGCTATGAATATTTGCTTATAAATATTTGGGAAGACTTGTTTCTTTTATGTATATATCACAGAGCGGAATTGCTGGACCACATGGCAATTCAGTTTCACCAACAATGTGTACAGGTTCCAACTTCTGTAATCCTGGCCAATACTTGTTATTCTCCATCTTTTTTGAGGGTGGAGCATCTGGGATGGAACCCAGGGCCTGTGCATACTAGGCAAGGGCCACTGAGCTCTAGCCCAGCCCTTATTATAACTATTCTTATGGATGTGAAATAGTATTTCATTGTGGGTTTTTTCTTTTTTCCTTTTTTTTCTTCTTTGAACTACTGGGGATTGATCCCAGGGCCTTCACACTGAGCTACCTCCCTGACCCTTTTTAATTAATTAATTTATTTTTGGTACCAGGGATCAAACTGGGGACCTTGCGCTTGCGAGGCAGATGGCGGAACCACTAAACTAGATCCCCAGCCCTCCCCAGCTCTCTTTAAAATTTTAAAACTGGGGGTGCTGAGGATTTAGTTCAGCATGTCTGCCTTGCAGGCACAAGGTCCTGAGTTTGATCCCCAGTACCAAAAAATTAGAAAAAAAATTTGAAACTGGGTCTTGCCCAGGTGAATTTGAAGTGGTGGTCTTCCAACACTGCCTTCCTCAAAGTACTGAGAATCCAGGCCTGTACCACCATGTGATTTTGATTTGCATGTCTCTAAAGACTAGAGATGTTGAACATCTTTTCATGTGCTTTTGGATATTTGTATATCTTTGAAGAATATCTGGTTAATCCTTTACTTTGAGTTATTCGTCTTCCTGTTGTTGAGTTGTAAGAGTTCCTTACATACTGGACACTGTAACTTTGTTAGATAGATATGATTGGAAATATTTTTCTCCATTCTGTGGATAATTCATTTTACTCTAACTCTTATTCGTGTTCTTGATGGTGTCCTCTGAACAGAAAAATTATAATTTTGACCAAGTCCATTCTGAGAAAATATGAATTAATTTTTGATCATTGTACTATATGATATGAATTGAGAGTTTTTCTTTTTTCCTCCTTTTTAATGTTATTTTTTTTCTACTGGGTTGCCTTGGGACTTTTGTTGAAAATCCATTGATATGTATATGTGAATCTATTTTTAAAAAACAAATGCTTTTAATTTACCTCCCAAATTTGTCCCATTTTCTTTATTTCTGCAGTGACCTCCTTAGTCTGGGCCACAACCTGCCACTTGGATGACTACTGCAGTTGCTGCCTCCCTGGCTCCCTTTTCCTAATCTTGCTCCTTCAGTTCTTTCTCCACTCAATACCCAGAAGGAATTTTTACCAGGTCACTGCCTTGCCCAACACCCTTTCTTTTATCCCTAAAATGCAAATTGTTTTGCACTGGCCTTTTGTCTTTATGATCTCCTCAACTTTCTTTTTGAAGTCGCCTTCCTGCCACCATGTCCTCTCTTGTTCTTTGACCTCTTTTAAGTTCTGGGAATGTGTTACGCTCTGTCCCACCTCAAGGTCTTTGCATGTGTTGTTTTCCTTCTGGGGAGGCCTAAGCTTTCCTCTCCACGTTTGCACCCTAGTGTGTCTAAGAGCTACTCCTATTTCTTTCAATATTACTTTTCCAGAGAAATTAACTGTTCTGTCCTTCTCCATCTAAATCTAATCTTTCTTGCCTATCTTCTTATCTCATTATCTCTTACTAGTCTCTAGATATGTCATTTATTGCTGTGTAACAACAAACAAAAATAAATAAACAAAAGCATAGAATCCCAATGACATTGACTAGTAAATATTTCACTCATGAGTTGATGGCCTAGCTCCATCCACTTCTGATCTGTTTTCTGGGATTAGTGGCTCACTAGGGTATGTTCCATGGACATGGCTTGAGTGAAAGAGGACAAGGCTCGATGTTCAAGCACATTTCAAATCCCTAAGTATGTCATGACTACTCACACTCCATTGGCTAAAGCAGTGTGCAAATTGGCTGAAGTCTATAAGTAGGAGGAACTGTAATGTTATTCAAGCCTTTTATTGATCATATCATATAACTAATAGCAATGCATTTTAAAATTATTTGTTCATGGATCTTCTTCCTGTTTATTTCTTTTTTATTCAGTGTCTAATTCAGTGTTAGGCACATTTTAGGCGATAGATGTTGAAGTAATCGGTAGAATGAACTAGTCTAGGAGATTATTTAATTTCTCTCAGCCTCTTTTTCTTCTTTTTAAAATGAGGAGCATAATGCCCTGATCACTAGATTGTTGAGGGTTCCAAAGTCAGACTTTGCCACCTGAAAGGTCCACAGGATTTAGTAGTTCAAGGTCCTGCTCATGCTGAGAGTTTTATCCTGAGCAGGGGACCCACCCCCACTCAGCAGGGAGCAAAACTGTACTCTGTAATCAGTAAGCTGTATTCAGGCTTTGGAAGTCATTGCCCCATTCTGAGTGTCCCCACATCCCCTGAAAAGCTGAGAGCTTGACCCCTCACTTCCCTGGAGGAGTATATGCTCTCGAGGCCAATTTCCACTGCTCAATATAGGGCCTGCTCAGCTCCCTCTGCTGACATTTTGTGAATAAGCATAAAGGATGTCTTTCTCAGCATCATCTGGATTGTCTGAGTAGAGGACATATTTATAGGACAGGAAATGTCATACCAATGAGGATATCTTCTAATATTTTCTCCTACTGGAAAAATATAACTTGCCAGGCTGCACAAAGAGAATTCTTCGTAGTGGGAGTAAGAGTGGAGGTGGGAGCCAATGTGGGATTGGGAACTTAGTGGCCAAAAGCCTTGGTCTTAGTCCTGGCTCACAGTTCCTCCTTTCTGCTAGGTGAGGTCAAGGCATTTCTGACTGAGCCAACCCATCCATGGCCCCTTCTTCTTGGGCTTGAGATCCCCCTTTACTCTATCAAGGATCAAATTCAGGACCTTCCTTTGCTAGGCAGGCACGGAGCTACTGAGCTACCTCCCGGGCCCCCAGAGAGTCTAATTTTCTCTGTTTTTTTTTTTAATCATTATTTTTTCTCCATCCTGTGGCTTAAAAATTGTAAACTCAAAGCAATTTTTTATTGGGAAAGTAGTGAGAGTCAGGTCCTATGCTGGTCTTTTTATAAACCTACAAAACGATCAGGAGGTAGACAACACTATTATAGTAAGTCACAGGTATGAGGTTTTGTTGCATTGTTTCCTTCCCATGGAGCCTCATATGACTGGAGATTGCAGCTCTCACCCACCATGAGGGCCTGGTCTCCTGAGTCCTTGCATTGCTAGGCTTGCTGCTCACTCTCTTGGGGAGTAGGAACAAAATAGTCCTGCAGCATGGATCTTCAAAATCCTGGGGATCCTCTAATGGGAAGAGGAGGCAGCCTAACTACAAGTTCTGTTTCTGGCAGCAAATTTGAATTTACTGTACTCATGTGCTGTGAAGGCCAAGATACTAGCAGGCTGACAGACTCGGTGTTGGTTCTGGATCTCTCAGAAACACCCAGCTATCTCAGTTAATGGAAAACCCATTTTCAGAGGATTTTAGAAGCATTTCATAATGTGAGAGAGAGGAAAAAAAACCCCTATGTGATAAAAAGCCATTTGAGAGGCAGCCATTGCCATTTGCTTCTGTGTAGGTACTTGTCGGGTATAGAACTCTTCCCCACTTCTCTCTCGATGGGCAGGGTTTCGGGCCCAAGACTGGTGTGTTGGGTGGGGACTCAACACTTTGAGTAGGAACCATAAGGCATCCATGAAAGGTGGCTTGAGAGCCCCCACCTTGGGTCAAACTCACTTCTTAGCCATCTTTCTAAACTCCACTCTTTTAAAATTTATTTTTTATTTGAATTGACATATAATAATTATACATATTTATGGAGTACAGTATGTATATAACATTTAATAATGAAATCTGAACAGCTACTATTTCCATCTCCTTAAATATTTATCATTTCTTTATAGTGGAAGCCTTTAAATTCCTCTTTTCTAGTTCTCTATAAAATATATAATAAATGGTTGTAAACTATTGTACTGTAGGACTCATTCCTCTTACCTAACTGTATTTTGGTATCTGTTGTCCAACTTCCCTCTATCTCCTCTCCTCTTTCCAGCCTCTAGTGACCACCATTCTCCTCCCTTCTAAGAGATGAACTTTTTTAGCTTCCATTTGAGTGAGACCATATGCTATTGTCTTTCTGTGCCTGGCTTATTTTACTTAACATAATGTATTTCGATTCTAGCCATGTTGCTGTAAATGACAGTATTTCATCCTTCTTGTATGGCTGAGTAAAATTCCATTTTGTATATATATGATTTTCTATACATTTATCTGTCTGTGGACACCCCATTTGATTCCCTATCTTGGCTATTGTGAATGGTAACTGTATACTCTTTTTTTTTTTTTTTTT
>NW_022900934.1:18626863-18631221 GCF_012274545.1 Fukomys damarensis
CTTGATAATAGTCCTTTGTCTGAGGTACAGCTGGTAAAAATTTTTTCCCACATTGTAGATTGTCTCTTAGTTCTGCTAATGGTTTCTTTTGAAGTACAGAAGCTTTTTAGTAAGATGAGATCCCAGTTGTTGATTCTTTCTGCTAGTTTCCGTGCTACTGAGGATTTGTTCATTAAGTCTTTTCCTATACTAATGTCTTCCAGAGTTCTGCTTAACTTACCTTCCAGCAAGTTTAATGTTTCTGTTGTAATATTTAGATCTTTAATCCATTTGGATTTTAATTTAGTGCATGGCGAAAGATAAGGATCTAATTTTAATCTGTGGCAGGTTGATATCCAGTTTTTCCAACACCATTTATTAAAGAGGCTATCTTTCCTCCACTGAGGATGGTGAGCTCCTTTGTCGAGCTATTTTTTATTTTTATTTTGAGACAAGGTCTCTTTAAGTTGCTAAGTTGCTCAGGCTGAGCTCAAATTTGTGATCCTCTTGCCTCAGCTTCTCAGAGTGCTGAGATTACAGGCATGTGCTGTCATGCCCGACTAACTGTGTACTCTTGACACAGTCAAGCCTTAGTGCCTCCATCTGTAAAATGGGGTAATATTTGTATATGCTGTTGGCTCAGTGAGCTCAGACCCAGGGATTTGCTCCTGCTTTTGAGTATAAAGCCAAACCTCCACCTGCCTTTGGGGCTCTGGACCTCATGAATCTAATTTATCCCCTAACCTCCACCTGCCTTTGGGGCTCTGGACCTCATGAATCTATCATTTATCCCCCTAATGTTAAGTTGTGACAAGAAGAGAATTATCGGTCAGATACATGTCATACCATGACCTCCTGTAGAGTCAAGTGTGGAAGAGTGAAAAAGGGCCATCTGCATGCGGGAGATCAAAAGACAAAGGCCTGAAGCTCACTGTAGACTCCCAAGTGAGTCCTTATTAGGAAGTCAAGGGTCTGTGATGGAAGGTTGAAGGGCCGGCATTGGAAGATTTAAGTGTCTGCTAGAAGGATGAAGAGTCTGCACTAGAAGGCAGGAGATGGATGTCTAAGGTAAAGGTGCAGACTGTTTTCCTATAAATGTCTTGTTACCAAGGTCATCAGAATTGAGTCTCCCTTCTGCTTTTCCTTTTTATTCCATTTGGGCTACAAGCCTATGGATTGGTGTAACTCACACCCTGGGTGGGTCTTCTCTCTTCAGTAAATCCATTTAGCCACATCTAGAACTATGCTAACTAAATCTTACTCAAATTGACACAACAGTTAATTTACAAGGAGAGATTTGCAGTATTTTCATGGTTACCATTTGTGGGCTTCCTGATGTGGAGTTAGGAGGCCTCAGAAAATGAAGATGGTAATATCTTTTCCAGCCAGACTACAGAAAGCCCTTGATGGAGAATTTACTTGCCAAGGTGTAGGCAGTGGGTGAGCTCTAGCAGTTTGGGGGGTACTCTTCTTGGGGAGGGAGCTGTGGAGAGACCCTGAGCCTAGGTGCTACTTCTAGATCTTTCCATCTGTGATGTATGATTAAAATGAGCTCAAGCTCCCTTCAGGTGGCCTCTGTATTCCTTTCTTAGGGTTTGGCAGCAAGCATCATGACTTCTTGTATGGCACAGATGTGAGAGTAGGCCTTGGTAACAAGATGTTTATAGACAGCGGGAGTGAAACAGGATCTGAGCACACAGTGGAAGACTTCTGAACTCAGAGGGATTGCTTTAGTTGTTGTTGTCATTATTATTTCTATTATCATCATTATTGAGGTGCCCAAAGTGAAGTAGAGATGGCCAGCAGACCTTCAAAAGTTCATGCTCCCCTTTCATAGAACAGAATTGGTGGCCAGCAGGAACTACATTTCCCAGACTCCTTTGCAGCTAAGCAGGCCCAGTATGTTATAGTGGACTATAAGCAGAAACATCCTGTGTTTTAGGCTACAGAGATTAAGAAGTGAGTCTGCATTCTCTATATGCTTTTATCCCCTATCTCTTATGTAGGAGTGGAGGTCTTTGAGGCTACAGCAGGGATTGTTAACTTTTCTGTGTACCATGCACATTCTGATGCAGAAAAAGTATTTGACAAAGCTCAACATCTTTTCTTGATAAAAACTCTCAAATATAAGGTATGGAAAGACATTTACTTAACATAATTAAGTGTACAGCTAACAGTAGAATTAATGAGGAAAAAAATGAAAGCTTTTCCTCTAAGATCTGATACAAGGTGAGCATATTCATTTTCATCACTTTTATACACCATAGTACTAGAAATATTAACAAGAGTAATCAGACAAGAAAAAGAAATAAAATGAATCTGGATCAGAATTAAAGAAATACTTTTCCCTATTTACAGATGGCGTCGTCCCATGGAAAGAACTTGCAGACTTCCCAAATAAACTATTACAATGAACATATACATTTAGTAAAATTACAGGCTGCAGAATCAACATAGAAAATCAAGTGCACTTCTGCAACTGCAGCTGAATTTCAGAATTTTCTGCAGTGGGAGTTCAAAGCCCTGATACAAGGCAGAGATCTACTGATTCAACAGGTGGGATAGGACACCTGCCACCCAGGAATGTGGGCACATATTTTACTAGTGAAGAGTCGGAAAAGTCCTGAACCAGGTTGGAGACCTTTCCTGTCCTCTACTTTATGTGAAGTCACTAATTCTTTATCAAGGCATAACTGGGCTATTAAACCTGGAACATTAATGCTGTAGGATTTAAAATTTAATATAACTGGTTGGCAGGAATTGCATTGAGATCTCACTGAGGATGAATCCCAACATTCAAAATTCCATTACAGTCCACATAAAGTTCCGAATTAAAGAATCCCTCTAGGCATTACTGTAGTAACACTTCACTATAGTTATCCCACCCCCATACAACACGAGTCCTGTGGGGATGTTTAGAGATCTTTATAAGGGAAATAAATTCTGCGGTTAAAAAGTGACGAACATTCTGGTCAGGTAATGTTTTTGTTTTGATTTCCTTTTTCTGGACTGCTGTTATAGGCTAAATGTTTATGATTTACCTCCTCTAAATCCATACATGGCAATCTTAACGCCCCCGTGAGATGGGATTAGGGAATTGGGCCTTTGGGAAGTGCTTAGGTCATTAGGGTAGATCACACATGAATGGGGCTGGTGCTCGTATTCAAGTGGCTCTACAGATTTTTGTTTTCCTTTCTACCATGTGAGATTACAACCAGAAGTCAGCAGCCTGCATCCTGGAAGAGGGCTCTCACTTCAGCCTATTACAGCACTCAGATCTTGAACTTCCAGCTTTCAGAATTGTGAGAAATATTTTTTTTTTCAGCACTAGGGATTGAACCCAGGGCCCTTGTGCTGAGCTATGTCCCCAGATCTCTTTAAAAATTTTGGTACAGGATCTCTCTAAGTAGTACGTTGCCCAGGCTGGGTTTGAACTTGTAATCCTCTTGCCTCAGCTATCCAGAGTGCTGGTATTATAGGAGTGTGCCTCAATGCCTGGCTGGGATATCAAATTCTGTTGTTTATATATCATAAACAAAGTCTATGGCACTTTGTTAGAGTAGCTCAAACTGACAAGTGCTCAGAGTCTTCAGTATGTGGATGTGCTTTGAGATCTCCACCTATGGTCCATAGGATCTCTTAGTGCAGGACACACTGTGGGCGGCACTCTGCCATTTCCTAGTATTTGGGGAGGTTTGCACACTGGCCATACTGTGGGACTCTGGATGGCAGCTGCTGGCACCCAGTGGGGACAGACCAAATTAGCATCATTCTTAAAAATGGGCCAGAACCGGGCTCATTCTTGGCCAGGTGCTATACCAGTTATATGAGGATGGAGGCTTACCCAGGGTTCTGTGAAAGGATGGAGGGGGTTAATTCTCTTTAGGGAGGCTGGGGATTACCACACTCTGGGAGTCATGACTGTTCTGGGGCCCTAAATCATTTCCACTCTCATTTGTAGTAAGAGTGTGTAAAGCAAGTGAGGGTGGAGAGAGGGACACTTCAGAGACAGAAAATAGCAGATGCAAAGGTCCTCAGGTATGAAAAAAACAAGATGCATTCAGTGTGCTTCGAGAGTAGTATGTCAGTATGGCGTATCAGGAAATGAAAGGGAGTAGGCTTGAATTAAACTACGAAGGGCACTGGGTGTGAGGCCAAAGTTTGATTCCTGGGCAAGAGGAGCTAAAAAGCTAAATACAAACCACAATCCCACAGCAGTTACTAATCAGTTGGATTAATTTTGGTGCACAGGCACCACAAACCAGATGATCAACAACGAGTGACAAACCTCCCTCTGTTTTTGTTCTCGTCCCTAGAATCCTTCTACAGAATCAAATATCTCCCATGTTTCCTGAGGGGCCCTATGCACACATAAGCAT